>NW_027176042.1:2420000-2467500 GCF_023055335.1 Clinocottus analis | reverse complement strand
AACACGAATATGTTGAGTCCCCGTATACAAAGCAGTAATCCCCACATTTCCATTTCAAACACAACACTCATGAAGATGTTTAAAATGCTTTGAAACTCAAACAGAGAATCATACGAGCATGTAGTCTTGCATCTTTCTCCTTTCAAAGCTGTCACAGCCCAGCGGGTTGTTAATATATATGCACCTTGATTAAGCTCCTTACTCATCCAACATGGACCTTCTTTCCCCCCATATGGCACCGCGCTGCACGTCATCCCTGATGAAGAGATGCAGGGACAGACTCGACTGTTTTATCTGATGCTGAACAGCTTTATTCCTGCTGGATCCTTGTCTGTATGCATGTTCTGTGTTTGTTGTAAATTACAGAAATGCACTCAGGAAGTGTGCAGAACCTCATGAAGGCCGTATCTTAGAAACTAACGTCATTCAGACCATCGATGTGGCAGCAAACAGCTATTTGTTGTGCAAAGATTTGTATTAAAGATATATAATGAAGCCTCTCTGCCTCCCATCCAGCAGCCCTCTCTTTCTGCTGAGTCTACATGTCACACCTCTGCACATTATAAATGCTTCTGATGCTCAGCCGCTGGATTCGTTACGTGCATCACTTCAGTGCGGTGACTTCCTCACACGGCCTCGTGCATCACTTCCTGTGTGACCGATCCAGCCAGGAAGTCACCAGGAAGCCGTCGGGGTTCCAGCCACAGCTTGCATTGTTTAGCATGTAAACGACTCCCCGCCCCTCCATCTCCTCCAGGAGGAGGATCGCACCGCCGGGCGCGTGTTGGCGTCCCAGCATCGCGTGTTGTTCTCCGGGTCTGAGCCGTGCTGGCTGACTGAGTCCAGGACAGCGGAGCGTGAAGCTCACCGGCAGGAGGAGGTGGAGGCGCTGAGCTGAGGCCGACCGGCCTGAGCGGCTCCTTCACGTCACCTTCTCTCTGGACTGTGTTTGAGTCGTCGTAGGAACCCCAAATGAATTACAATGCTTGTGTTTATTGTATGTATTTGTTCAGCAAAGTCTTGGGAAAGAAAATGTATATCTGCAAAAAAAACAAACACTTAAAAGATGTTTTGATGGTAACTATGAACATCCAGCATGATATGAGCCTGATTCCCCAAAAAGCCTCCTGGAGCGTCAATAAAACACCTTTTTGGAAAGATTAGGACCTAAAGAATCAGAACCTGCAACAATAATCACAATAAAACAAAGACTTGATCTGTTAGGAAGGAGTTTCAGTCAAAAAAACTGTGTTTTTTGGTTAAAAAATGGAAGAAATGATGTATTTTTTGCCAAAATATTGTCTCAATGGGGCATGCTGGGACTTAAAATGGGCGCGGAAGGATTTTTGCACGTTTCTGAAAGAATAAATGTCAGAAAGTTTATAAATAATTATCTTAATCCAATTCATCAAACCTAAAAAATATTCATAGCGACCAGTGGATTCATACAAAACAAAGGATGAGTGAAGTAAACAAATACAAGGGAGACTTACGCAGGTGTGAGTGTGTCATGCGGGCGAGTGCAGCGAGTGTGTGTGTGTGTGTGTGTGTGTGTGTGTGTGTGTGTGTGTGTGTGTGTGTGTGTGTGTGTGTGTGTAGGTGTGTGTGTGTGTGTGGGTGTGTGTGTGTGTGTAGGTGTGTGAGAGACATTCTCAGGTAAGCACACAGCATCCGGTCCTGCAGAACCCTCCAGGTCTTCATCACATGGGTGATGTAAGCTCCCTGTGTGCGTTACATAACACACACTGAGTGCGACTCTGTGACCCGCACGACAAGGAAAACAATTCTCTAACAACCATGAAATGTGTCATTTAAAGACGGAGAAGCTGAGTGTGAGAAAAGCCCAAAGAATCAGAAATCCTTCCTCAGACGTGTGGTTGCATGAGGTATTGCTTCACAGCAGCTTTTATATTCAGCATATTCATTATTGGTGAATTTGACTGAAGATATTCGGGTGATATCGTGACCGTGGTTTATTTTGTCCTGCATCTTTTTGGCAGGCGGCAGCGTACCTGTCAGGCGCCGCTCAGGGCACGCGGCCCTTCAGCGTGCATCTTCATAAGCACGCCACCGTGAAGCAAAATCAGAAACCCACACAGAGAGACGAGGCAGAAGGAAGTCGTGCACGGACTACAACCCCCATGGTGCCATGGCAACCCAGACGTGGGGAGGTGAGCGGCAACACGCTGCCGCTGAAGCGCATGTCTCATGGAAATGTGCTTATTGTCGGCAAATGATGTTCCTTTCCTCCACGATGAGCTCTTTAATTCTTTTCCCCCCCGTTTCAAACCCCGGCCCGCTCACCTCCCCGAGGGCGGCGAGTCCTCCATGGAGAGACCGGAGTCTGGTTATGACCTCGGGCCGCTCACTGGAGAACTTCACAATGTTCAGAAACAACTCATTCATGCACTCAGGAGCTTCTCATTACAGCGCTGTGTGAACGGCACGCCGGCTTTGCAAAGAAGGAAGAAAAAACTTCATAAAACAAGTTGATGAACCAACAGCAGAACACACACGCAGGTCGGTTCCTTCTCCTGCAGAACCGCAGGACTGCAGACTGTGCACCAGGACGGGTTCCACGTGTTGGAGAGCCACACGGCAGGACTTCCTGAGTAATGGCGGCAGTGTCTCTGCTGACCGCTGACGTCTGTGTTTTCCATCCTGGAAGGACGGCTCGTACCGGCTGCTGTGCTCTGTGTCACGGCTGCTGAGCGCAGATTACAAATCACGTGTGTTTGAAATGAATGAAAATGAAAAGTACTTTTTTAATCCCTGAGGAGAATTTTTTGTTGCCGTAGTAGCAGCATCGCACACTTCCAGACATCAATGAAATAAACTAAACTCAACACACAAAATAAAATAATTCAAAAATAAAATAAATAAGCATAGGGATAACAGATATATACAAGAATAAAAAATATTTATGCAACAAATGAATATTTATAAACCTGTGGTCTACATACATGTATGTACAGAAACATACATAACAAATAACTGCAGTGTATTCAGAGATTAAATTAAAAGCAAACGGAAATTAAATTAAATGCAGTGTATTCAGGGGGTTAAATTAAATTAAGTGTGAAGGGGAATTAAATTAAATGTAAACAGAGTGCAAATGTGCAAAATATGTCAAATATATGTAACATTTAGTGAAGAGAATTTTAGAGAAAGTGCTCCGCTGACCCTGCAGGAGCAGGTGGAGGTGGTGGTCCAGGTTGTCCTATATGGACAATAGTTTCTTTGCGGTTTAAAGTTGCCAACGGCGTGTAAAACATTCTCATAAAGAAGCTCGTGTGCATCATTGGAAACTCTTGTCCACACGAGGAGTGATTCAAAATGTGCAGGAGAAGAAAATCATAATTCTGTTATTAGCATGCATCTTTTTTTAAATAGTATCACACACACACGCAACTGTCCAGGTGACCTCAGACTGACTGTTTCCACGCAACAGCGTCCATCTTGGACTTTGTATTTTTAACCCCGAGGCCACAGAGCCGTCCCTCTCCACAGGGGATCTTGTGTCCTCTCCACCTCCTCAATAATTCACTGGAAGGAGTCGACGTCAGCGCCGGTGTAATTACTGTGTGAGGGTGACGAGCTCCTCCGTCAAGGGCAGGATGTGACCGAGCGTTACAGTACGGAGAGAGAGACGGAGACACGGCGGCGGCGGCGGCGATGCCAAAAGCTTCCGCTGCCGGGAGATGATGAAACTGCAGGTAATGTGTGGAAAGTATTTACTGTTTTAGTTTTTCAGGAGGAACTCAACCGGTGCAAAGCGGCTCCAGGACGGAGACGCTCGTCGGACCCGGGTGCAGCGTTTTAGCGTCGTGGGCTTCGGTGTTCTGCAGGTTCGGTCCACAGGCGACCGGGTTCCTCATCGTCAGTGAAGAGGCAGAGGGGCGTGTGTGAGATCTGATTTCAGCTCTGGGCCCAGCTGAGACGACAGACCCCGTTAATACGACGCCGGCCAAACGCCCCGACGTCCTGCTCAGAGAAACCCTCACACCTGCCAAGATATGACTCAAAGTGTTACTGTCACCCAGACCCAGAATGCTGGCACGGGCCAGAGCTTTGGCACCAGGCCTCCGGTGCCAAAGCAGCTCGACGGAGAAGGCAGTCATTAGAAGATGTTTTGACACACCGTCTCCCACGGGTGCCCGGGAAAAAGGTCTGCACCCAAATTGCACCACGTCTCCCAGAGAAGGAGCGTCTCCTTCACTCGTGTAAAAAGCTGAGCTGATCCCAGATCAGCCCGATGATGAAACTCCTCTTACGGGCCTGAAATCCTACAGAACGGTTTGTAGGGTAAATGCAGGATTGAATAGTAACCTGCTGTCACGGGAAGCTCGGAGAGTGAGGACCCAGACGCCCATGCAGCAGTTTAAAGTCATTTACTTTAACAACAACCACGATAATGAAACAGAGACACACACTGCTCACAGTGCGACTCGACCAGGAGACAAACTGAACCGACCGGACCTCCACAAACACGCTATGAGCTGTCCGTCCAGTAAAAGCATCGCTCCCCTTCACAACACAAGTTTCTGCCATTTTGTTTTGTTTGCAGGTCTCCACAGACGCGTCAGAAGCCCGCTGCTTCATGCTAAGCTAGTTAGCATGAAGCAGCGGCCCGCTGTCAGCGCGCCGTACGAGGAGGGCTTTCTGGCTCAACGTGCATCTCCTCATGTTGCAGCGCTCACGTTGTGTTAAAGTCTTTCCTTCCTCTCTAGCAGCGGTTACATCATCACAAACGCCTCATGCGATGGCGAACCTCTTGTTTTCCACAATCACACGACCCATTTTCATTACAAAGATCGTGATGTTTTAAAGCGTGGACATCCATCATGTCCTAACTCATAATGAGGGCGCACATGTGCTGCGCTCTCCCGGCGGTTAGATTCCCCTGCCACGCTCCTAATGAGGAGAATCAGTCTTCGGGCTTACGAGTCGGTCGGCGTCGTCCAAACTGTTCGTTTTCAGATCTGTGACCATCTTAAAATGATTCACTCTCAGTTCCTCACGATTATCCTCCCGGTCTTATTCTTCCCGGCGTGACGGACGGCAGCCCAGAGGAAAACATCCGGCGCGAGGGGCTCCGGCTCCGACAGGTGATTCCCGTCTAATGGATGTTAATGCGGCGGACGTGGCGGAGGACATTCCCAGCGGTGCACGCTTACAGTTAATTGATAATTGAGGTCTATGAAAAGATGCACATTAAATCACAGCCAACGAGCCGGCCTATAAGGTTGCAGCAATTTAAAGAACAGGTCTCCAGAGTCTCTTCAGGTTTCCTCACAAGTGAAATGCACTCCGACTGAATAATTAAGGAGGAAATATTCTCAACTCGTATTACCTGATGTAAGACGTCATGATTTCAGACATGTAGCACATGCATGATGTTGAAATAAACACCTTGAGCTGCAGGTTGCTTCCTCCAAAACTCCTCTTGCTGCTGTTTGATCTGTTGGATCAGGTGTGTGTCTGAGATTCACTTGAATTAAAGGTGTTGTGATATTTAACAGGAATAATGTGCAACATGATTGCACATAAATGAATGACTGTTTTGCAGATCTTTAATACCAGCTGATACTTTAGAGGCAGTGCACAGAAGCTTTTTACATTGTCCTCATGTGTTTGATGTTTAGAAGTGCAAAGAAAGCTGAGGGAAATGTCCGTAAGGGTATTGTGAAGATTCAGGCTATGACGCACCCGAGTCCTGTATTTTATTTACTTAATAATATCACAGCAGGTATTGTCTGAAGGGAAGACTGAAGATGTTGCTAGCAGCCTGTAAAGAGGCTTCGACCAAGAGATGCTCCACACTAGAATCAAGATGGACGGCCGAGAAGCGTGACGGAAATATATGAGATGGAAATGTTGACCTGTGGGATGAGAAGTCAAGAGGAGCAAAGTGGTGACGAGAGGGAGGAATGGACGATGTTTACACGTCAACAACAGAAGAAAAGATCACTCGAAGGTTTTTGAGAGGACGGAGGGAACCAGACCTGTGGTCGTTAATATTGTTTGTGGTTCATGTCTGCATGTTTTGTGGTAAATGAAGTATTAAAAAAAAGAAAACACATTTCCATCATGTCCTGCTGCAGTGTGTGTGTGTGTGTGTGTGTGTGTGTGTGTGTGTGTGTGTGTGTGTGTGTGTGTGTGGTGAAGCTTTCTGCAGCTGGATTGGCCTGAGCGCCATGTTCAAAATCATGATATTAATATTTCTTCAAAACCAATCTGTAGAATATGGCACAAAATAGAAATAAGTGTGGAACCGTCACTTTGAGCAACACACACACACAATAATAACACATTATGATGTCATGGTTGTCACTTATTGGGTTTAAACAGGTTGTAAAAGTCGTTTCTGTGTCTCCTGATGCGTCGGCGGCTCAGATGGATCCAGAGGGCTGAAACGGGATCGGAGCGCCGGCACAAACAGATCAGCAGCTTCAGCAGGATGATATCCTGCAGCATCCGCCGGCAGCCATCTTGTTGTTAGCCAATTAATGACTCATTACCCGGTTAGCTCGGCTCAGCCACCGCAGGTCACACGGCCATTAGACCTGCGCTTCACCCGCCGACGAGCTTCACTTCATCTCAAAGATCAGAGGCTCGTAAGGAAGAAGGGTCGCGTCTCAGTAAACGGGACGCCGGGGAAGAACGCACGGATCATCTGTCAGGATGTGAAAACATCATGTTCATGGTTTGTTTCAGCGCTCACGAGCATCCGTTGATGCTTTATCAGGAATGTATGGAAGCTAAAAGATCCCTTTACTGTCGTTTTGTATGTATTTACTCATCGAACAGTGGAGATAAAAACGCTGCTGAACTCATATTTCTTTGTTTTGGGTTGCACAGCGTTAATGCACACAGCCTTGGATAGGTGTTTGCACAGAATCATATATATATATATATATATATATATATATATATATATATATATATATATATATATATAAATATATATATATATATATATATATATATATATATATTGTGTTTTTCTCTTTTCTCTCTGATCAGTCAGTTTCTCGCTCTCTGTTCACTTAAAGTGTTTGTTCTTCTTGCCAAACACAGTCCCATTAATAGTGCATGAATGAAAAGAAGAAAAAAAAAGCAAATAGAGAGAAAAACAGCAGCGAACCACCAAACATCCGTGCATGCATTTATTTAATATTCTCTGTGCTTTCAGCCCAAGCTGCCCGGTGCGCTCATGACAGCCAATATTAATCTGTCTCTTTAAGAAAAATACATCGCTGAGCACTGTATGCAAAACTACTTCTGCTTGTGCACTGTGGGCCGGTGCATAGGAAGGGAGAGCAGTTTTATTAAAGCGTCTTTCAGTTGCTTTATTTTGACTAATGCAGCGTGCGACGGTGCTCAACAGAAAGGAAAGCCTTCCCGTTTTGCGTGCGCGTCTTTTAATGCTGGTTTGCACAGAGCAAACTTTGTGTTTCATCCCCCGTGAAGACCTTCCCATGAGGAGTTACAGTCGGCCTGGAGTGGAAGTGGATGGACACGAACCGCCAGCGCCAATCAATGTGTTAGTGTTTAAGTGTAAGATAGGGAACGGCTTTGTCCGGAGGCCTTTCACATGGAAAGTGAGTCCTAATCTCTCTGTGGTACGATGGCCAAAGCAGACATTTCTAACGCCAGACCGCCTTTTGACAACTATTGAAAGCTGATGGAGCAGAGGGAAATGTCCTGGCAACAACTCAGCTGCTCTTTTATTCACAAAACACACACAAATATCTTTATCTACCTCAATCAAGATGCACTACCTCTGTGAAACACACACACACACACGCACACACACTCTGAGCCGCGTTGGGGGCCAGGTGGTGTGGTTATTGCCAGATCTTGCTCTCTGCTCTCCTGAGTGCAATCGGTAACCTGAGCTGCCTGTTTGAATAACTCAGTTATCCCAAAAGCTTCCGCGCTGCGGAGACATCGTGGAACGCTGCCCGAAACACACTTTGCCCGAGCTCCTGATGGTCGCCGACCGCGTGGTGAATACTGAAATGAAATGCGGCTTTTCAAAGTCACTTTGACCGTCTTCAGGTTCTCATGGGAAGCGAGTGAGGTTTGGGAAGCGGGCCGCGGAGCCTCGCGGGCGCCGCCCGTCTCCAAAACGTGTCGCCCGAGTGTCGCCCAGTGGGTGTCGCCCAGTGGGAGTGTGTCAGCTGATGGGATGCGACAGTCCGGCCCGGGGCCTCCTCCTTTAATTAGAGAGCCCGTCTTGTTTTGGGGAATCAAACCCATCTCCCATCGTCTCCCATCTCCTCCCATCTCCTCCCATCACCTCTCATCGCCTCCCATAACCTCCCATCGTCTCCCATCTCCTCCCATCTCCTCCCATCTCCTCCCATCACCTCTCATCGCCTCCCATAACCTCCCATCTCCTCCCATCTCCTCCCATCACCTCCCATCTCCTCCCATCTCCTCCCATCACCTCCCATCTCCTCCCATCTCCTCCCATCGTCTCCCATCTCCTCCCATCACCTCCCATCGTCTCCCATCACCTCCCATCTCCTCCCATCGTCTCCCATCTCCTCCCATCGTCTCCCATCTCCTCCCATCGTCTCCCATCTCCTCCCATCACCTCCCATCGTCTCCCATCACCTCCCACCTCCTCCCATCGTCTCCCACCTCCTCCCATCGTCTCCCATCTCCTCCCATCGCTTCCTATCACCTTCCATTATCTCCCATCACTTCCCATCTCCTCCCATCTCCTCCCATCTCCTCCCATCTCCTCCCATCTCCTCCCATCTCCTCCCAGGGCATTTCCTAACTCAAGCACCATTCAGTCAACATTCTGCGTCCATGTTTTCTGCTTCCAGTGTCACCTGCAGGTATCCATCATGCCTCACATCAAGGCTCAACTGGCTTTTCTGTCGCTATCGATGTCATTTGTCTTGCACCCCCCCCCCCTCCACACACACACCAACACCACTCAGTGAACCCGACACTTTCTCTTTGCTGATATCCAATTCTGACGTAACGTTGTATTCTGGCCCAACTTTGAGTCAGAAAGATGCTTTAACCTTCTGGAAACTGTGTGCGAAAATCCTCCCGCTCCAATTTTAATTCCCAGCATGCCCCATTCAGACAATCTTTTGGCATAAAATACTTAAATTCTTCCATTTTTGAACCGAACGACACAGTTTTTTGACTGAAGCTCCTTCCTAACAGACCAAGACTTTGTTTTATTGTGATTGTTGTTGCAGATTCTGATTCTTTAGGTCCTAATCTTTCCAAAAAGGTGTCTTATTGATGCTCCAGGAGGCTTTTTTGGGCTCATATCATGCTGGATGTTCAGTTACCATCAGAATATCTTTTAAAAGTGATTTTTTATTTTACAGATATACATTTTTTCCCAAGACTTTGCTGAACAAATACATACAATAAACACAAGTATTGGAATTAATTTGAGGTTCCTACAACAACTCAAACACAGTTGTTTTTGTATGTATTATGTAAAATGATGTTGTAAAATAATTTATTATGTAAAAAACTGTATTTGTATTCTGCCAATTTATACGAACTGTCGAGTATTATACATAAAATATGACAAGGAGAATGAAAGTAATCTGTGCAATACACACATTAAATGGACACAAAAGGGCTTCATGTCATTTAAAAAATATATTAAATTAACTTCATTCCCTGTATAACATGAATTAAATGCAATTAAACCGGAATGGCTGACTGTAAGCTGACTTAATGGTTTAATTAAATGTGAAGCTTTTTGAATGTTTGAACAGACAAAGTAAAATAAGAGAAGTGGGTCCGCGCGTGGGTGAAGCCGCAGCAGCAGCAGGACTCGGCACGCGCGCGCCCTCTATGGGCCGCGCGCGCCGCCGCAGCAGCAGCAGGAGCGCGCGCCTCCTCCCTCCCTCCCTCCCTCCCGCTGGAGCGCGAGCTGCATTCCTCTCCGCTCCATTCACGCGCAGGGAGCCGCCGGAGAGAGAGCACCGCCGCTCCGTGACCAGAGTGGAATGTCCCCAAGTTTTTGGATTTTTAAACCATGGAGAGGATATCGAACCTGCGGACCACCTGAACCTGTAAGTACCGCGGGGACTCCGGCGGAGGCTTTTCCTCTGCTCCGTGTTGGAAGCGGCGGGTTTTTGGGGGAAGAGCCGGCTCAAACATTTCGGCTCCATTTCTCTCCCTCGCGCGCTCGGCTTCCTCCGCGAGTTTGGAGAGCTCGAGGCTCCAAAACCAAACCCGGAGCGCCCCGAGGCGCGCGGGGGGAGGAAGAAACGCGCAAGCAGCGCGCGCGTCCAGCCGTTTTTAGCGTTGAGGTGTGTTCCGCTGCGCGCGTGGAGGCTCGCGTGCGCGGCGGCGCCGTGTTGAATGTGCGCCAGCCGCGATTGATCCACGCCGAACTGCGGATGTGACGGCGCCGCGCGGCGATTCCAGCTCGCGGGTTTAATGAAGTAGAACACGCGCGAGCTGCGTCCTCTGCAGGTTCGCACCTGGCGCGAGGAAACTTGAAACGCGGGTGAGCTTTTTATGCAATTTCCTCTGGTTTGGTGCAGTGTGAGCGGAGTTTTCCGGCTGGTTTGAGAACAGCGGCTGCAGCAGGAAAAAAAAAAAAAAAAGAAGGGGAAAAAGAAGCGACTTTAGTGGCGTGGAGAAGCTTCGCCCCGCCGTGATATCTGGAGAGAAGTCCCCGGAACCAGGGTGTGTGACACGGGCTTAGCTAGCAGCGCATCGCGGAGGCACCTCACGCCCGCCAGAGAGGAGGGGGGCCCCGCACACAGTCCAGGTATCCACCGCCCTGACGCGGCCGCCTGGGTAAATAGTCCGGGGGAGGCTGCGTGCTTTTGGGATTCAACATTTCCTTTTTCTTGCTCTTCTTCTTGTCTGCACGTTGTTAGTTTATTTCCCCTCAGATGTGCCTGTGTTTCCTGCCCGGGCTTTCTTTTAATCGGACCTCAGGGAGGAGTTGTGTGGTTATTTCTCCTGGGGAGGGCTGCTTAAGAAAGAAACAGAAATCGATCCACCTATTAGCTGTGAAATAATTGTAAAGTGTGTTGTTGTGGTGTGAACGGAGCTCTCTGCTCGTGAACGAGAGGCAGTTTGTGAGCTCTGGTATTCGGCAGCATCGCCCCTCTTTGGGCCGGATGGAGAGGAGCTGTCTGGCTGAGAAGCTCCATCGGATTCTCCTCACTTCTATTTTTTTTTCTTCTATTTTACAAATCAAATCCTGGTTAACCAAATTAGACTGGCCACCCCAACCCCACGCGCGACGTGAATTCATTTAGAGCCCATTTTAAACATGTATTCATGAATCATATTAGATGAGCAAGGTCTTTGACATCTTCTTAACCTCTTTCTGTGAGGAGGAGGAGCACCAGACTACAGCAGAGCACAAAAACACTATAATATGAATTTAATATCAAAGGAGTCTGCATTGTGTTGGCTGTGCATGTGAGATGTGTTGAACCTGGTGGTGCTGGTGTGTGTGTGTGTGTGTGATCTGGTGTGGCAGCACTCCAACACCCGTAAGACACAGGGGCGATGTGACTAACACAATAACTCTTTATCAGAAGTGACGTGACCCAATTTTGCCTCTGCTCAGTCAAGCAGCAGCTTCTTATTGACAGTTAAATGCGGCGACCAGCTTCCCCAGTTAACCGGCCGCCATGTGAAGCGTGACGTGGGTGTTTGTCTAGGAGGTGGTGCCCAGTCACAGCTTTAAATCATTCACCCACAGACGGGCTGACACCTCGCCAACCGCTCAGCAGAGGTGGCTCCTCCATCCAAACACTTCCTTTATGTGACGGAGGAGTGGCAGCGACGTGACCACACAGCTGAGGGGCAAAGTAATCACCTTTTTTGTTTTATTTATCTAGTGCGTGGATGTGGATACAATAACTTCATGTGATTATTATCCAACAATGGATCATGTGAAAACAACCACATGTTCTTTAAGGTGGGTGAAAAATACAATACATCAGAGTATCGCGATATTTTGCGTGGAGATATAGTATCGATACACAGAAGCCAAGTATCGATCTTATATTTTATCAACTCTAAACTTTTTTTGGTCCCAGATTAATAAAATCTGTTTCTTTTTTGTCGACAAAGTTTTCCTTTGGGGACAATTTGCGGTTGAAAAAAAGGTAATAAATCGCATTATATCGCAATACTCAATGTATCGCGATAATATCGCATCGGGACTTAAGTATCAAATGTTTTTCTGTAATTAAATATAAATATAATCAGTCCCTAATTATCCCTTTCTGCTTTCAAAAAGTTCCCACCTTAAAACAGCGAAGGCGTCTTTTATTTTATTTATTTTGGAATAAAACTGTGACCTTGCATGCCATTTCACATGAAGGCTGACAACCCAGCCAGAAAATTACAAGCAATTTGCCTCAATCTTCTCTAATTATGATACAAATCTGCCCCACAATGCAGCAGCGGTGTCATGCGTTTTGAACGTCCGCCCCGTCCGGCTGCCGTGAAGGGCGAATCTGTGATGTCCAAACTTTGGAATTTGAGCTGACATGTGCACTTTGCACCCCGCCGGTCCGGCCTTTGTCCCGCCCCCCTCACCCCCGCCGCCCCATCACATTCCTCTGGTCTTTTCAGTGACGGGCATATTCAAGGTCTAATTAGATTGTCGATGGACGACAAAGCAGAGGAGCGGTGCGAAGTGAGAACACTTGGCACCGCGAGACTGACCCTAAATATTTGGTCTTGGCGTGTGCATTGATAAAGGATTTCAGAATACCAAATTAAAGGAGAAGACTTGAATTAAACTCGGTCACGCTCGCAGGGGGCGGCGTGCTCACCCGGAGTGAAAAACTGCTTTACTGGGTCATTGGAATTTTTTATATATATATATATATATATATATATATATATATATATATATATATATATATATATATATATATATATATATATATATAAATGTGTGAAAGGACTTAAAGTGCTTGATTGTGTTCTTCGGCTGTGATTCATTGCTTTCATGCGGCCGCTCGATATCTGGACCGCGTTCACGCTCCCGCTGTCGGCTGGTGGGAATTGCCCGACTGCAAAACGCCGCTCCGTTCCTCGTACCGTTGGACATTTTTAAATCAGTGTGACGACCTCATGTTTAGGCATCTCCTCTTCTCTCCTCCTCTCTGCCTCCAGACTTGAGCTGCCACTCGGGCTTCCTTCCTCGCCGCCGTCTTTCTCATTTACCTCCTGAAACTCGTCCGTCCTCTCACCTCTTTCTCTCTCTCCATTCTGACTTCGACTCTCCTCTTTGTCTCGTCCTTGTTCCCCTCCTTCCTGAGACATGCGTCCTCCCTCTTCCCTCGTCATCCTCTCTCTCTGTGTCCATACTCCCGGGCATATGAACTAGCAGTCCAGTCCTCTGCTAGTCTTGCTGGCCGGCCTCGCTGCAGGAGGAAGCGTTGGCTCCAAAGAGCATCCCGTCTGCAGCCAACAGGTCGGATGGTGTCTGTTGCACCGCCTGAACTGATGGAGGGCTTCCTCTGCAGCTCTGCGGCGTAATGCAATATCTGCTTTCATATCCTCGCCGACGGAGATGGCGTGTTTTTATTACATAAGTTTTCATTTGTGTCAGTCTTGCTAAAGAGGTTAGCCGCGGTGCCGGCGCTGCGCTCCCACAGTGCTTCACTCTGCCTGCCCTTTTGCCTCTTTTTAAGTTTCCTGTTTGGATCCTTCCTTCCTTCCTTCCTTGTTTCTGTCACATCCTCTCTCTTCTCCATGTTGTCACCTCTCCATCCCCTCTCTCTGAGTGGTTTTGGTTGCTCTCTCCGGGGTTTGTGTGGCGCCCCGAGGAGAGGCGCCACACAGCAGCAACAATATTAAAACGCACTAAAGAGGGACGAGCAGCAGGGCTCTACCCGAAGGCCCTGTTGTGTACACACACACACACACACTACACAACACACACAGCTCTCATGGTGCTAACACCTCTCCAGCCGACAAGCCTTAATATGAAATAAACTCACTCGCCAATACCTGGCGGGTCTGTCTTGACTGACTGCTCAAATAGGAATGACCTCCATTTGGCCCAAATGAGAAGCTGCGAGAGAGAGTCGGCGGGCGGCGTCGGACCGCAGAGCGCTGCGGCATTACCAGTCGTATCAAGAGGTGAGCCTGCAGGTGAGCCGCAGGCATAAATCCCAATCAGTGCCAATCAGAAGTGATTTTAAAGACTGACTGATGTGCCGGCTTCATCACATTTCTTTAAGAGGGGGAGCGCGCTCGGGCCTGGAGGTTTTATTTTGGTCCCAGGAAAGCGCCCGACTGGGAGAGGAGCGAGCGGCGGCGGCGTGCGTGGACGTTGCAACGAAAGCCTCGTCTGTATTGTTTGATGCTTTGACCTTCGTTGTTGCATCCCTCACTTCAGACGAAGCCAAATAAATACGACCACTGTGGCGGCGGAGCAGACATTTCCTCAGCTAGAAAATGGCTTCTTTTTTCTTTTCCAGCCTTAGTTTCTCCGTCTCCGTCGTGCTCATCCAAGTGAACTGTCTGTTATGTATAATTAATTTTCTCCTCTCTCCCAGTTTATTTTTATCGCCCACTTTTAACCATTCCTTCAAAGGACCCCTCCCCCGCGCGCGTCCTCCACGGCGCCTGCTGAAAGTGACAGCTGCTCGGGTACGGGGGGATGCTTTTTGAAGCAGGCACTAAAAAGGGCACTCGCTCCAGTCGCCTTGGAATAGAAAGGGGGAGAGGAAACATCTCCCGTTCTGACAGGATCAAAAACGTGCTCGCTAATCTGGCTGCAAATTGAAAATAAACTCTGTCTCCAGCGTGCCGCCGGTTGGGGAACAGAGTTGACGCGCCGTCCTTTTGTGCAAAGAGTTGTTGATTAGTTTGACTGAAGTAGGACGCGGAGAACTTGTTCGCTGCTTCCCGGGCCTTTCGTGCTCTTGACGACTTTTCTTCTGCACAAATCTAATTAATAATCTCTCGTAATTTGCCGAACGGGCTCTCATCCAAACCTCAGACACCGTGTCGTCGGCTGTGTTTGACCCTTCGGTCTCCCGGCGGCTCGAGTCCCAGTGAAGCCTCCAGGTTCTGCTGGAGCTCCAGAGGTGTGGCGCTGACCCAGCGGCCTTGTGGAGAACCCCCCCCCCCCCTTGCTCGTGGGCACGGCCGCAGCATATCAGCAGATGAGGTTTCCTCTCCGGCATGCCGACGTCCTCGTCAGCATTCTGACTCCCTCTGAAGACACCGACTCATGTGGACATCAAATAAAACCCGGCTTCTCTTGTTGCATTTCCTCCTGCCATCGATCAGGAGGACTCGGTTCCTTCCTGTAAGTCAACAGCGGTCTCCTCGGTATGTTCCTGCTCAGGTATGCAGCAGGTGACGCGCAGCGCTTTCTGTCATGCCGCTTGTTCCCATAATCCCTTTCTTTCTCTTTCCGTAGCGAGTCACAAGATGCTTTCTGTTATTCAAGATTCAAGATGTTTTTACTGCCATAAGCACAGATTACAGTTATTCTAGACAATGAAAAGCTTATTTTGCTCCTAACACAGAATACAATAAACTTAAGCTAAAAAAAAAAAGAAAATAAGGCACAAAATATAAAAGATAAAACAGTATTGCACAAAAATATGACCACAGTGTTGCCCATTGTGTCTTTATACACTATGCATTGCTGCAACATTAATATTAATAACATTATTGATGTGGCTCTCAGGTCAGTCTTTAAGGGAAACAAGAGTTCAATTTGTTTAAAGTACCTTGAAAGTGTTTAATGGTACTCTGTAGTTCATTAGTTCATCGTTCTGACTCATTCTTTTCTCATATATCAGAGTATTTATCAGGTCATGTAGTGTTGATGGAAATGATTTTAATTGGATCTGCTCCTTTTATAAATATAAAGTCGTTTATTCATTAAAGTTGAGTCATAATCTGGTGTACCGGGCCGCTCATCCTGGTCACAGCCTCCGTACCACACTGTGCCGTTCTCAGGAGATAACGCACGTGAAGAAGAGTCCGCCAGCCTCGATGCTGCGACGCTGTGGTCGCGTCCCATCACTCATACGCGCTGTGTGCCTTGCTCACTTCCCCTTCAGCAAAGAACAGCAGCTTGCACCGGCTCGGTGTGGAGAAGCAGCTCTTTGAGCGCACTGCATCCGGCCCGCCTGTCAGCATCACCGGCAGAAAGAGTGTGTGTGTGTGTGTGTGTGTGTGTGTGTGTGTGTGTGTGTGTGTGTGTGTGTGTGTGTGTGTGTTGCTGATGCTGAGATAGTCTCAGTTTAGATGAGGGAGCCTACTGGTTGTTTACCGTGCTCACTAGAGTCTGTCTGCCTCTCCAGGCATGTTTGGCTTGTTAATGAGAACCACCGTGTGAAGGGAGAGGAGACAGCAGCGCGTGTGTGTGTGTGTGTGTGTGTGTGTGTGTCTGCATGCATTTGCATTGCGATAAGCTGCATATCATCAGTGTGCACGCTCTACAGGCCCATGTTATACAGCTATATATGGTATATAGGCTCTCAGAGAGTGTGTGTGAGCGTGGGGACTCGTGGTGTTAAATGTGAGGTAACACTCTCCACTGTGGGGAAGAGTTTACACGGCACACAGCCATTTATTGTTGTGATTAATGTTAATGGTGCAGTCCCTCATAATTATTGCCCCCCCCCCCTCCCCGCCTTCTCCGTCTCTGTAGCCTCCACTTCTTTACCCCGCCCCCTCCTGGTTTGTGTTGTATTTACCAAGGGAAAACTTAAATAATTCAGGCGGCCCGTTCTCCCCAGCTCTGTAAATACGACTAATAGCAGCCGGCCCTTTTAACAGAGCCGCTTGCCCGGGGAAAGCCCGGCTGTGGGCTGGAGCCTATAAATCAGCCGAGCCGCCTGTCCGGCCCCTTTGCTGTGGCCGCGTTGCGGGCGAGCCGGCAAACCGGCCCGATGTTAGCGGAAGGACGGGGCGACTTCATCCCGGAGAGGTCAGCCGTGTGGCGGCGTCGCATTGAGAAAGAGTGTGTGTGACTGTGTGTGTGACTGTGTGTTGGACAGGATCTCCCTCTCCCTGAGTCGCACTCTGGCTTGTGTGTGTGTGTGTGTGTGTGCGTGCACGCTCCTACGTGGACGCGCGCTCCACGGCCCATAAACCTCAGACTCTGATGTCAGCACCTGCATGTGTGTTTAGAGATAAAGTGCTCATTCATTCATTTTGTTTATCACTCATTTTTTCCCCCTGAGTGCCTGGCGCTCTTTAGATGTGGGCTGGTGCTTCTGGCTAGCTGTGTGTGTGTGTGTGTGTGTTTGGTGAGGTCTTTTGTAGTCAGACACTTCAGAGGAAACCAGTCAATAACAGAAAACCCTCATTTTGGTTCTTCAGAACGGGCAGTTAGCCTTCCTAAATCCACTGTGCCGTCCCACTTCAGCTGCAGGAAGAACGGTAGCTTTTGAGTAGCTTTAGCTGTAAATCACTCTGGAGCGCTTCCCAGCCTCTCACCTCCTCGTATTTAACTCTCAGCCCGTTCACGCACACGGGCCAAGTGGGACTTCGGGTTTAGGGGCCAACTCCAAACTTTACTGAGCTCCGACTGGAAGCAGGTTTAGTTTATTTCAAACCGTATCCCAGATTACACTGACTTGTTATTCAGAAGAAACCTGCAGAGCCGTGCACGCCTGTTAGCTTAGCTTGCTAGCAGGAGCAGGGTGCTTCCCCCACAGCTCTAAACACAGAGTTATGTCCCCGCCTGAGGAATAGTTTGGATTCCTGGCGTCCGTTGGCCCGCGTTAACGCCGGAGCCAAATTCAAGTTGTCAAATTGCAAATGAAGTCTGAAACTCCCCTTAAACGGTGTCAGAGCAGCACAGAAAGGCTTGCACCTCCCTCCTTTACCACCTCCTTTTCATTCCAGAGCCTCTTTGTCAGCTCCCTCTTTTGTGCTCCTCTCAAAGGGTTAAAGAGGGAGAAGTGATGAGTAGCCCGCCAAGGCTGGCCTCCATTGTGCGTTGGCATTGTGCCACTGCAGAGCATGTCGACCGTGGACACATGTACAAGGGACTTTTCTCTGCTCACAGTTACTCAGTAATACTACCCCGGCTCCTGCAAATCAATGCAAATACCTTCGGGCATCAAAAGGCTAACGATAACACTCGTGTGTCATCGGGCAGCTCGATGCAAAAGAGCCTGGCGTGAGGTTTGAAAGCTCCGCTTCTTTTGGCCTCCGACATCCCGACGGGCATCGCCGAACAGCTCGGGGACCCTCGTTCTGGCGTCCGACAGCTTCACGCTAAAGGTTCGCGACGCTCCTGAAGGGCCGGTCGTTTCCCCGTCGACTCCCTCGGTGGACACATGTTCTCGAGGACCATGAAACCGCTTCCCTCCCTTTGCTCCTCGCATAGCTCGTTAAGGAGAAAACCACTCGGTGGCATGTTGTGTGGAGCGTCGCTGGCTGCTCGGCCTAATTCTTTTAGCAGACCCTGGGCTACCTCCGTGCTGTACGCACGTCCCGGGGGTGCTTTTAAGTCGCCTCTCCGTCCTCGGCCCCCTGCAGAGCAGCGGGAAGCAGAGCCGGGGCACTCTGGGAATAAGTACTTCAGGCCAGACAATGGCCGGCCAACGGCAAAGGGGGGTGGGGTGTTGATTGTAAGCAGAAATAGCAGGAGGAGGAGGAGGAGGAGGAGGAGGAGGAGCAGAGGAGGGGGTGCGGTGGGAGGAGGTCGAAGGTTAGACTGATCCCTACTTTAAAGGTGGAGCGAGGCCATGGAGGGCTTTATTGCCCTCGTGTTGCTTTTTGCCCGGCCGGGGTGAACCTCTGAGCTGCTCCTGCACCGTGGGGGAGGGGCTTGGATGTGTGTGTGTGTGTGTGTGTGTGTGTGTGAGTGCAGCGCTGCACATTGCTGTCCCATGATGATGGCTCCAGTTGTGCTCGGTGACCTCTGACCCTGACCCCCGCCCCTCCCTTCACCGGGAGCGTTCCCATAGGTCAGCGTCCCTCCAGCTCCCCCCGCGATGAGCGGCAGCGTCTCACCGGTCGCTGCCCGACTCTTCTTCTTGCTTTTTCGCCCCGGCTCGTCTCTTTCCTCTCAGCTGTTCCTCTTCTTCCTCTGCGGCCGGCGGAGCGGCGAGCGCGGAGGAATGCGTCGGCGATGCCATTCGGCCCGACGCATTCCACATGAAATGGAGCGTGTAACTCGTGACTGGTGTGATGTGCTGATGCGTGGCGGGTGGGAGGAGTAGCTTCTTTTCTCTCTCCAGCGAGTCTTTCTCTCGGAGGGCCGAGCGGTCGCTCCTCGGCTCCCAGTGCGTTGTGTTTTTGAGGCGCCCGGCTCCTCTTGCTGTTCCTGAGCGTGACCTGGTTTGGCTCTTGGGATCGGCGTGACTCGGCCCAGCAGACGCTCCCTGCCGGCCCGCTGACACATGCCAGAGAGCATTCGTCCAACTGGCACTGGAGGCAGCACTAAATGTTGAGCGTGGCTTCAGAACAAAAGGCGTACACCTCGTTTTAAAGCGGACGAAACGAGGCAGAAGAAGTTGGATTCTTACGTCACCAAGCTGAACGTCCATAAGTCGTCTCCGGCACTCAGGCTGCTGAATGAGACGCGTTTCAAACGCCGCCGCCACGTGTGATGTTCTCACCAACGCGACTCTGGCTGTTTTTAGCTCATCCCGCGCTCCCTCCACACCTCATCCTGCCCTCGGCAATCAGCGCCGGAGTCAAAACTTGGCCGCGGCACAGACGCATTTTCAAAAAAAGTAGCCCGTCTCCCAGTCTGCTCCGTCGCTGCGTCGACATAAAAGCCTC
This sequence comes from Clinocottus analis, assembly GCF_023055335.1. Lineage (NCBI taxonomy): Eukaryota > Metazoa > Chordata > Actinopteri > Perciformes > Cottidae > Clinocottus > Clinocottus analis. Next base: position 2,447,745 of record NW_027176042.1, on the reverse strand, counting down.
CAGCGCTTCAGATTTGTGAAAGGGCGGGATTGGAGAAATGTGAACAAAACGATGCCAGAGCCTGCACCTCAGCCAGGAACGGCTGAGGAAGAGGAGGAAGACGACAACAGAGGGGGAGGAGGAGGGAACTTGGCAGCGCCGGCTAACTCAGAACAGCAGCGAGACAGCTCGCACCGGGGAATAACAAATAACGCTGAGGAGAGAAGCTCTGTTGTGCGAGGCCGGGCGGGGAAATGGAGAGAGAGAGCGGGAAAGAGGGATGACGAAAACTCTGAGAAGCTGAGTCAAACTCTAATTAAGGACCCGAGCGCCGCGCTGGAACAGCTGCCGGCGCTTGTGCCACTCCGGCACGCCGGCTTTACGGCTTTTTCTTCTTTTTTTTTTAGTTGGAAGCCAAACAGATGTTACAAGAGGGCGGCGAGTTTTAGCGGACGAGAAGTTTTGGTTTCGGGGAAGAGGAGGAAATGAAACGCTCCCTCTCTCCATGTCACGGCCCGCCGGTCGCAGCGGTGAGGAGGATTGTGATATCGTGTTAGCGGTGCAGCGTGGTGGTCACTGTCTGGTAACCTTTAGGAAACCGGGCGCGAAAATCTTGCCGTGCCAATTTCAGGTCCCAGCATGCCCCAATTAGATAATATTTTGGCATAAAATACATAATTTTTTCCATTTTTTTGAACCAAACGACAGTTTTTTGACTGAAACTCCTTCCTTACTTTGTTTTATTGTGATTGTTGTTGCAGATTCTGATTCTTTAGGTCCTAATCTTTCCATAAAGGTCTTATTGATGCTCCAGGAGGCTTTTTTGGGGAATCTGGCTCATATCATGCTGGATGTTCATAGTTACCATCAAAATATCTTTTAAAAAGATTTTTTTTTTGCAGATATACATTTTTTTCCCCAAGACTTTGCTGAACAAATACATACAATAAACACAAGTATTGGATTTGGAAATTCCTGTTCAAGTTTGAACCAATTTCTACAAAATTGCTGGTGCGTGATTCATTACTTTTAAAATAAATTACAATTCAGGACATTTATATCGTTGCATTTGTGTATTTTATTTTAGTTGATGCAGAAATGTCTCCTTCTGCTTCCTGCTCACTCAGGATGATGAACCGCTCTCTAAATATTAAGCTGTTCTCTGAATATCACCGCTTTCGGGGCTAGACTATAAACCATGTTGATCAAATCACCACCATTACGGACGTCTCGCTTTTGATTGAATTTACCCAAAATCGCAAATTATTTCCAAACCGACGCGACTCCCGTGTAATTAAAGAGAGAACGGCTGCGGCAGCCAGACGTCCGACCAGATGTTTGACCGACAAATCAGCCGCAGAAATCAGATCTGACTCTTAATCGCTCCGTACGAACGCCATAAGTCAGCCGAGAGGAGCGAGGACGCCGCGGCGACATCGGGCCGTCGTTACATCTGTCGCTCTCAAAGTCAATTATCTTTAATTTCCGCTGCGATATTGAGCCGCGTGTCGCACCTGTCAATCTGCGTTTACCTTGTCAGGTGACGCTCACCCCTTCTCCTGCCCCCCCCCCCTGTCTCATTCTGTCACTCTCCTATGGAGGGTGTGATGAAAATGGCTGTTTAATCATGCAGCGAGGTCAACCAATCAAAGGGCCCCGGCCGAGTGATTTAAAGGCCTATTCGGAGCACAGCTGGAGGGCGAGAGATGGCGACAGTTGGAGAGAGAGAGAGAGAGAGAGAGAGAGAGAGAGAGAGAGAGAGAGAGAGAGAGAGAGAGAGAGAGAGAGAGAGAGAGAGAGAGAGAGAGAGAGAGAGAGAGAGAGAGAGAGAGAGAGAGAGAGAGAGAGAGAGAGAGAGAGAGAGAGACGGCTTTGATTGCTGAATGGCTCCGGTCACCTCTCCTCCACTTACCGCCGCTCTCGCTCCACCAATAATTGTCTCGGATAGATTGATGTGTAGTGGGAGAGATGAATGGATGAAGTGAGCAGAGGGCGGGTCGGCACATCAGCGGGCCGACCCGCCGGTGATGAGATGCGTACACACTCTCTCCAAACTCACAGGACCTCATCACCGGCAGTATGGACCCGCATCTTCCTCCCATTACCTTTGACAGGCTGCCTCTACTGTAAACACACACACACACACACACTGCAGACAAGGCAGTTCACACCTGAATGTCAATGGCGGCGGGTGGCAGATGGTCGGGAGGAGCAGGGGAAGTGAAGGCAGACAGACGGTGGTCGTCTCCTGAGCCTGCAGGCCTGGACTCCGGTCGCCCGATACCCAATCTGTGGTTTAGATGTTCATTCGGCTTGTTTGTCCCCTTCCTGTTGTCGTCCACACAGCAGACCTCGGCCCTCTGCTGCACATCGTGCACACACTCCGACAGCGGAAGCAGAACTTTACAAGCGCTTGTAAAAACTGAGAGCGCTTCGCAGGACGATCACGTTTCAATGTCACTCGAGCGCTCGCGACGATGCTTCTATACGCTGCGGACCAGCTCCAGATTCCTTTATGGGGAAACCTTATGAAACATTAATGCGCCGCGAGAGCCATGAAGCGGACCGACGTATAAAGAAGAGTGGCGTTTATGGCCGAGAGGTGGAAGTCGGTGCCAATATCCACCGTCGTCGGGTCGCAGAAAAGACGACTGTCTCTGCACCTGCAGACCTCCGTTATGGGCAGAGTGTGTTATAACCCATGCTGACATACTCCTGGTCACTGCCATCCCCTGAAACCTTCTTCCTCGTTCCTGTTTCTAAAAACCTGCAGGACTGCAGTGGATCTCTTTCCGTGCAGAATGCATCATTTGCTGTTTTTCTTCAGAAAGACCTGAGGTGTTTTCTGCCTGACAGTCACTCTTCAGGGTTTAATTGCCCTCGGTGTCCATCTCCCAACAAGCTGAGCGTTGGTTAGCCGTTAGCGGTTAGCATCGCGTCAGCTTTACTCTGAATAATCACACATGCTTCATCATATTTGGCGGCTGCCACTTCACTTAAATGAACAACCTGCTATCAATTTCTTTTTGTTTGGGATTCATTTGGCATGCCCCAGTGCATTATGGGCTGTTCCTGCTGAGGTTGTTTCCCAACAATTATCCCTCGGTGCCGCAAAGCGGGGCTGCGAAATATAATTGAATGTTAATCGAGATCACGGTTCGGGCTTCCCACCATTACGTGAACATATCGACTGTCGTATTGGCTTTTCAGACGCGTCCTCCGCTCTGAGGACGCTCTCTGCATATTAAATGAGCTCACAGAGGAGATCCAGATGTTTGGGCTTCACTTTCAGGCACCCGTCACGCCGCTGCCCACACACCTTACGGCAGCAGCCCGTCAACAACTGTGTTTACCTGAAGATGAACCGAATGTTTCATCTGATTGTGAAACAGAGATTGAGATGCAGCACAATGTGGAAGTGAAAGCCAGGGTTTTGCTGAAATGTTCAGCTGAAAGGGGAAGAAACACCGTACAGATGTAAACACTAGCAGTGCTGTGATTATTTATATGTGAAGGGGAAATAAACCTATTTTGTTATAAAACAAATAAATAATTGTGATCTTAATGTCGATGAAAAGATGTCCTGGTCAGTCCTGGATCAGTGGAAAGTGGTGACACCGGGTTATGGGATGGTCTGGTGGACTCGTGAACAAAGACAATGCAACTTCACTGATATAAATGCAGATTCAGTTCCTCCTTTAGGGTGTATACTACCATGAGAAACAATGTCGTACACCCTTAGGCTGTACATTATCACGAGAAACAATATTGTACACGCTCTAGGGTGTACAATATCACAGGAAACTATAATGTACACCCTCAGGGTGTACATTATCATGAGAAACAATATTGTACAACCTTAGGCTGTACATTATCACGAGAAACAATATTGTACACTCTCTAGGGTGTACAATATCACAGGAAACAATATCATACACCCTTAGGGTGTACATTATCACGAGAAACAATATCATACACCCTCAGGGTGTACATTATCATGAGAAACAACATTGTACAACCTTAGGGTGTACATTATCATGAGAAACAACATTGTACACTCTCTAGGGTGTACAATATCACAAGAAACAAATAATTGAGGGATGTTTTACACCCTTGAGGGATGTTTTACACCCTTAAAACATCATATTGTTGTTTTACACCCTTAAAACAACACTATCGTACACTCTCTAGGGTGTACATTATCACAAGAAACGATATCGTACACCCTGAGAGTGTACAATATCATGGGATATTAAAAAAGTTAGCTTGTTTTTCTCTTTCAACGATCATCCTAAAGCCCACCTAGATCACGTTGTCTAACTTTCTTTCCCACCATCTCCTCTGGTGCATCTTCTTTGGCCCCAGGTCTGATGCACGGCTTCCAGCTTCAGCGTCAACGAGCTCACCGCGGCGCTGCTTGTGTTTCTGATACAGCGATGAGTTGGTGTTGGTGGAGTACCACTCCAGCAGACGGCCGGCCTCCTGCCTCCCCCCCCCCATCTCTCTGACCCTGCGTCGGCGTGTGCTGATGAGCAACGAGTGGATGCACTTATGAGCGGCGTCTGTGAGCGCTCCAGCAGCCGTGGGAGCTCCATTTGTTGTGTAAATGCGAGCCGCTAATTGACTGCCGGGCACGAGCCTCTCCTTCACCGGCTGAACCCTGCCCTCCTCTGGGTCCCGGGGATCCTGCCAGGGGAATGTTTGCCCCCTCACACACACACACACACACACACACACACACACACAGACACACACATGTTGGAGCAGGCCTGGCACAGGGCCAGCGTGAGGATGGGCCTCTCCGCTCTCTCTGTCTCATAATGAAAAGCTGCGTTTCCTCGCCGTCGCGCGCTTTTTGACTCTCTTTAGATGCAATTTCACATCCCATAAAGCACAATGGGCTCCCTCTTTTTACACCGAAGTGGTAATTGTTGGATGGATATGATCGGACAGCGAGAAATCCTGACGAGTCGCTGCACGCGCTCACAATGGAGATGAAACTCGGCTTCCAGCTGCTGAGTTCGGGCCCAGTCCACCAGCCATAGTGGCAGCGGTGGTTTTAGCCTCATTCAGACGGTTAGCTTAGCTCTTAGCGGGTGTGACTATTTTCCAATGACTCCAGCGAGCCCAAGAATAGTTTGTAGACCTGATTGTTCCCTAGTTTGATTCAGGACGGTGTGGGAGAGATGCTATCTCGATGTCGTCGAGTCTGTTCCCTCATGAAAGGACACGGCTGCTGGAAAACGAACGAAAATTGGAAACATGTGGACACAGAAAAAAAAAGTGCTGTATCTTCTCACACAGGCGGCCTAAACTCTGTATTTTATAAACCTGTTTTGGAATTAATTCAATTTTAGATTCCCTCATCGCTGAGTGAATGCGCATAACGTGTATTCAGAGAGACGGATCCAAGTGGTTCATAACACACACACACACACACACACAGACACACACCTCCCAGGCCAGTCCATTGTTCTGCAGAGGTAAACATCAGGGAGCAGAGAGGGGAACATACAAACAATAAACTGTCACATCTCTCCCATAACCATCTGTTTAGACTGCAAACACAAAGGAGCAAGTGTGTGTTTGTGTGCAAACTGCGGCTCCCAGATAGAAAGTCAGCGCCGGACTCGCCGCCCGAGGATGGCAACCTGCCGATTTCACGCCGTAAACCTTCCCGCCAAAATGTGACGGCGTCGCGCCTCCGTTCGGGAGGGGGCGGGCGCAGCGTGGCGCTCTGCCGGGTGACGCCGGGGTGATCGTGTGACGTGCACGGTGTGTGTTGGTCTCCACTTAAACGTGAAGGAGTGTTATTTTCGGCCTTCGATGGCAGCAAATGAGACACAAAGAGACAAAGGCGAGGATTTAACATCAAGCCGGCCACTTACGCTCCAGAGACGACAACAATGGGATTAGCCGGCACGCCAAACAACTAAGGCCGAGGCCAAGCCTCTTACACTGTCACAAGGCCCTTTAATATATGTTAATGTGGTCACCAGCTAGCTTCACACAATGCACGGCCTTCAACGTGCACAATAACCTTTGAGATCGCAACAGAAACACATGCATTTCATTTAGGAGATTACACAAAGTATTGCTCAAGATGGCAAACGCATACTTCTTCCAATTTTGAGTAAACTTTGTGGCCCTGTGCATATTTCAATGAGCAATATATCACCATATTATATGCCAATATTGTGTGTAGAAGACAACTTGGATATCGTAATATGGCAAATCTTTGAATTACTGTAAATTAATGTAATTATCTGAAGCTACATCTATTATTTCCTTCACCAGCTTATTATATACACGAGGAGGATTATGTATCAACAATCTCATTGCATGTTTATATTCATTTATATTAACAGTTTTTAGTTAAAAGACCAATGTTTGGTATAAAAGTAGATCTTCTCGCTCAGGCCTCGACGTGTGTCCTCTTGTTCTCGTTTAACGGCCACAGCGTCTGAACCGTTGGTTCATCCTGAAGCCGCTCAACAGGTTTGACGCGCTCTGCAGCCGCAGAACAGGACCGCCGAGTGGGAACCGACAGGGAGATTAAAACACAGACAGGAAAAAGGTTCAGCTGGAGTACCGCTGTGGAGGAAGTGTTCATCCGTCAGCTGGCCGTTAACACACAACGCATGTCCTGTGTTGGTCCACACCTCCACACTCATGAAGCTCACTGGATGTTACTGTGTGGAAGCAGAGAGGAAAGAGGAGGCACAGGAAGAGCAAGTGAGGGAACAAGAAGAGGAGAAAGTAGACAGAGGACGCTGCTCTTCCCCTTCCCTGCTGTGTTGCGTCTGAGTCAGCAGACTTGCAGCGAGGCTTCGCCTGCGGCCCGTCGGGCTGCGAGCAGTAACACTCGCGGCCCGACGCGGCGTCAGACCTGTCGCCCTGCAGCTGCAGCGCTAACTATAGCCGCTCAGCCAACCGCTCCTAATGAGTAGCTGCTGCCGCCGCCGCCCTGCCCCGGCGCCGCTGTGGTGAAGCCCCGGCCCCGCGTCTGTGTGACGGCTATTCAGGCTGCGTGTTGTTTACTCTGTTCATACGTTGCATATCTGGAACAAGGTCCCTGAAAGCTGCAGGTCTGCAGAGACACCACGAAGACTCGTCTTCGTGCTGCTGCCTTTAACTGCAACTTTTAATCATTTTATTTTGCATGAATCTGCGTCATGTTTTTGCTTCTAATGGTTTCATGTGAAGCACTTTGCATCCCCTTGTTGTTGCAATGTGCTCTACATATTAACTTCCTTGCCCTTCGGGCTGCCGTGTTGCCTCTGAGCACTCCTCGCAGCGTGCACGCATGCACCAGGCTTTCTCTGTGATAGCGTGTGCCGACGTTGCAGGTGGGAAGTAACACTATCCTGGTCTCCGCGTCGGTGTGTTGGTTCAGCCGGCAGGCCGGGTTTGTGCTCCGTGTTGTTGCAGCACACGCTCCCTCTCTTTGAAACGCTCCTTCTTCCTCCCGTTGCGGCTCAGGAGAGCTGCTGCTCTTAAGCTGCCATCACACAGGGAAGCTGAAATGCTTTCTTAGTGCCACCGTTTAGAAAATCACATTGAGTTAGTGCACACGAGCAGACGCGCTCCGAGAGGCAAAAAGAGACGCGGCGACCGACTGACGGGAAAATCAATATTTCCCCTATTTCCGATGTTCTGGGAGCGCTTTAGCAACAGACTGTTGACTTCACAGTTTCAGGAGATGGGTTCGGGATCCGGTTTCACTGTTGTTCTTGTTGAGGTTTATGCCCGCCGAGAGAGCCGAGTGTGTGTACATGTGTGTGCACATTTGTGTGTGTATTTACTGCTTAAATACTTCGACGACCGCAGGAGACAAAGAAAGTATTGCACTCTCTCTCTGGGTTCAGAGTCGTATATCTTTCCGCTCCCTCCCTCCTGCTCGGCGCGTCCTGTCATGTTCGTAGTACGAGGCGGCGGCTGAGGGTCTCGGCCAAGCTCTGGGTCAGGCTGACATATTTCTCCCAGAGGACTCGCAGTGCAAACACTGGAGGAAGTCTGCCGGCGCGCTACGACATCCCCCCACCCCCACCCACCCTCGACCGGTCAGGCCGAGCCACGACTAGGCAGGACGAGCTCATCTCAGCCGAGGAAACGCATGCAGCGGATCCAGTTCGACCGAAAGCGTGCACGCTTTCAACGCGCGCACGCGGCCATCACAGCCGTTCCTGAAGGAAGGCAAAACCAGCAGCTCAGTGACCTAAATTGGCGTTATTGCGCAGCCCCTTTGGCTCCGACGGGCCTCGCATCACAGCCACAGCGGTCCGTGCACATTGCGGAGTGAGAGATTTGGTTGTGTGCTCAGCGGGGTTTGCAGAGTGCATGCTCGCAGCGCCGAGGCTCTCCAGGATCTCTCTGATTTGAGTCTACGGCGGCCTGTGAGAGGGTTTTGGTGCCGGGCAAAGTTACCCGACATCGTCAGTCTCTTCTTCCCTCCTCCTCCTCCTCTTCTGTGTGAATCAGCTTACAGAGACACTTCATGTTGTCATGTGCCTGTTAAGCCCCATATGCAGCTGCACAATATCCCTTCTTTTAGTGGCACATGTGACTCAATCCAAGAGGAGAATAAAGGCTCGCTGGACTGAACCGAACTCGTCTCCACCCGCTTGGTTTTCCCCCTCTTTCATGTTAATGGCCGCCTCCATGAAGAAGGCTAAACATGGCTTGTGTTTGCTGCATGCTGTTTGAGTCAAAGAAGGAATAATGTGTCTCTCCCCCCAAGAGCGACTCGTCTGCATTTCCAGTAAGAGCTTTATTTGCATTTAAGACGCTAATGTCGCCTCTTGGGGGAGCAGAAATGACGAGAGTGTGTTGGCGCTTTGTGTTGTCCCAGTTATTCATTAGCTCCAGTAATTGCTGCCTCGCGCCTCACACACACCACCAGAGGAGAGTCTGCTCCTCGTCCTCCCACCGGAGAGGTCAGAGCGCACAACTCTTGAGTCACGTCTTTGCCAAAATGTGCTGAAAACCGTTGTGTGTGTGTGTTTGTTTCTTTGTGTGTCGAGCCGTTGAGACTCAAATGAGGCGTGCAGGTTGAAACTTGCGTATTCCTGGAGGGCGGGATGTTCTGAGGACGTCTGGTTGTGGGTGGAGGTCACGAGCACGACTCTGGTGACAGCTTCCTGTCGCTGTGCGAGCCGTGACCTTCCCCTCCTCCCCCCCCTGGGAGAAATCATGAGTTTGAACACGCCAGAACAGATCATACAAGCCCCACTTCAGCACGCCGAGGGAAGGGTCAGCTGACCCGCGGAGGGAAGTGGATTGCGGCGCGGCGATGGAGACCGGCTTAGTGCGGAATCCCATTATCAAGAAGCGTTTGTCAAATAATAGGTCAAGGCCCACTTGTAGCAGAGACATATTAGGTTGTGGTTTAATTCCTGAGCTTTGTGGAACTGATCCTGCTCTGCAAAGTGCTGCGAGGAGAACAAAAGGTTGCTCGTATGAAGTCCGATCAGCCGGCGGTTTGAGGGCAAAGCTTGATCTGAGCTGCTGAAGAGGACGATAACTGAGCTGGTGATGTCAAGCGTTGGCTTTCCTGTGCTTCGTATTGCGGCTGCAGATATTCTTATTGATATTGATTACCTGTGTTGTTGTGACATTAACACGCTGACTTTGACATCCGGCGCAGTCCCGCAGGACTCTAAACGGCAGAACCGAAGCCCCTTTGTCCATTTTCCACCGTCACGTCCCAGCATGCCGTGTTCTCCACGGCTCTGCCGTCGTTACAGACGCCATCGACTTCACTTTGAATCCGACGGGCCTCGCGAGCATAAACACCCAAACGGCGTCCCAGTAGCGGCTCGCAAAATAACCCCTCGGCCGTATTCTCAATCTGCTCCGTGAGCGGCGCCGAGCGGCTGAAATAAGCGAGCGGTGGGGCGCCGTGAGTGGCAGTGGGTCCCCGGGGCGCCGTGCAACATGGCAGCTCATTTGCCTGGCCCGTATCGGTGTGATGTATTCGTACACTACGGCGAGGCGGCGGGCGCAGCGAGTGGAGGTTCAGAGGTGGAGGAGGGAGGGCGGGGGGCGCTTACTCGGCAGCCTGCAATAGAAACTTAATCCGACTCGGGCAAATAACGTTTAAACACATTTAGAACCGCGGGGAGCGCAGTATTTCTTCTCGGGCGATGAGCGCGCCCCCAGAGAGGCGGCGGCGTTGATGTGCGGCGACATGCTCCGCTAACGCTAAGCTAGCGGCTTCATGCGGCTCCTCGGTCGGGGGACCCTCTTCGTGCGGCTTCGGGGGAGGAGTTTGTCTTCCTCCTCCATCCTCTCGACAAACAGTTGGCGCGCGCACAACAACAAGGTCATGTGTGCGGCTGCAGGCTGCAGACTCTTCATCCTCAGCCCGGTGGTGTGTTGAAAAGACGCCAATATATTTAGTCCCTCGTCTCTCCTCCTCTCCCCTCTTTGTCTCAGGCATTCCTCTCTCTCACCACTCGTCCTCTCATCTTCCCCCACATGCCTCTCCTTATCGCTCTTCCTCTGCACTCACATTTCTGTCCCTCCTCCTCTCTCCTCCTCCTCCTCCTCCTCGTCCCGGCCCTGTTGCTGTAACACTTTGGCCCGTCGTCCCGTCCCATTGCTTCTCCTTTATTTTCATTTACAGTTCCTCCCTCCCTCGGTCGACGCCAATGTAAACTCAGGACACACACACACACACACACACACACACACCCTGTTGACCCGAGCGGCAGCGTTGAATCGTGCGGTCGTCGGGTTGAGAGACTGCGTCATGTGACCTGGTGAGCGTGTGCTGAGGTTTCTTGTGTTGTGAATCTGAGACTGAAGCGACTCGTCTTTCTGGGCCGACCGGTCCACCCGGCCTCCCTTTGCCTCTCCGACGCCTCTGATCCCGACTTCACGCATCTGATTGAATCCTGCTTTCTCTGCGTGGCCTGAGGAGGGAGATTTAGATATGCACCATGTATTTTGGCAGGAAGGCCGTCGGGTGGTTCGTCAAAGACATCCGCTTTACCTCCAGCCAAACCTGTGTGATGATGCTTCCACATTCTCATACACCGGTGCAGCAGCGGATGGTTATATCTGCTCCACACCAACAGTCCACATGTTCTGTTTTCCTCGTTATAACTACATTATGTCCCTGTGAACAATAGCGTTTCCTTCACATCCTGTTTTAGATCCGGCCCAATTCTCTCACAGAGGGTACATTTTCCCATTAGATGTTAACGTGATTACAATGAGACACAAAAAGACTGTGGGAGAATATTCACACCAAAGACTCGCAGGTTTAAAAAAAGGAAAAGAAAGGAGCTGCGGGGCTGTGATGCTGGTGAAACCTACCAGAGTCTGGCTGACCTGGATTTGCCTCGACAAGGCAGCGAGTAACAAAAAGAAGAAGTCAACGAGCATCACGTGAGATGCTCTTGTTTCTCTCTCGTGCAGCTTTCAGCCATAACAAAATGCTTCCCAGCTCCTGTTGTTTAACGTAGCGATAAAGCACCTTCGGCATGTGGAGCCCGTTCAGGGTGTCCATCTTGGAGGACTTGGTCTCAGTTGAAGCCGTGTTGTAGTCATGTGACACTCGGTTACTCTCTCGCTGAGAGGAAAAGTTTCCCTTTCAGCTCCTCCTCTCCTCTTATCTGCCCCCATTCCTCCTCGTTCCGCCTCGCCGGCCCTCTGAAAAGCTATCGCCCACTCCTCTCATCTCACCCGTCTGTCTCTCCCTCTTTTCTCTCCATTTCTATCACCTCGCCTTTTCACCTGCAACCATTTTCCCTCATCTGCTCATCTCCTGGCTGATTGTCGCTGCCTGCCTCGCTCCATCTCCCTCCTCTCATCAGTCTCTTCTCCGTATTACTTTTCCTCCATCCGGAGAAGGTTTTGGTGGGTTAGATGGCACTGATTGGACATTTAGTACGTCGTTAAAGAGGCCAGGCAGTTTAAAGAAGTGCTGTACGCGTGGTGGTGGACTGAGGCATTAGTCACACGCCCACGTTTCATGCACAGCGGCTCTGTGGCGGAGCGGCGATGCATGCGGCGCTGTGCGTCGCGCTCCACCGGCTATACAGTATGTACTGATGATGTGGGACGAGGCAGGAAGTCGCCTGAGCTCACAGGCCTCTATTGTCTCTCTCTCTACTCACACACACACACACACACACTCGCTGTCTGCTGGCTGAATATCTCCTGAGCTAAAAACGGTCGGGATAGACGAGCTTCCTTTTGTTTCAGCTCCGCAACGGCGCGACTGAAGATAATTGGCGTTGGCCTCACATGACTCCGATATAAGAGCGGGACACAAAGAGCCGCCCCGTCCCGCTGAGTGTCTTTGTTTTTAGTGTGTTTGTGTTGTCGCACATCTTCCCGCATTGTCACGAGTTTGACCGTGAGGGTGTGTGTTTGTGTTGAGTTTCTTGCAGAACAAAAGCGGATGAATCCTGTTTATTTTCTATTGCAAATACAGCGAATTAAACATCGGCGTAATGGTACACTGTGACACTCGAGTCGACCCGCTTCCCTCCTCAAACCCACATTCCCCCTGCGTTGACCCGATGTCTCGAGATCCATCTGTGGACATTAATTTGCCAAACACCATGTGACACAAGCCACACGCCGGCCTTAAAGCATTTAGAGCATTGGATAGAGCCGTGCGGTCATAGCCAATGATACGGTTACTAATACTGCTCAATAGCACACATCCGGAGACGACGCGGCCCTTAATGGACAGAGATGGATCGGGATGCTGTCGGAGTCGATAGTGAACCAGCCCAGATCCACTCCGTGCTCATGAGTGCTGTCATTTCAACAAGGCAGGACATTTATTAGTGTAAACTTGTTTCTGGGTGATGTCGTCATGTTTTCAGACTGCGGCGAGAACAAAAAAGGGCGAGCAGATGGTCAGTTGTGTGTCTGTTTCGATACACTTCAATGAGAGCGGAGCGGATCGAGGGTGGCGGGGTCACCGGAGGACTCCACAGCCGAGGAGAGGAAGTCTTGGACTCGTGTCAACTCTGTGGAGCGCTCAGGTCTCTGTGATGTAATCTCAAGAGGGAAATCAATAAAAAAGGACTCTGGCTTTGACGGTGTTTATCTAGAGATGTGGGTTGGGTCACTTTGTTCCCGTCGACACCGAAACCAGAACAGATTGTACTTTGGATCGAGTTGACCTCGGCGTTTTTTTCTCATTTCTCATGAACTCCTCTTGCTGTTGGTTCATAGCTGATGCATCATCTACGAATACTTGTGTAATCCCAGGGAGAGCGGGGCCTTCATCCGTACGCTGCCGCTGTCGGTGGTCTCCATGAGCAGTGAGTCCAGGAAGGGGAGAGGCTACCTTTTATGGTGCCGTTAAAACAAAAGGAGACGGTGATTCTTTTTTATACCTTTCTCCTTGGAGCGGCTCCTCTTCCACCCGTCGACAGCTCCGGTCCTCACAGAGGATTTACAACAACCAACACTCTCTGGCAAGGTTTTAAAACGCGGTGCAGCACGAGTCCACCCCGGCCCTCTGGGGGGGTCAAAGGTCAATCAAACTCATAGGTGGAGGGTGCGAGGGAGAGAAAGTAGGAGGGGTTTGAAGACGGGCTGTTTCGGGCAGAGCGGCCTGCATTCCACTGAAGTGAAGTCAGCAGGGAGAAGAAGACAGGCGGCGAGGAATGTTCAGGTCGGAACAGAAGGGAGAGACGGCCAGCGCCATTACTGGCAGCGGCGAGGCCGCGGCAGGCGTGTGGCAGGCGTGTGGCAAGTGCCAGCCAGGTGACGGGAAAGCGGCGACTCAGCGGCACCTGCCTGACTGCTGGCCCTCTAGTGGTGACTACCTGTCCTTCAGTGGTGACTACCTGTCCTCTAGTGGTGACTACCTGTCCTCTAGTGGTGACTACCTGTCCTCTAGTGGTGACTACCTGTCCTCTAGTGGTGACTACCTGTCCTCTAGTGATGACTACCTGTCTCCTATTGGTGACTATCTGTCTCCTAGTGGTGGCACCTCCCTGACTACCTTTGCTTAGTGGTGGCACCTCCCTGACTACCTTTGCTCAGTGGTGGCACCTCCCTGACTACCTGCCCCTAGTGGTGGCACCTCCCTGACTACCTTTCCTTAGTGGTGGCACCTCCCTGACTACCTTTCCTTAGTGGTGGCACCTCCCTGACTACCTTTCCTTAGTGGTGGCACCTCCCTGACTACCTGCCTCTAGTGGTGGCACCTCCCTGACTACCTGCCTCTAGTGGTGGCACCTCCCTGACTACCTGCCTCTAGTGGTGGCACCTCCCTGACTACCTGCCTCTAGTGGTGGCACCTCCCTGACTACCTGCCTCTAGTGGTGGCACCTCCCTGACTACCTGCCTCTAGTGGTGGCACCTCCCTGACTACCTTGCCCTAGTGGTGGCACCTCCCTGACTACCTTGCCCTAGTGGTGGCACCTCCCTGACTACCTTGCCCTAGTGGTGGCACCTCCCTGACTACCTTGCCCTAGTGGTGGCACCTCCCTGACTACCTTTCCTTAGTGGTGGCACCTCCCTGACTACCTTTCCTTAGTGGTGGCACCTCCCTGACTACCTGCCTCTAGTGGTGGCACCTCCCTGACCACCTTGCCCTAGTGGTGGCACCTCCCTGACTACCTTTCCTTAGTGGTGGCACCTCCCTGACCACCTTTCCTTAGTGGTGGCACCTCCCTGACTACCTTGCCCTAGTGGTGGCACCTCCCTGACTACCTTTCCTTAGTGGTGGCACCTCCCTGACTACCTTTCCTTAGTGGTGGCACCTCCCTGACTACCTTGCCCTAGTGGTGGCACCTCCCTGACTACCTTGCCCTAGTGGTGGCACCTCCCTGACTACCTTGTCCTAGTGGTGGCACCTCCCTGACTATTGGTGGCAATTACCTGACTAGTCGGGGCTCTTCTCTGACAGCTCCTGGCACTGGCAGTTTGTGACACCTATCTATCTAATATATCTATTTGTACAGTTAAGTATTGACACAAGAAGAAAGAAAACGCAGCTCCTCCATACTATGATCATAAAACTGATTGAGGAAATGTGGCTCCACCCACTCAGCTTGTCAGCTTCTCGTCGAGTGACCTTTGCTTGCCGCTGTTCGGCACTCACGGCAGACACGTGGCAAACTCGCCACGCCTGCGCAGACGTGCCGCAGACGGGCTGCAGACGGGCTGCAGACGCGCCGCCTGTCTGACGGCTGCCACGCGCTTACCGCTCGGTGCCGGTGCCATGAGGAGGAGCTCGGAGCAGCGCATTTATGAACAATATTTGATCATTTATGTGCACGATAAAGTTATGAAATAAAATATGCAAATAAAAGCTGAGTGCTGCGGCCACAGCCTGCCTGTGTGGAGTGACTGTCTGTTGACCTCCATTGTGACGGCGTTGCTCAGAGCTGATTGGAGTTGCTGGAGGCCATTTTAATTCACGCTGGGTTTGTGATTAGCGGCGAAGGCGCCTCGCACCATGCACACTCCACTGGGTCGTTTCCTAAAATATGTGTGCAGGAGCAGGTTTGGACTGTGACGTTCAGCTTGGTGCATCCTGAGTGAAGAGTGTGTTTGTTTTTGGTGGAGTTTCAGGTCAACAATCCCCCGGACGTGTCTGGTGAGCATCGCCAGGCCGAGCTCTGCTTCTTCTCTGAGCGAGCTTCTCTCAAATCTGTCAAATGTCAAACGGGACGAGAGCTGCGCAGCTGACAGTAGGCGAAGCAAAAGCAGATGCTAGATTAGCTCGATCGATTAATCTGGTGAATGAAGCAAAAATCTAGATGCAGTTCTTCAGCGTGCAAGACTTTGAAGTTGCAAATGTCGGTTAATTTCATTCTGAAAGATTTAATCCAGCGCCACAAGACATGTGGATGATGTGCGCCTCCGTATGGAGGATGACGCCCAGCCGACAACCTGCTGCCGCCGCGTGGCGTCACCGGCTCTGCCGTTCTCTGAACGCCACGGACGGCCGCCGCCTGCACGCCGCCGCAGAGCGAAGGGCAGCGCCGAGCGGGAAACGTTCAACGAACTGTTACTGTGTGACTCGTATCAGGCACATTGTGGCCCTGACCTACATATCACCTACCACACACACACACACACACACACACACACACACACACACACACACACCCCTCCCCCTTCCACACACACACATACCCACACACACACAGACAGACAGGATTTGTCATGGAAAGAAAGACCCAGTCACACAAACACAGTCGAGAGATTAAGAGTAAACCACTAATCTGACGGTGCCTGCATCGCTGTGTTTGTGTGTCTGTGTGTTTGTGTGTTTCTGTGCTCCATTTTTTGAACGTGGGCAGGTTTTTGCACGACGGCTGCTTCCCTCCGTCTCAGCAGCTGGAACGAAGCGCTTTGTTTTTCCAGGAATTTCACCCGCGAGAGAGGAAACGGGGAGAAAACGTTGAGCCCGTGTTTCAGTTTCTAGACAATCGGCTCGTCTTTTTCTTCGGGCTCCTGCAGCGTCACACGAGTCATTCGAGGTGCAGGACGCAGGAGACCAGAGCCGGTTCTCTGAGAACTGAGGGCAAGAACGTGTGAAGATGCAGACAAGTACAGTGTGTCTGCTCTCTGTGTGTAATTAGACACCCTGGGGTGCTCCACATCAGAAACAACGTTCATAAATATACACACACACACACTACCTTTTTACACGTGTATACATGTTGTGCGTTTGTTTGATGAGGTGGCTTTTGAGCCGACTTGAAGTGAGGTCGCAGTGGTCACTGTGTGTGTGTGTGTGTGTGTGCGTGTGTGTGTGTGTGTGTGTGCGTGTGCGTGTGTGTGGCCTCATTTTAAAGGAGCCGACAACCCTTTTCTCCCTTAGTCTCATATTTAATAAATGCAACACAACAGATAAACGCTGGTGCTCGTGCACACATTTGTGACTGACTGACACACACAGACACACACATTACTGCACACTTGTATGTGTGAAGTAACGTCTGTCCACATGTAATCCCATTTACCTCTGAAAACACAAGAGTGTGTGAGCGTTTATTGTCGTGGGGAACGAGGAGTGGAGGAATGTGTGTGATGTCGTGCCCACAGTCTGTCTACTGTCTCGGAGTGGCAGCTGTCTCACACACACACACACACACACACACACACACACACACACACACACACACACACACACACACACACACACACGCACATGCACACACACAGGCACTCGTGTCAGTTATCCACAGGGCGCGCTGGGTGTCGGAGAGCAGTTGTCGTTGCACTTATTGCCGCTGCAGCTCCACGTGTGAGTGGGTTGTGTGTCTGTTGTGTGTGTGTGTGGGTTGTGTGTCTGTTCCTCGTGCCGGCTGCTGGTTCGAGCCTGAGAAACACGCCGATTAGGCAGTGAAAACTATTCAGATTATTACAGTTTAACGGGCCGTGGTGTCTCTTTTCATGTTTTTATTAACGATTGTTTATTATTATTGTGTGTTTTACAACGCTGTGGCTCATGATCCTTTCTAAAATATAATAACAATAATCATTTTACAATCTTCAGATTGTATTATTCCATGAAACGGAGCTTGTAAAAGCATCTGCTGTAAAGCATTTATTCTGCTGTAAAGCATTTATTCTGCTGTAAAGCATTCATTCTGCTGTAAAGCATTTATTCTGCTGTAAAGCATTTATTCTGCTGTAAAGCATTTATTCTGCTGTAAAGCATTTATTCTGCTGTAAAGCATTCATTCTGCTGTAAAGCATTTATTCTGCTGTAAAGCATTCATTCTGCTGTAAAGCATTTATTTTGGGATAATGCACTTCAGCAAACTAAAGGAGAGCTCAGGAGGACCGGTCAGAGTTTCCTCCAGGTAGAGACCAGGTTTTATAATCCAGGAGCATGGCTGGAAAGTCTGACTTTCCAACACACACACAGACACACACACAGACACACACACAGACCAAGGCATTTGTTTTGGCGGGCCACACAGAGGGAAAGGGCACCGGCGGTCGTCCTCCACTGAACTGATTTACGTTGGCACTAAAACTGAACTCATCAGGACTTTTTATTCGCCGTCAGACTTGCCAGTCAGCTGCTTCTCGAGCCAACGCAGGAAGGAAACGACACACGATATCACAGCGTATAAAACTCCTTTGTTGTCCGACCTCCTGAAGCCAGCCGTACCTCTGCTGGCGCTGGTCTGGGCTCGCTGGAGGACGTGAACACGATGCAGGCCGGTTGATGTTGGCTCTTTGAAGGCGCTCGTCTGCAGGATGTTCTCACCGCTAAATGTCTTTTTGTCACTCTTTTTTCCTTGCTAATAAAGTAATGGTATGAAGTAATGACACAAAAAGGAATATCACATCTCAGGCTGACTGTTAATACTGCTAATATTTCCCCCAAGGGCGCTCTAAAAATGCTATCCATACGTTATTAATATCTACTCCGTTGTCATCCAGCTTTTATTGAAAAATGAGGACCTTTCTGAACACATCTCTGTGGACAGTGACAAATGGGCTGCGTGTTCTTTGATAATACGCCAGTTTATTGCAATAATGTAGACGCTGTGTGATAATCCTCAGCGGGCAGAGAGATTGCTTTGTGTCAGTGTTTAGATTTGATATTTCTGGTGTTGAGAGGACTCTTCCAGCCCAGAGGCCGCCTCGAATGGGGACGGACGTCGGCCTCTAGCGAGTTCAGACGTCGACCTCTAGCGGGTTCAGACGTCGACCTCTAGCGGGTTCAGACGTCGACCTCTAGCGGGTTCGGACGTCGGCCTCTAGTGAGTTCAGACGTCGGCCTCTATCAAGGCGGACGTCGGCCTCTGAGGGGACGGACTTCGGCCTCTAGCGGGTTCAGACGTCGGCCTCTAGCGGGTTCGGACGTCGGCCTCTAGCGGGTTCGGACGTCGGCCTCTAGCGGGTTCGGACGTCGGCCTCTAGCGGGTTTGGACGTCGGCCTCTCGCGGGTTCGGACGTCGACCTCTAGCGGGTTCGGACGTCGACCTCTAGCGGGTTCGGACGTCGGCCTCTCGCGGGTTCGGACGTCGGCCTCTCGCGGGTTCGGACGTCGACCTCTAGCGGGTTCGGACGTCGGCCTCTCGCGGGTTCGGACGTCGGCCTCTAGCGGGTTCGGACGTCGGCCTCTAGCGGGATGTCGGACTCCAGTGAGTTCAGACGTCGGCCTCTAGCGGGTTCAGACGTCGGCCTCTAGCGGGTTCAGACGTCGGCCTCTAGCGGGTTCGGACGTCGGCCTCTAGCGGGTTCGGACGTCGGCCTCTAGCGGGTTCGGACGTCGGCCTCTAGCGGGTTCGGACGTCGGCCTCTAGAGGGACTGACGTCGGCCTCCAGCAGGTTCGGCCGTCAGCCTCTAGCGGGTTCAGACGTCGACCTCTAGCGGGATGTCGGCCTCCAGTGAGTTCAGACGTCGGCCTCTAGCGGGTTCGGACGTGGCCTCTAGCGGGTTCGGACGTCGGCCTCTAAAGGGATGGACTTCAGCCTCTTGTGGGCTCACCGGGCTGCACACGGCCGGCCTGCAGTGTGTGTGGCTGTACTTTAGAGCGCTACACCCACATCGTCTCCTCTGTACCACGGTCAGTCAGACTGGTTGTGTGTCCTTCCAGGGATTGCCACCCATCCCTCCTTCAATCCACCCGTGCGTCACAGTGTCGGGGGATGGTAATCCATTTTTCCCCATATGCAGATAGTGGCGGTGAGATTAGACCCTGGGAGAGGATTTAGGCTTCAGGGTTTGGCTCTCCTTCCGTCTTACCTCCTCCACCCCCCACCCCTCCATCCGCCTCCTCGTGTGCCGCTCAATCCTCCACCCGCCCCTCACCCCGGCTCTTTTTTTTCTTCCAATCTCCAACCTCTGGAGTGTGTTGGTTGCTGAGTGAAGGGGCGGAGGGCAGCTTAAGATCGGGACCCATTAGGTTTCCGTCTGTGAGATTTGCATGCACATACCTCATGTGTTTGTGTGTGTACATGGAGACCTTTTTGTGCACAGAGGGGAGGATGTCTGCAGCTGGTGTGTGAGTGTGTGTGTGGGTTGAAATGCCCAGTATGTGTCTCTTGAACACCTCTTCAATCGGCTGTGGTTGGGTTACAATAATTGACTTTGTGCACACATGAGAGTGTGTGTGTCTTTACAATTTGCATTAATTTTCAGAGGCTCTCCCTCTTTCTCGCACGTCCGTCTCTCTGAATGAGTTTTCCTTCTTGATTTTTAAACCCTCAATCCCACCCTGTCACCTCTCCCTCTCGTCCCAGATGTGTCCCACATGTGGTGACGCGAGGGTGGAGAGCCACTCGTCCATCCTCCCCGTCGCCGTCCCTCTCTCGCCACCTTCTCCTCCTCGTCCTCCCCTCCAGCGGCGAGCGCTGTAATTGATCTGCCACTGGCAATACATCAGCGGGGCTCCGGGCCGGAGCGGCAAACCGCTATCAGAGAGAGAGGGAGTTGATCCAGCTCAGCTCGCCGCCTCAACAACTTGTGGAATTTCCCCACAACGTTCTTGAGAGCGCCCCCATTTCTTCTCAGGAGTCACCGCCGCTCTTAAGCCAAATAAACAAAATGAAATCAGGACCGCTCCTTTCTGAGCCGCTCCCTCTCTGTTATGTCTTCCACCTCCCTTTTCAATCCCTCACTCCAATCCCCAATGCCCATCGGGACTCCGTACAGGCCTGTCAATTGATCGGGCGTCCCGATATCGAATCCAATCACCCCGGCCCCTGACAGCGCCTCTCTCTGAGGCTTTTCCCCCCCCGATGTGATAACGGCCTCGGCTGCTCCGATGCGGCGGCCGCCCGGTCCCAGAAGCCGCCGCCGAGCTCCGGCCCCAAAATGATTGACATGTTTTTCCTCGATGGTGCCAGATATCGCTCGCAGCCTTGTTTCAGCTCTCTTCCACCATTCCACTTTAGCTCGGGAGGAAATTGAAATTGAAGAGGCTTTAAAGGGATAAGGCTGTCGCCGGAGAAAATGGTGAAAAATCTGAGAAGAAAGAGGGAGCGTGTTGGTGAAGCTGGTCCACCATCTTGAAGAGAGGAGGAGCGGGTGAAGACATGATTATCATACATAGTATTCGTCAAAGTGGACGCTGTGATGTCATCGTCTTGGTGTAGATCACAGGTCCTGCATGCAATGTGTTGTGCGCCTACTTTACCAGTTCTTTATCTCTCGTTCCCTCGCTCTCTCACTCCGCCTCGTTGTCTCTTTCCCTCACCCGGAAATGACAAAGGAGAAACGAGGCGTCCGGGTCGCTCTACGTGCCGCCGCTCCTTCAGTTGGCATCTGCTCTCATGGCGCGGTGCGGCTGCAAGAAATTAGTTTATTTTATATTTAAGTTTCATCGGCTGGCTCGTCTCTTTCATTGCTCATGTAGCGGCGTCGGCGTCGAGTGGTTTTAATCTCACAGAGTGGAGAGCGAGGGTGTGACCGTCTGCTGGTACCTCTCAGAGGAGCATCAAACCACCGGCTCCCCCGCCGCTCCATATGAACGCAGGTAGAGCTCTGATTAAAACGCTGTGTCTGCTGCTGCGTCGCTCTGTGAATGTTCATCCTCCTCTCTGCCTCCTGCTTGCTCCTTCCTCCTCCCCCCTCCCTTTCCTCTTTTCCTCTTCCTCTTCCTCGCCTTGCTTTTCATCTCTCCTGCACTTCTTCTCCTGGCCTTTTCATTTGTGAAAATTGGATGACACCACCTCTCCCTGAACCCGGCCGGCGTTGTCTCAGCTGAGCTATGGTTTGCTATTCCATGAACATCGCCGCTGCTCTTCCTCCCCCCTCACCGCCCGCTCTGTCTCTTTCTCGCTCTTTGCAGCAGCAGCGACGACTAAAATTGATGTGCGATTTAACGACTCCTCTTACTGAGATGTTTAATTATTTCGATGCATCCAAAAGAGCACTTTTCTCCCTCTTGAGTGTTTACTGTATAAAGCTGAAGAGGAAAGCTCTCGGTAAACTGACCACGCTGACCTGTGTGTGCCGTGATTGATGGATGGATCGCTAGAGGACGGAGATAAAGAGAGGAAGAAAGGAAAACCTGCGTTCCCGTTCGCCTCCCACCTTTCTATCCTCAATCTCACGTTCCTGCCTCCCATCTTCCTCTTCCTCGTCTCTCATCTTTCCCGACGTCAGCGTGGTCATAAAACACCCTTCCTGCAGACACATTGATAGTCAAGGTGAAATTGAAGCACGGGGTCCCTTCGGAGAGTCGCGTCCTGTTTTGCATAATCAGCATTTACAGGAGAACTAATGTCCCGCTGTTGCAGGAACACTATTGGCCTGTCGAGCGGCAGCAGCAGCTCGCGCCCGGCAAACCCCAAAAGAGCAGATCCTCTCCCCTTTGACTCCTCCTCCCCTCCTCCCTGTACTCTGTGTAAACCCTTCTGCCTCCACTTCGGGTATGATGGCGGCACAGACTGTGAAATAGAGCCGTCTCTGTTCCCCGGTGCTGTTTCCTGCTACGTGAGCGTGAACGTTGTTGGTTTTCCTCTGTGATGCGTCGCCGCGTTGCAGCAGAAGTTGATCCGGGTTCATCCGCCTGCAGCGAGGCGCTCGGGGGGTCCGGTTCAGAAGAAAGACGAGGTCGCCTTCACGGGTATAACGTTGTTGAATCACACAGGCAGGTCGTGAGGGTGCTGCATGTGGTCGCTGCCCGACGGGAGGGGGCGGGGCCGGTTGTGTGAGACACGGACCCTTGTGCAGCGTTCGTATCGGTGTGTTGCATGAGCGACAACAAGTGGCGACGCGACCGTCGAGTGTGTTGATGCTGCCGCCACCTCGGAGCGGACCCGGGCGATAGATTCCTCGCTGTCGGCGTGACGTTGCCCTCTGGCTTTTCTTTGCTGAACGCATGCCTCCAACCTGAGCGACCATAGGAAAGTTATGGAATATGAAAAGAGCTGAATGTTGTAAATCTGTTCGCTGGCTCCATCTCCCCTCGTGTGTGCAGAGCCTTTAATAAGCCTCCTCTGCTATCTTCAGTCCTAATTAAATGCAGACACACATTTGCCTTCCAGACTTGATTTGATATTATTTATTTATGCCTGGGCCAAATGTCAGCTTGATTTAAAAAAAAAAAAGATTTTCTATTCTCATTTTGTCGGTGTAATTTGTGAGTCTTTTCCCTGCCTGCCTGATGCATAATCAATAGGAAACGCTCACGGTGCTCTTCCTCTGTCTTCAGGGCTCCCACGCTGCCGATGACGCTCCGGATGACGGCTTGCACCGCTGACAGCAGGACGGCGGATCAATAGGAGTTTGGTTGCCCAGCTCCCCATCCTTCGCTCTCTCCCTCCAGCTGTGTCCCCGAATTCCCAGACAGAAGAGTGGAACCCAAAGAAAACGCTGACTTGGGACCAGCACTTGGACTCCTCCTCCTCTTCCTCTCCTCTTTATCCTTCCCCGTCCCCCTAAGCCCCGCCCCTGCACCGCCCAGGTATGTGCCCCCTCGCCCGGTCAGCGGCTTCCCCTGGCCAGGGGAACTTGTTCCTCCTCTTCGGCCTCCTGCTGATCACGTGCTCCTCCTCCTCCGGAGGCCAACCTCCGCCCAACAAACGCTTCGCCCCCACCGAGTCGGGGCTCACGCACCTGGCCATCCACAACAAAACCGGAGAGGTCTACGTGGGAGCCGTCAACTGGATCTTCAAGCTGTCCAGCAACCTGACCAAGCTGCGCAGCCACATGACGGGCCCGGTGGTGGACAACGAGAAGTGCTACCCGCCGCCCAGTGTCCAGTCCTGCCCCCACGACCTGGCCCAGACCCCCAACGTGAACAAGCTGCTGCTCGTGGACTACGCCCAGAACCGCCTCATCGCCTGCGGCAGCACCTCGCAGGGCATCTGCCAGTTCCTCCGCCTGGACGACCTCTTCAAGCTGGGCGAGCCCCACCACCGCAAGGAGCACTACCTCTCCAGCGTGGCGGAGTCCGGGACCATGTCCGGGGTCATCATAAGCTCCGCCCACAGCCCGACCAGCAAGCTGTTCATAGGCACGCCCATCGACGGCAAGTCCGAGTACTTCCCCACCTTGTCCAGCCGCAAGCTGATGGAGAACGAGGAGAACGCCGACATGTTCAGCTTCGTCTACCAGGACGAGTTCGTCTCCTCTCAGCTGAAGATCCCCTCGGACACTTTGTCCAAGTTCCCCGCTTTCGACATCTACTACGTTTACAGCTTCAGCAGCGAGCAGTTCGTCTACTATCTGACCATGCAGCTGGACACCCAGCTGACCTCGCCCGACGCCAGCGGGGAGCAGTTCTTCACCTCCAAAATAGTGCGGCTCTGCGTGGACGACCCCAAGTTCTACTCGTACGTGGAGTTCCCCATCGGCTGCACCAAGGACGGAGTGGAGTACCGGCTGGTGCAGGACGCCTTCCTGGCCCGGCCGGGCCGCGAGCTGGCCAAGTCTCTGGGGATCTCCGAGAACGAGGACATCCTGTTCACGGTCTTCTCCCAGGGTCAGAAGAACCGGGCCAAACCGCCCAAGGAGTCGGCGCTGTGCCTGTTCACCCTGAAGAAGATCAAAGAGAAGATCAAGGAGAGGATCCAGTCGTGCTACAAGGGCTACGGGAAGCTGTCGCTGCCCTGGCTGCTCAACAAGGAGCTCGCCTGCATCAACTCGGTGAGCTCAAATCTCTTCTTTGTGACTTCTTGAGTTCTGCAGAGCGCGAATCCTCTTCCTTATCAGTGGAGAGGCCCGTGTTTTATATTACGTTTCATTTCTGTGGTGAGATGTTGACATTGATGCCGACTGGATCAGGATGCTGCTGCTGCTTTAGCAAGCATGCAGAACCTTTACTCAAGAAACGCTGCTGAAAATATATCCTGCTTAGCTTACACGAGTGTACACACACACACACACATACACAAAAGCGTACACGCGTGCACACATTTATGCACAAATACATACATACACAAAAGCGAGCACACATGCACACACACATACATACACAAAAGCGTGCACGCATGCACAAGCACGCACGCACACACATGCACACTCACACAAACACATGCATGCACATACAAATACACACATGCACGCACAGACACTCAAACTCACACATACACACGCAAGGGCACACGCATGCAAACGTGCATGCACACACACCTACACGCACACACGCATGCATGTACACAAACACACGCACACACATACATGCACATACACACACGCACACTTGCACAAACAGTAGGAGTTAGGACATTAAAGAGGTCTTGATGTTCCTGAAACTGTCAATTCCTCCTCTTCCTCCTCTTCCTCCTCCTTTCTTTCCGTGTTCCTGCTAATTGAATCCTGGTCTCGTGTTACAGTCGTTCACACGAGCCGCTGCCGGCTGCAGCGGCTCGTGTGAAGTGTGAGCGGCTCGTATTTCTTTTCTGCTGCCGTCTTCTACTTCTACACTTCTTTCTCTCCATTTTCCACCGTCTGCACAACCTCTTGGTGCTTTGATTTAGTCAGGCGGGGACATCATTAGCCCAGTCACCTGGATTTGTGAAATGTCACTCAGGAGTAGAACACACACACACACACACACACACACACACACACACACACACACACACACACAGTATGGTTGGGTGTGTTGCAGTGTGGCATCCTGGGGGACGGCATGAGCTAGACTTGGTTTTGCTAACTGATCCACGGTGCATGGCCCTGCATGCGTTACAGAGGACCACACACACACACACACACACACACACACACACACACACACACACACACACACACACACACACACACACACACACACTCTCTCTCAGTAGAGACCTTAAGACACTACTACACAACCGCACACAGTCTGGTCTCCTCTATGTGAACATACCTGCTCTCGTCCTTTTGTCTTCTCTGGCTTTCACGCCTCGCTCTCTTCTCTCTGCTTCTGCTACCAAAATAAAAACCCTTCTGTCTCCGTTCCATCTCGGCGTGTTAAGTGTTCGACCTCCTCCTCCGTCTGATCTCGCTCCTAAAACAGCTCAATTAAAACGCCGCTTTTAAAGCTTTTTCTTTAAATGTCAGCGCACACAATTCTTTACTGGCAGGTGTCCACACACACACACACACGCTCACTCGCACACTCACACACACACACACACACTCACTCACTCGCATGCACACACTCGCACACTCACACACGCACACGCACGCACGCACACACACACACACATGCACACACATACACAGTTACACAAACACATGCACGCACATACACACATGCTTGCACACGTACACATGCACACACGCACACATTCACACACGCACACTTACACACACAGACACACACTCACAGACACATACACTCACTCACTCACACACATGCACGCACGCACACTTAAACACACACACACATGCATGCACACGCACAGTTACACAAACACATGCACGCACACACACATGCATGCACACGTACACACACTTACACACACACGCACACACACACACACACACAGACCATTCACCGCGTTGCATTCAATGCAGCGGCCGCCTTGGAAGGAAACTTTCCTCTGGAGGTCTTCATTGGAGTGTGTGCTCAGGTGTGTGTGTGCTCAGGTGTGTGTATGCTCAGGTGTGTGTTGTTGTGTAAGTGATGGAGACGACCCGGCCGAGTCCTCTGTCACCTCCCTTTCTTCCTCTCTTCCACCTCATTGTCTCGGTGAGCTCTTCTTCCTGTTCAGCGGTCGTCCTCCTTCCTTTGTTTCCGGTGCTTCGCTGTCTTCGGGCCGTCACTCTGACAACAGCTGTGAGGCCGAAAGACCGTCTCATTTATTTCAATTAGACCTTTGCACCGCTGCAGCAGGAGCTCTTGCTGGTGGAGCTCAGGTCAGTACGACCAAGAGTTTTCCTCTTCCTGTGATGCGGCGCAGCATCACCTGTGAGGTCAAACACCGAGCTTCATCAGCTCCGCCTGCAGCAGGGAAAGCGCGTCTGCCAAGTCATACTTTTTGAAGCCGGCGTGCATTGTGTTCATTTTTAGTAACATTTATTCAGCAGAGTCCCACAGCTCCTCCCATCGCCTTCCTCCCCGTCAGGCCTGTTACCATGGCTACTGGCATTTTTTGTGTGTGTGTGATAAGGGGTTACTTTCACACTTTCACTCATAATTCATCTCCACCTAAAAAACATCCTCTGAAAAAATCCCCGTTGTCCCAAACGAGCCGTAAGACTGACCCAGGACAGCAGCGGCGCTGCAGGGGTCGGCGGGCGGTGACCTCATCAGCCGCCCACCTTAACCTCAGCCAGCGGGCCGAGCGACCTCGGATCTGACCTCTCGTGCTCGGGAAGATTTTTGGGTGTGGGAGCAACACGACTAAACACAATGAGAAGCGCAGACGAGGCCGAAGGGACGGCAGCGCTGCAGCAGCTGGACTTTAAGTCAGGGAGGAACTTCCAGCTCATGGAGGTTTAAACTGCTGATCTGCTGCTGCACGGCTCGCGGCTAGCGGCTAGCATTTAAGCTACTGGTGTTTTGGCGCTAAACCACACCCAGATTTTCACTCCCTCGATAAATTAAGATGCAGGATCTCTTAAACGCCGCCTCGACTGCATCGGAGCGAGCGGCGTGGAGGGTGAATCCGTTTGGTTTGACCCGGCCATAGTTGGGTGGAGAGGGCGAGGCGTGGGGGGGGTTGAGGAAGCGCTGGACAGCTGTTAGCCACACAGCCGTGATGGATGGCTCCGTCAGCTCATATGGTGCCGGTTCATAATTTCTGGCCTCCGGCCGTCATCAGGGTGAGATGTTTACGGGCGCAGCGAGAGGGTTTCTCAGGAAACACAAATGTTTGGCCGTATTAGAAGCAGCTCTGTCATAAAACACACACACACACACACTGTTCATCA
>NW_027176042.1:2397500-2415000 GCF_023055335.1 Clinocottus analis | reverse complement strand
TCACCTGCAAGGTGTGTGTGTGTGTGTGTGTGTGTGTGTGTGTGTGTGTGCAGTGGAAGCAGCCTGTCAGAGTTAATGGGAGGAAGATGCGGGTGTGTACTGTCGTTGATGAGGTCCTGTGAGATTGGAGTGTGTGTATGTATCTCCTGTACGTACACACACACACACATTTTGGAAAATAGGGGTATTCTAAAATAAGTGTGTGTCTGTTGGGTTGATGATGAGACACGACGCAGTGAGGAGAGAGGCGTCGTTGCTCTTTTTCCTCTGGTGCACAGACACACACACACACACACACACACTCGCACAAATTACAGGCTAGTCTTGAAACCATGCGGTTAGCGTTAGCATTAGCCGCCACTTCTGTGTTTTTTTTGCTCTCTGCGACACAACAAGATACTTTTAGTTTTCCTTCTGCACAAACACATTTTTCATGGAGCAACGCGGCGCTCGTTAATGCAACGCGCTGCCCAATTAATTCCCGTTGCCAAGTGCAGGATTGTTTTTGTGTTTGCTATACGTGTTTTCCTTCCGCCTCGCCGGCCTCCAACAACACCACCTTGCTCCTGCACATGAGCCGTGTTGTGTTCTCTCTCTCCACATGAACGCAGGTCAGTATCGACGCGTTCGTGGTCGGCGCTGCGTGTGGCCAGACATATTTTTTCTCGGCGTACTACGTTAAAGAAACTTTAATCATAGGGGCATGATTATTCAACCTTTCCCTGCAGCACACATCTGTAATCAGTCCGTGTTATTGTGGGCTGAGTTGTGTGCACGCTGTGTTCGCTGCCATATGAATGACTATATTTCATCCTTTTGCAAAGCGCCACTCAGGGGAAAGCACCTCTAGCTGTTATCTGGAGACCACTCTGGGTTTATATATATACATATATACATAATATACATGGTGTGTGTGTGCAGTCCTCACATGTTATCAGCAGCATCTCGGTTACATTCATCTCTGTGACCTTGAATATCAGCTGACAGTTATGAAGTATAAACAGTGTAATGCTTCACTCTGTGACGGCTTTTTAACCCTTTAAAAACCCCATTAACGATGTAATTTAGGAAGTTATGCTCTCCTTGTGAATATGCAGCAGAGCCTCAACAATTTGTCCATTAATAGACCGGTAGACAAATTGATAATGAATCAGGAGTTGCAACCAAATCTTATTTTGCTGGATTAGAAGTGGTAGAAACACTCGTTTTAAGAAGAAAAGGCCGAGCCCCAGTGAAGTGCAAATCCACAAACTCTCTCCCGGCGCCTGCACCCTGTGAGCATGCAAACAAGAAGCCTCCTCGTCTGCATGCCTGAGACCTGCTGCCAAAGTCAGGGGAAGGTTGTTGGCTTAACTCTCTGCTCGCTGGCGCAGTTCTGCGTCTTTGAGAACACTGCAGGACGTGAAACGCGTCTCCAGCCGATGAGCCTGCGGAGAGGCCGCACGGGGAGACATTGGTTCCTCCCTGAGCGGCAGCTCTGGTTCACGTGGAACCTTTCAGGCCTCAAACTGCAGAACCAACATCAGAACGCGGCTCCATTAAAATGCTTTCCGACCTCAAGGGAAACGCCTTTTATTCCATGCTGATCCACGCCGCCTCAACAGGAATGCTGTTGCACCTTCACCCTCCAGCACCGCAGAGAGACCGTACTGTGTGTGTGTGTGTGTGTGTGTGTGTGTGTGTGTGTGTGTGTAGTGGGCTGTGTTAACCCTCATGGACTCTTGGGGCGATTGTATACAGTATTCTTTGACTCCGAGTCTCCGGCTCGAAGATGGATTAACCCTTTAAACTCGTCTTCCTTAGGCTGCGACTGCATTGGATTGCTTGTGTGTATGTATGTGTGTTAGTGTGTGTGTGTGTGTGTGTGTGTTAGTGTGTGATTGATGGCTTTCTCTCCAGTGACTGTATGATTTAACAATTCCAACCCCTAGTTGTATGTCATAAGAAGACGATGGGAATTGTTTTGTTGCTTGTAGGAAAATCTGTGTGTACACAGAAAATAAACTAGTGTGTGTGTGTGCGTGCATGTGTGTGTGTGTGTGTGTGTGTGTCTTTCTGTCAGTCTCCTTTGTTCCGAGCAAGGAGATTGGCCCTGAGCCATTAGTTGTTCCAAAAGAAAGTTGTTTCAGGTAATGGCTGTGTGTGTTCCTGTCTCTCACTTTCTGAAACACACACACACTCACACACACACACACACGCTTCACTTTCACCATGTGGCTGATCGCTGATGCAAAGCATTCCAGTTGATAACCCGCCACCCTGCACACAAGCTCTCACTCTGTGGAGAACATACTGCAAAGAGGGGAGGATGGAGGGAGGGAGGGAGGAGAGAGGAGGGAGGGAGGAAAGAGGGAGGGAGGAGAGAGGGAGAGAAAAAAAGAAGGAGGGACAGAAGGAGGGAGAAACAGGATGGGGAGGAGGGGATATTGATGTTCGCTCAGTAACTGTATCAGCTGGAAGCAGATGGAGAAAAAGAGCGAGAAAGAAGAAAAAGGCAGAATAACTGGTTATTGACATGCGCTGAGCTGCCGGCAGTTTAGTGAGATCAGGAAGTAAAGTGTGGGAAGGAGGGGGGAGGAGGGGAGGAGGGAGGAGGGAGGAGGTGAGAGGAGGAGGGAGGAAGAGGGGGGAGGAGGAGGGAGAAGGTATCTTTTCTCCTGTGTGGATCAATCAGATGATGTAGCGATAAGACTCTGGATTACACCGCCATTTACACACTCCTCGTGTGTGTGTGTGTGTGTGTGTGTGTGTAGCCCACATGTTGGCTCACACACCGACACCCATTCAGTTCAACACAATAGCAGTCAATCAACACACACACACACACACACACACACACACACACACACACACACACACACACACACACACACAGTATATTTGTAGAGCACATTTCAAGCAGGCGGTTCAAAGCGCTTCACATAAAAACCATTAAAAGCATCAAAAGAAAACAGGATTTAAAAACCGTTCAGAAAACAATAAAACCGTCAAAAAGCAAGATAAAAAATAAAATGAATAAAAGTTGCAGAGCAGTTTAAGAGATGAAACGCAGCAGTGACTCTGCTTCAATTAAAGACAGACAGACAAAACATTGGAGACGCTGGAATAAGTCAATATTTGGCAAAATCGGGCAATTACAAAATACAACATGTCAGTTTAACAAAGACTTCAGTGTGTGTGTGTGTGTGTGTGTTGACTGGTTAATGCGTGTGAAGGGTCAGTTGATGGCCTGGGGGCCGATGGGCCCTCGTGACACAGGAACGCTCCAGATATGGTCACATGGTCTCATGGTCACATGGTCTCATGGTCACATGGTCTCATGGTCACATGACGTCATTACTGCCATGAAGCGCCGTGACGGAGTTATGGGAGAAGGAAGAGTGTTTATGACCGGCTCGTGTTAACATTTAGCATAATCAAATAAAAGCGATGAAGATGCAGACACACACACACAGACAGACACACACACACACGCAGACAGCATCTGCCTGTCTTTACAGTGGAGCTCTGCTGCTTTCAAGGTCGATAGTTTTTTTCGACGTCCTGAGCTGAAGCTAAACCTTCGTCATGTTTCACTTCCTGTCCTCTCGCTCTCTTTCTTTTGAATCTTTTAACCCAAATATGGCTTCAAAACACAAAAGAAATGGCTTCATTTGAAGTGTCCCACATGGCATCAGAGCATTTGAACATTTGTGTGTTTTTATACATGCACAGTACTAGGTGACTGCAGTACTTGGTGTATTCTGGTCTGATGCTCTCGTCTTCCCTCCAGCCGCTGCAGATCGACGATAACTTCTGCGGCCAGGACTTCAACCAGCCTCTGGGGGGAACCAGCACCATCGAGGGAACGCCGCTCTTCATCGACAAGGACGACGGCATGACCTCGGTGGCGGCGTACGACTACCGGGGCAACACCGTGGCGTTCGTCGGCACGCGCAACGGAAAGCTGAAGAAGGTAGGAGCGATGTTGTGTTGCAAAACCAAGCTTGTTTTTTTTATCGTTGAAGGGAAACTGCCTCTAAATCCTGAAGTGTGGAGCGGACTTTCTCTTCTGGCGCTTTCCATTTCTAAAGGAAATGAAGCTGAATGGATGCGAGGAATTCAGATATTACAATTTTTGGAAGTTTGGAACGGCGATGATATGTCTGGTGATGGTTATTGTGCACTTAGTGAAGTGTGTACTCGCTGTGCGTGCACACCGATCACTCTGCAGGCTCTTTTAACGCCGGGATTAAACGCAGCCGACTCCATTTCGCTCGCTGGTGGCCGCTCCCAACGAGGCGTTCAAGTGCCTCTTTAAAACCTGTTCCTTTAACAAGCCGCTTAAAGCAAGTCTCCGGCTACTCCCCTGCATCGATCGCCATGTTAGTCACGTCACACATTAAATGTTACCGCTGTATCCCGACGCCGCGGCGCTCATTTGAAGAGCTGGCCTTCAATCAGTCCAGCGGCGCGATGACTGAGCGGCTCCTCTCATTCAGGTGGACTTTAAGAGTTTGACGTTGCAGCTTGTGGTTGTTGTTTAGCGTGTGTGTGTGGACATCAGATGCGTGCTTTGACTGCACGTGTGTAGCGGCTGCATCCTCCTGTGGAGAGATGTTATGAAAATACATCCATGGGACGTTAACGCTGGGTTGTGTGGCGGCTGTATGTGAGATGTGCGCGCTTACAATGAACCATAATTACTATTCTATGTGTGTAGCATGCTCGTGTGCAACATTTGTTGCCACGTGTGATGTCTTTGCATGCGTGTGTGTGTGTCTAAACGCCACCTCATTAGTATTCAGCCCGTTTCCCGCCGCACTGCTCAACCTGTCATCCATTCACTATTATGAATGTATAATCAGCGCGCGTGTTGGTGTGCTCTTAACGCCTGTTTGTGTATGCGCGCCGTGTTTGTGTGTTTGTCACTCACAGTGCGCATAATAATGTGTACGCTTGTGACGGCGTGGATTTTGTTGTGCGTGCGTGTGTGTGTGTGTTTGTGTTTGTGTTTATGAGCGAGCGCGAGACGACAAACAATACAGTTGTTGACTAAGAAGCAGCGCCGAGCGTTTGTCAAAGTGACGGCGCTCACTTCACCTGGCAGCGCGCCCTGCGCTCATGGAGCTGCCGTCACGTGACGCTGCTTCTGTGGAACACCTGAGAAGTGTGTGTGTGTGTGTGTGTGTGTGTGTGTGTGTGTGTGTGTGTGTGTGTAAACAGAGCCAAAGAGCCTGCAGTTCTTTTGGCTGCCGTCTCTTTCAGACAGAAAATCCCAAAACAGCTAGAAATCTGGTCTTGGAAAACATTCAATTTGCATAGAAGGGAACAATATCTAAAACTTGACACACACACACACACACACACACACACACACACACACACACCTTCACACACACTTCCAGCTCTGCCAGATACATAATGACAGTAAGGAAGCGAGAGAGAGAAAAGGCAGCGTGATGAAGAGATGCTGAGATGTAATAAATGAAGAGAATGAGCAGCGTGCTAACGGATCATTCCTCTCTGATCCGGCAGCCATCCGTCCTCCTCCACTCTGTCATTGTTTCTATCAGTGAGTTTACACGCGTGTGTGTGTGTGTGTGTGTGTTATCTCATCAGCAGCAGCAGAGGTTTGAGTCGTGGGATCTTTCCCCTGCGTGAGCGCGGCGGCGGCGGCGGCTCTGGCGGTTTAACGGCCGTGCGCCGCGAGGCCGTGATGGAGCTCTTCCCTCTGGAGAGCACTAGCTTTGAATGCTGTTTATATAGCCACGCCCGAGGGTGCTGAGGGGAGATAGGAGCGGAGGCAGGGAGCATATTGGGAAGATGGATGGCCGCGCTGAAAGGAGGCAGCTTTCTGCTGCGCGTTTCCACCTCGCGGAGAGGAAGAGAGCGCAGACGAGTGTCAGAAACTGTCAATTCATCCACTCCAGGAAACAACAAGAGTCTGTCTGCTGCTGCAGGATCGACGCTGCATCACTGTGTGGATGCGTTGGAGCCGACGGGATCCTTTTCCTCATCAGGGTACTTTCAGTAACATCGTTTTACTGAAGCGTCCCTTCATTTCTCACTTGAAGTGCTTTGATATTCTTTATCCGCACGCCGTCTATTTTTAACCAACGACAGCGCTCAAGGTTGTCCAGAGCGACACGACGACGGCTCAAAACAACATGTTTAATGCACTAATGAAGTCCCTCTGTGCTCTGCTGGCCACACACACACACACACACACACACACTCACACACACGCACACGCACACACACACACACACACACACACTCACACACACACACACACGCACACAGGGAAGCTTTTCCTAATGAGTGCTGGTTTGATGGTGCAAAGATAGGAGACGCAGGGAGAGGAAGGGAGGTAGATACCCAGATGGAGCAGATAGGGAGGAAGCAAGAGGAGGCTAGGAGATAAGGAAGCGATAAGGAGAGGTGATGTCCACCGGCGTGATGATGTCATCCCAGCGGTCGTCTGGACACAGCGATGAGACGCTGCTCTTCATATTTTGGACGTAAAGCCTTCTTTCCCTCCTCTTCGGTCTGAAGGAGCGCCGCCTCCGTCTGTGTCGCAGAGCGGGAAGCAGGTGGACGTCGGGGCGATTCTCTCGGCTACTTCCTGCTCTTTGAGGCGCCGTTGAGCATTGACAATGCGAGGGCGTTCGCCGTGACCATCACACACACACACACACACACACACACACACACACACACACACACACAGCGTCTCAATAGGTGGGCTCAGACCACCGGACAAAAGGGAGGATCCCGGTCGATAATGCGACACCTCTTGGCTGCTTCTTTTTAAACTGCAGACACGCGTTAGGATTCCTCGGCTGCGGCCGGCTGCGAGGGGTCGATGCGAGCCATCTGGACGCCCCGGTGCCACGCCGCGCGGCCCATG
This sequence comes from Clinocottus analis, assembly GCF_023055335.1. Taxonomy (NCBI): domain Eukaryota; kingdom Metazoa; phylum Chordata; class Actinopteri; order Perciformes; family Cottidae; genus Clinocottus; species Clinocottus analis. Next base: position 2,408,108 of record NW_027176042.1, on the reverse strand, counting down.
GTGGCCGCGCCGGGCTCAGGTGGTGCATCAAGCGACGGGAACGTCCAGTTTAACAGAAACAAACGCCCCCTGAAAGTAAAATGAATGCAAAACGTTCCTGGAGGCAGAGTCCTTCACACGGGGTTTGACCTCTGCACCAGTCAAAGCGTCTGTGAACTAGTTAGCATCGGTTCTGCTGAGGAACATCAGCTGCTTCATCTGATGAGAGGATGACGGCAGCTGCCATAAGAACAGAGAGGCGGGGCTTGATATGTTCGGCCTCTTCAGGACGCCGTTGGCGCTGAACGATGAATCAAACTTTTGAGTTGATGGAAAGTCAAGAATAATAATCAAATCCCACCGATATGAATCCATGCTGCAGCTGAACGTTACAGCTGTGTGTCGGTGATTGCATGAGGCGGTGAAAGGGTTAACGCCGAGTGACAGTGACGAGTGTGTGTGAGCGTCGCCGCGTGGAGTCAGTGATGTCATCCAGCGGGACCGCGGTGTCATCATCAAGAGACCACGTCACCGATAATTGACTGGTGATTATTGACATAATGCCGTCCTGTCACACTCCTGTGTGTGTGTGTGTGTGTGTGTGTGTGTGTGTGTGTGTGTGTGTGTGTGTGTGTTGCATTTAAATGTCCCTGTCCACCTCCCAGAATGAGAGGCCGGACCTCCACCTGGACACGCAACAAATACACACACTAATAACATCTGACCAGTCGATGAATTCAGAAACGTGCGTGTGCGTGTGTGTGCGTGTGTGTCTGTGTCTGTGTGTGTGTGTGTGTGTGTGTGTGTGTGTGTGTGTGTGTGAACAGAGCCAAAGAGCCTGCAGTTCTTTTGGCAGCCTTCTTCAGACAGAAAATCCCGAAACAACTAAAAATCTGGTCTTGGAAAATATTCAATTTGCATAGAAAGGAACAATATCTAAAACCTGAGACACACACACACACACACACACACACACACCATTTGTGTCATCATCTGGCTCATCCAGCCACGAGTTGCTGGGCCCGGCGGCGGCACAGAGGCCGTCTTTGTGCAGCCGCTCGGTCATTAGTTCACCCGACTGCATGCGCTCACAAACAAGAGCAGAACGGATGAGCCGGAGACGCCGTGACGGAGGAGGAGGGTTGAGGGAGAGGGCATCGAAGTGCAGACACGGCGTTCAAAACGGATAAATCACACGTTGCATGCAACGTTTAGCTCATCATCAGTCATCCAATCATATCATAATGCTCCCAAATGAACAGCGACACGCAGAACGATCTCTCTCCTGACCGCACGGCCCCGTGAAGCCATGATGTGAGCGTCACCAGCCGAGACATCTTTCCCCACTGGTAGCCTCTCTTAGCGCGCATGCTAGCGTGAAACCAGCTTCATCATCATCAGCGAGCCGCCGGCGCAGAGGCCGGTGTCGAGTGGCTCGGGCCCAGACTACGCGCTGGAGGAGAGGTCACGCCTGCTCGTTCCTCGGCTCCCGTCTCGCGCCTCGGAGGCGACGTGACGCGCAGGCGTGACCTCGGGCCGCGAGCGCTGCCGTGTTCTTAGATTGTCGCCTATTGTGCGCCTCTAAAGATGTCAGAGAGGCAGCCGTGAATGTAACTCTAACTGGAATAGCCGGTGTAAAACTACAGCGATGAATTAATGAAAGGAATCGTTGCCGCTCCGCTTCTGTTCTCCCTCATTTTCTCCGTTTCATCTGCTGCTCACATATTCTCTTTCCGCTCGGTCTGTCTGTTTCCTTCTGTGATCAAAGATCCCTCTGCCGGATAATAGTGGAGAGTGTGTGTGTGTGTGTGTGTGTGTGTGTGTGTGTGTGTGTGTGTGTGTGTGTGTGTGTGTGTGTGTGTGTGTGTGTTGAGATGAGATGAGATGAGATGAGATCTAGTGGTCGCTATTTTTCCCAAATCATTATCTCTCATTAAAGAAAAAGAGCAGTGTGCACACACACACACACACACACACACACATGCACACAGTCCAGACTACGAAATCGACATACGTGTTAAAAGTTTGCATGTAAAAACGTGCATGCACACGTGCACTTTCACATCTCAGGAACAGGGTTTTAGCACCGAGGTTGTGAGAGTCGACGGTAATGAGGGGCCTTCTTAAAATATTTAATGCCACACACACACGCACACACACACACACACACGCACACACATGTAACCGGTGTCTCTCCCCACAGTGATCCACTCTTCCTCCTCGATAACATGGAGTACTTCATGTTGCACTTAAACACTAATCTCAGTGAGTGTCTCTACTTAAACTCAGCTCCAGCTCTCACCCGGTGACTTCACCAGAGCGCCGCGTTCACTAATCACTTCTAAATCTCTGGATAAGTTACAGCGCCGCTCGCCAGCGCCCGGCAGCCCGGTCCAGCGGGCCGAGACCGGCGCCGCGCGGCTCTCGTTCGCCGCCTCGCCGTCCTAATTCACTGCTACCAGGGGTTAATGAGGCAAAGTGAGGAGAGAGAGAGAGAGCCGGGAGGAAAAGAAAGAGCAAGGGAGATGAATAATAAATGCACCACGCTGGAATCCATTTTTTAAGGGAAGATTAGAAGAGTCTGGATGCGAGCGGGGACGCTCACATGATCCAAGAGAGGACCTGTTTCTAGGTCATCGCCATTAGACATCTCTGGATGGAGCTTCAAAGAAGCCCTGCTTCCTCACTCCATGGGCTCGGGAAACTTCTCTTTATTATATAATGCAGTGTTATCAAATGTATACGCTGCGGTTTATTTATGCCTTCAGTTTGTTTCTTATTATATTGGCTTTTAACCTTTTGGAAACCGTGCAAAAATCCTCCCGCGCCCATTTTAAGTCCCAGCATGCCCCATTCAGACAATATTTTGGCAAAAAATATGTAATATTTCTAATTTCTGAACCAAACGACACAGTTTCTTGACTGAAGCTCCTTCCTAACAGGACAAGACTTTGTTTTATTGTGATTGTTGTTCAGGTTCTGATTCTTTAGGTCCTAATCTTTCCATAAAGGTCTTATTGATGCTCCAGGAGGCTTTTATGGGGAATCTGGCTCATATCATGCTGGATGTTCATAGTTATGACCAAAATATCTTTTTACAAGTGTTTTATATACATTTTTTTCCCAAAACTTTGCTGAACGGATACATAATTTGGGGTTCCTATGATGACTCAAACAGGGAAAATAATTCTGAAGACAACACTGGTTTCCAGAGTTTAACAGCAGCAGAGTTGTGTGTGAGCAGCAGAGTTGTGTGTGAGCAGCAGAGTTGTGTGTGAGCAGCAGAGTTGTGTGTGAGCAGCAGAGTTGTGTGTGAGCAGCAGAGTTGTGGGCGTGCAGCAGAGTTGTGGGCGTGCAGCAGAGTTGTGTGTGAGCAGCAGAGTTGTGTGTGAGCAGCAGAGTTGTGGGTGAGCAGCAGAGTTGTGCGCGTGCAGCAGAGTTGTGGGCGAGCAGCAGAGTTGTGTGTGAGCAGCAGAGTTGTGGGCGAGCAGCAGAGTTGTGTGCGTGCAGCAGAGTTGTGTGCGTGCAGCAGAGTTGTGTGCGTGCAGCAGTGTTGTGTGCGTGCACCATGGTTTGTGCCTCTAGTGGCGTTGTGAGGAGAGGATCTGGTGCCCTGGCATGACTCTGTCCACAGCACACCTGCTGGATGGCACAGCGCCAAGCTCCACGGACACACTCCCTTCTGGCAGGAAGACGCACACACAAACACACACACGCTGACACCAGAAGGGATGTCATATCTCAAACTAACAAGCACAGATGAGCACAGTGACTCTACATCTCTCTCTCTACTCTGGGACTCGGCTCGGCGTCCTGAGGGAGCGGCGCCAGCGGCCCGGCGGGCGCCGCGTACCTTTCGGCCCACAGCGGCCGCGTTTCACAAACGCACAACGCCTCTCACACTCCTTCCCTCGCAATTAAGCCCCGCGGCTCCCAGCGCGGGCCTGGGCTTAGAGAGGAGCGTCTTCAAACGGCTGAGCGGAGCTCCTCAATCCCTGAACAACCGCACCGGGAAGCCCCGTGAACCTTCAGCCAGGAAGTGGCAGCAGCGATGTTTACAGAAACAATTACATTCCCTTAAATCTCTGGAAGTAACAGGATGTTTGTCTTCATTATACCGCATGACAAGTGTAAACGAGTGTAAATACACCAGTTACTAACAAATTTGCTCGTATACTGTGAAAAATGCAGCCGGCACCAGATCCACGTTCACACTCTCCTATGGGGAGCCGGCTTATCAGATTACCCATCGCCACGCTAATAGATTCTTAATAGATTGTTTTTGATTAGTGGCATTAAGATGATTAACGTCTGAGTGTGTGTGTGTGTGTGTGTGTGTGTGTGTGTGTGTGTGTGTGTAAAGCAACAAATGCACATTTGTGTTCACCCGCATACATTTGCATCCAGTTTTGTATTAATAGAAAATGCGATTACTGGAATTATTTTGGGGTTTTGTTGTCACGAGTGTGTCGCCGCATGAGCTTTTCAGGGCCACAATATTCAAGCTCACACACACATGCATACAAATACCCCTGCGATACACAAACAACTCGGCATGCAGCAGCTCTCCCCCGTGCTCGTCCTCCTCGCGCAGCATGGGGTCGTCTCCCCGCCGTCTAACTAATTACCTCCGTCCCCACGGAGGGACGCGCTGCAGCCTGCAGCCGCTACGACACGCTAGCAGGTTTGCTAACTCGCCCCCCGGCCTCTCTGTCTGCAGCCTGACCACTGCTAGCCATATTGCACTGACCCCGTGGCTAATCCTGTTAGCAGACTAGTCGGTGATAGCCAAGCGGAAAGCCAACTCCCCGCGCTGGTCTAATACCCTCTGGCTAATCTTTGAGCGTAACAGTTGGCTAAAGTGAACTCACTTGTTTGTTATTAGTTTCTTTGTGTGCAGGGCAGCGGCGCCGCTCCAATTATTGAGTCGAGATTTCATTTAATGCTAATTAAGAGGAGTGACTTTGCTCCTGCAGTGGCTTAGCTTCTTGTTGTTAGCAGGCGCAGAAAGGCCTAATGGCTCCATCATGGGTGCAGCTGACCTTGTGGCTTCGCCGCTTCCATCTGCTAAGCCCTTAAAAATGAAGGATTCTGCATTTAGGAGGAGGCTCTCTGGGCACAGTGTTGTTTCTTCCTCCTCCTCCTCTTCTCTCTGAGCGGGAGAAGAGGAGAGAGATCTCTTCGTCTCCTCTCTTAGTGAAATATTTATCCGTCCTTTCCTTTGGTTCAGATGTATCAAACTGATGGCGTCTTTAATTAGTCATGTCTGCATCTATCTCTCCTCTGCCTCTTGTTCCCCTTCAGTGATAGTTTCTCTTACCCGGCCCCTCTGTTTTCCTCTCTTTGATTTACTCACACCATCGCTACTCTCTTTCTGTTCCTCTGTTCTCCCTGGAATTAGTCATTAGCTGACTGACTGAGCTGATTGCATCTATTCCCAAGGCTAGCATTTGTTTGTGCATCTTCTTTCTTTCCCTCCCTCCTCCCTCTCTCTCCCAACTCAGTCTTCTCCTTCTCCTCCCATCTGATGCCTCCCCCCCCCAATTATTCCTCCACACCATCTCCCCCATAAATATTGGCCACAAATACTGCCTCTGGTTGCTGAATTAGCACCCCCCCCCTCCCTTTCCCCCATACCGTCTCTATAACCTTAATTGCGTGGTGCCATTTTAAATTGGCGAACACCAATTAAGGCCTCGCGATGATATTTAATTGGTCATTTAGCTTGGCGACTGTTTGAATGCGGCGTCTCCCTGGAAATGCTTCACTTGGCCTCCAACAGCACATGTGACCGTTTCGGAGACGGCTTCCTGCTCCCTGCGGGTTCACAATGGCCGGCCAGCCACGGACGCTGCCAACCGCCGAGCTGGAGGTGTGTGTGTGCTCGTGTGTGTGTGTGTGTGTGTGTGTGTGTGTGTGTGTTTGTGTAACGAATGGCAGGGGAGAGATATTCTCCTCCGTCTCCCCTTCCCTCTCCTCCACCTCTCCATCCTCACACCTTCTCCGCTGCTCGGTCCATGTGTTGCTGCTGGATTAAGCTAATTAAAGCAGCGTAAAGCGGGTCCCTGGGGAGAGAGCTGCACACACACACACACACACACACACACACACACATACACACTTACACTCAAACGCTCATTAACAGAGGCGAGTACACAGATGCCCACCGTAGGAAAAGCAGGCGGGAAACATGAGAACATGGAAACACATGGACACAAAGACACACGGAGCGTGTGTGAAGGACGTCGCATGACGGTGCGATCCGGTCCTGCAAAGCAGCGCGAAGACACTTTAAGGACCACGTCCGTGCGGATTGAACTATTTGTCATTAGTGAAGAGCTGAAGAGCATGTGACCCCCCCCCCCCCTCCTCCTTCCTCATCCTCATCTTCAGCCCAAGGACTCCCAGCTATGTGTTATCAACCATAAGAGCCTTGTTCTGTCTATTTATGGGTCACTGCAGGGAACTAGTGGCCCAGAAATAACAGCAGACCCTCTCACTTAAACCTGCGTGTGTGTGTGTGTGTGCGTGCATGTGTGTGTGTGTGTGTGTGTGTGTGTGTGTGTGTGTGTGTGTGTGTGAGAGAGAGAATATGCTTGATAGTTTCCGTAGTTGGTTTTAAGACATGATTGACAGCCATCTTGCTCCTGCGTGTGACACCGTGTGAGGCGACCGGCTGAAGCTTGAATGTGAAACAAGAAAATGTCCTCTAACCAATAAAAAAAAAAAAAAAGCCAACAGAAAGAAATCTGTTGAACAGATGAAAGAAATCGCCGAGGACGGAAGGAACCCCTCGATCCTGTCGGGGAGGAGGACAGGAAGAGAGGGAACGGCTGGAATTCCTTCCGGATGTTTCTGCTTTCAGGATATTGGCTGTGTCTCTGGAAAACTGCTTCCAGGGAAACCTATTGGATTACTGATAACCTTGGAATGGATAGGGCCAGCGGGGGGGGAGGGGGGGTAAAGGGGTGAGGGGGGGGGTGAGCGAGCTCGGGCGCTTCCCTCTCTCCACTTCACTCGTCTGCTGCTTTCTGGTTCTTCTCTCGCTCCACTTTGCTCCCTCAAGTCAAATCAATGAGTCTGACGTTCAGTATGAGTGTGTACCTTTTGGCTTTCATTGCCCCCCCCCCCCCCCCCCCCCCCCCGCTGTGGCGAGCGCCCGCGACGCCACAGAGCCTCTTTTATTGTGGAGCAGGAGATATCGACAATAAACACGGTCACGGCCGAGAACACAAAAGCACACACACACTCACACCCAATAATAAGGCTCCAATAACACAGGGGTCTTTACTCCAAGTTGTCTCCAAATCTTCAAATCCCCCCGGTGGCGGGCCTGCTCCTCGGTTGCCATGGCAACAGTAGTCAGGGGCAGCCACGGCTGGCGATAGTGAGGAAGAGGAGGGAGAGGAAGAGGAGGGAGAGGAAGGGGGAGGGAGGGAGTCACAGGGAGCATTGACGTTTGTGGTGCAGGGGAGTTGAACACAGTCACAACATTGAAACTAGGTTGCAGCAGCAGCAGCAGTAGTAGTAGTAGTAGCAGCATTAGCACTAGTAGCATTAGCACTAGTAGCAGCAGCATCATTAGCAGCAGCATTAGCATTAGTAGCAGCAGCATTAGCACCAGTAGCAGCAGCATTAGCACTAGTAGCAGCAGCAGCATTAGCACTAGTAGCAGCAGCAGCATTAGCACTAGCAGCATTAGCACTAGTAGTAGCACTAGTAGCAGTAGTAGCACTAGTAGCAGCAGCAGCACTAGTAGCAGCAGCAGCACTAGTAGCAGCATTAGCAGCAGTAGTAGCAGCAGCAGCACTAGTAGCAACAGTAGTAGCAGCACTAGTAGCAGCGGCAGTAGTAGGAACAGCAGTATTAGCAGCACCAGCAGCACTAGTAGCAGCATTAGCACTAGTAGCAGCATTAGCACTAGTAGCAGCATTAGCAGCACTAGTAGCAACAGTAGTAGCAGCACTAGGAGCAGCGGCAGTAGTAGGAACAGCAGTATTAGCAGCACCAGCAGCACTAGTAGCCGCATTAGCACTAGTAGCAGCATTAGCAGCAGTAGTAGCACTAGTAGCAGCAGCAGCACTAGTAGCAGCAGCAGCACTAGTAGCAGCGGCAGTAGTAGGAACAGCAGTATTAGCAGCATTAGCAGCAGCATTAGCAGCAGTAGTAGCACTAGTAGCAGCAGCAGCACTAGTAGCAGCAGCAGCACTAGTAGCAGCGGCAGTAGTAGGAACAGCAGTATTAGCAGCATTAGCAGCAGTATAAGCAGCAATAGTAGCACTAGTAGCAGCAGCAGCACTAGTAGCAGCAGTATTAGCAGCACCAGCAGCATTAGCAGCAGTATAAGCAGCAGCAGTAGCACTACCAGCAGCATTAGCAGCAGTATAAGCAGCAGCAGTAGCACTAGCAGCAGCATTAGCAGCAGTATAAGCAGCAGCAGTAGCACTAGCAGCAGCATTAGCAGCAGTATAAGCAGCAGCAGTAGCACTCGCAGCAGTTTCAACCGGGGCAGCAAATAAGTGGGCTTGTAGGTCATGTTTACCTCTGTGCACGTGCACGAGGGTTTGAGAGAGGGAGAGAGAGAGAGGGAGAGAGAGAGGGAGAGAGAGGGAGGGAGAGAGAGAGAGGGAGAGAGAGAGGGAGGGAGAGAGAGAGAGGGAGAGAGAGAGAGAGAGAGAGGGAGAGAGATGAAACTGCAGAGGCAGCACGCTGCACATTACCTCCCTCTGCATGTTGGTGAGGACGCGCCCGACCACGCACAACGTTGTGTTTGATATTATACATCTGCTACCACGCAAAAGATCCCACAACCATCTTATGATGCACACGTTCATAACACTATAGACCCCATAATGTAAATGTTCATAACACTATAGACCCCATAATGTACACGTTCATAACACGATAGAACCCATAACCATCCATATGATGCACACGTTCATACTCTGGTGGGAGAGAGCTAATAAAAGGTATCGCGTGACATTTGAGTGCAGGGTGAGTTTAAGTGTGATTTCTCTCTTGGCTCCAGTCCCCCTCCGTCAAAGCGGTCTTCACATGTGCAGACTCCGGCGGTGCCGCGGTGGGTTCGTGCTCTTCAGCTGACAAACCGTTTCCACCGGCAGAATGGATGTGAAAGGAATTACAGTAATGTGGTTGTTGGAGGGCTGTGTTCCGCGCCCTGCTCCCAGCGCGTACTGTACACGCTGCAGAGCGGCGCCGCAGACACCAGATGCACGACAAACAGGCAGTTAGTGTCAGCGCCGCGATGGAAAATCCATAGTTTCATTACAGGCCCGGTGGTGTGAATGCGACGGGGAGGCGACCGGCGCTCCATCACGGGCCCTACGGGAGCCCGAACGGCTGCATTTAGTGACGCGGCGGAGTGAAGAGGAGGCGAGCGGGTCACGGCCGCCGCTGGGAACGAAGCAGCCGCATGGAGTTCACGGGCGGCAACTGGCCCGGCTGCAGCCGGACCGTCTCTCTGAGGCGAGCGTGTGTGTGTGTGTGTGTGTCAAGCGCCTCGCAAGAGGATTTGACCCCGGTGCTGCGGGTCACAACATAACGACAGAGCACGGCGCGTCCTGTTAGAGCTTTAATGCAGCGGTGCAGATACACTCTGAATATGCACGGCTCTGTCACACACGCGCCTCATGTGAAGCAACATGCTCCAGATATACAGCTGATTTTAACAATGCACACATGTTGGTTGCAAACATGGTGAACATAAATCAAATCTCAACTCCTGAACTCAGAGTTCAGGCTTCAAACGTCTTTTTCATGTCTTTCACTTTCCCATCACTGAGAATCAAGCAGCGCATTAAAGGCACAAAGCCACTAGGAGTTATGGTGGAGGGCCGAGGTGAGTTAATCCAGGAGCAGCTTGTCCCTCTCGGTCATTAGAGGTAAAAGACAGGCTTTAAGGGAAATTAGCTTTCGATTGGACCTCCTGATAAAGCGCTGGCATTGTAATTGTTTGTGACCTTTGAGACCAGAAAGTAAAGATCAAGTGAGACGTATTGTCCACAGTGATGCGGACCGCTGTGAGAGTGTGGCTTTATTCGCTGAAAGTTGTGTGTCCTCACGATGCTGAAGGCTGAACGCTCTTCCTCTCTCAGAGGCAAGAAACACAGCGAAGGACCGTGATGAGAACATTGCTGCAAATCCTGCTCAGGTATACTGTGTGTGTGTGTGTACATAGAGATATATGTATCTCATATTTTTTCACTTGTGTGTGACTGAGTTGCAAAATTGTTCGACAATCCTCATTTTAGAGTTGATGTATTAAATACTGTATATTTATATAATGCTTGTTTGTGTTTATCACGTGTGTCCTGAACCACTTGGACGATGTCATCATCTCTTCCTCCTCCCCTCTGCGGTCCCCTGGTGTGTGTGTGTGTGTGTGTGTGTGTGTGTGTGTGTGTGTGTGTGTGTGTGTGTGTGTGTGTGTGTGTGTGTGTGTGTGTGTGTGTGTGTGTGTGTGTGTGTGTGTGTGTGTGTGTTACACCTGTACGTCCATGTGTGCCTCACCAGATGATCCTGCATCACTCTCTCCCACTGTGTGTGTGTGTGCGTGTGCGTGTGCGTGTGCGTGTGCGTGCGTGTGCGTGTGTGTGTGTGTGTGTGTGT
>NW_027176042.1:2282500-2395000 GCF_023055335.1 Clinocottus analis | reverse complement strand
TCTCGGATGAAGGATTTCCTTCGTTTTCTATGTTGACGACTTCCTCTGCTTCCGGTTTCTGTCCGCGGGGTTCAGAGAGAGACCGGAGGAAGTGAAAGGGCAAGATAAGCTGGTGTGTGTGTGTGTGTGTGTGTGTGTGTGTGTGAGAGAGAGAGAGTGTGTGTGTGTGTCAGAAAGAGACACAATAATAAAGAGCCCTTCTATAAAAAGCAGTCTTGTGACAGTCCAGTGAGCTCAGCTGACTGCTCTGCTGGCTGCTGGTTTAGTTGTGTAGTTGTGTGTCACAGAGGTGACACCATGAGCCGGATCTTGCCCTCTTTCCTTCCTCCCCCTCCTCTCTCCATCCCTCCCTCCCCCTCCTCTCTCCATCCCTTCCTCCCCCTCCTCTCTCCATCCCTCCTGGCTGACTCGGAGGCCTGAGCGTTGACCCAGCTGGCCACCACTTCAGACGAGCTCTTCTCTCTGTTTGCCTCCGTCTCGCTCAAAGAGACAAACACACATTATCCGTCCGTAATTGTCGGCCGACAGCCTCCGATTTAAAAAGGTCTCGCGCTCGTCACGCAGCGTTTCTTGAGCTTTCTCCTCCTTTTCATCCTTAAAGACACTCTTCCAACACATGACAACATGGCGCTGCCGTTGCTCTGCGAAGCACGTGAACACAGTTTCTCCACACGCTCGTCAGAACAAAAGACCCTCTGTGACTCACACAGTTTGCAAACAAAACACTTCCTGGTTTTCCTCGAAACGTCCCAATTGATTTGGATGTTGCCAAACGTGCCGTGATGGCGTGAGCGCCGCTCGGCCCCGGATGAACCCGCAGGAGCGCACAGCCGTCCATCACGGCTTCTAATTGTCATCGTTTGGCAGGAATGTGGTGATCGTGGGTGGGCCGTGTCATCTGGATAGCTTTGGGTGTCAACCAAGCCCCTCCCCTCCCTCCCCCTCCCGCTCTCCAGAGACTACAGCGTTTGGTCGGAGCCCCATTGTGTTACCGTGGCCACGGGCCAAAACAGAGGCGGGGCATCTGTCCTCCACCTGGTCCAACCAGCTGCTCGGGCGCTGCTGTGGCATGTCTGGAGTGTGTGTGGAGTGTGTGTGGAGTGTGTGTGGAGTGGCGTGCATCTGTGCAGAGGAGTGTGTTCCATCGGTATTACTAGAACTTGCAGTTCACAATTTAAAAAAGCACAAGATGTGTGCAGCCCTTTGTGCACGGCGTCTGGAGCGCTGTGTGTGTGTCCGCCATCTTGTTTCAGCGTAACGGGTGAAAGGTGACTTGCGCAGCTCTGCGTTGGCAGCGGCACATCGTCCGCTTCCTGGTTTTGTGTGTCCGGCGCTGCTCATTGGCCAGGAGACAGGAAGTGATGCGACAGTGATGTCGCTTCCCAGAAACAGGTCCTGCTGGACGGGACGGACCAGCTCTGTGGAGGGACGATGCCTCCTGTCTGCGGCCGGTCTCGGGTCTGCACGGGCGTGTCCAAACCACATTCCTCACATTCCTCACATTCCTCCTCCCGGCTCGTGCGCACCGTTAATCCGCGTCGTCGTGTCGGCAGGAATGCGCGACGCGCTTCCACAAAACGGACGAGAAGAAACGAGGTTTGGATCGAGATCCGATCGGAACATCGGCCGAGGCAGAAAGGGATCAGATACCTGCTCACACACCTCTCTGTTCACGTCACCTTCAACACACACCAGGAAATGAGCCGGGCTTTATCTGCAAGTTCCCAGTTGGGTCATCTCGTATATCATCGCTCTGTCAAAGCCGAGAAGAGCTTTTACGTCGACTTCAGCAACCAACGACCCGTCGACCTCAGGAGATGCTGACGGAGGCAAACTACACACCCAGAAAGGGGAAGAAGAAGGTTGGATGTTGAGCAATGGGAAAGTTTCCCACCATTTCAAAACGCAAAGAGGAGGCTGACGATGCCCACACACACGTGTCTCTTCCTCATTTTCCCTTTCCCTTGGTGTCAATTAATGAGTAATACGCTGGTAGGGGATTAAACGGCAGCGGCACCGGGTCATGTCTGGGTGTGGGCGCGCACAGGACTGGCACATCTGCTAAATGTCACCGAGTGCACTCCACAGCTGTCTCACACACACACAGACACACACACACACACAGCATTTTCATAGGCTCCAGCGATGTGTGGCTCTTCCTCTTTGCTTTCTCTGAAGATGACTGTCTGAGCTCTCTTTCTCATTCTTCGGTTGTTTAATTGTTTTCTCTCCAGACTGGACTGGACTTTATTCCTTTCCACTTTCTCTCCCTCTGTTAAACTCGCTCGCCCTCTCAGACACACACCATTTCTCCCTCTCTGTCCAGTCCAGTCTTTTGGCTCTTAAATCAGTCATTCTCCTTGTATTTAGTCAGCAGCAGCCAAGACCGTCCCCGCGGACCATTACACACACCAGGAGGGAGGGAGGGAGGAGGGAGAGAGGAGGGAGGAATGGGAACTGAGCCGAGAGATGGAGTGAGATATAAAAATGTAAAGAAGAGCAGAATGCTGAATGAGGAGCAGAGAGATGAAGCGGTGAAAGAGAAAGCGTTTAGAGGAGGCGTGAAAGCCACACTGCTCCAACGCTCATCTGTGTTCCTGTCAGCGGCAGCGTTCCCACTTCTCTCCTCTCTCCTCCTCGCTTGCAGAGCTGGAGGCCCGAACCCAAGCAGGGGACTTTCCTCTGGCTCCCCCCCAGAAGAAGAGTCAGCAAACTGGGCAAGCTGGGTGGCTTCACCTGGGGGTGGAGGCATGGAGGGAGGAGGGATGTGGAGGAGAACACTGGGGGACTTCCACTGAAGGAAGTGATGAAGCAATGTGGCATTACACAAGTTATCGTGTGCGTGTGTGTGTGCGCACAAAACAACTTTTGTTGTTAATCAACACAATCTGTAAACTCCGCTTTATGGAGTTGTGATTTTGTAAAGATGTGCACGCACACAAGTGAACATCCTCTAGTTCACTCAGTCACATACAGTAGATACTTGAGCATGCATATTTACATGTCTATATATTCAAATATTTCAACTCCATTTCTTTCTGACACGAGCCGCCCTCTCTCCCTGTCCTCATTTGGTGCATCGACAGGTTGAACCTCATCCATCAGTCCTCCTCCGCTCCCAGCAGGAGGCTTTACATTGAGCTCCATGCCAAGAAAAACAGAGTCCTGCCTGCTGGACAAACACCAACAGCGTCTAGCCGTGCTAAGCTAACAGCAGAACCCCCCCAGACCCGCAGAGCACATACATCACCATCGAGTTAAACAACAAAGCACATGTTTAGTTTTTCTCTCCAGCCCAAAGTTCACTCCCTCATAATATCACACATGTTTTCCTCTGATTGTGATGAGGTCGCCCTGCCGACGTCTCTCCAGGTCCTCATGACGAGTGTGTCGTGGACAAGGTGAGGCGGTTGTGTGTGTGCTTTAACACACGCAGAGGAATTAACAAACACACAGACACACACATGTGTTGCATTGAGGATTAAAGGGCAGGAATGACAGGAATGTGCCTCCTCAACTCTTCTAAAGAACACACCCAACACACACACACACGCACACGCTAACAGTAAGCTATCCCGCACCGCTCCCTGCGTGTTGACAGGCCGACAGTGGGAACAGAAACTGAAGGAGAGTTCGGTCACATGAGTCAGATTGAATAATGTCGTGTATGAAATGAATCGAGCTGTAATGAGTTATTCCATTAAAGGCTTCACTGTCTCGGCCTTTGAGGGAAGTGAAGCCAGAGGACAAGAGCAATAACAAACACACAGCTCAGAGAGCTTTTCTGACTGCCGAGCGCGCCCCTGGCGTGCTAGCGTGCTAGCCGTTAGCGCTCCAGCAGCAGCGCTCGGCCTCGCTTCCATTATTTCCAGTGGAAAATCCCCCGCAGCCCGAAACGCGTTTTTCTTTATAGACCATAATTAAAAGAGCACGAGCAGAGCTGTTGACAGGCTAAGCTGCAGCTATAAACAGGCTCCACTGGGACTGTTTGTGTCGCATATGTTAAGAAAACATTTCCATTACTCTGGAAGTTAGACGACATTTTAGGAACGTGTGCAATAAGTTCTGACTTTGTGATGTGACTTGAGTTATTAATCAAAGTTTTAAACGTTTGCTGGTTCAGCGTCTCGAACGTGACCCTTCACTGCTCGTCTTTATCCTGTGTAATTGCAAAAGTAATATATTTTAGTCCGAAAACACAAGAAAATAAAATACAAGCTCTGGAAAGTTGTAATTTTCACTTATTGACTGAATGAAGAACAACAAAGTGAAGTAGTGGAGAGCAGATGAAGATACAGGACCACGTTCAGAATGGTACCATGCAACACTGCCACACACACACACACACACACACACACACACACACACACACACACACACACACACACACAACCGCTGCTGTAAATCTCTCTAAACCACGCCATAAAAGCTCATTTTAAACACCATCTGCATTCCTCGTTCTTTACAACTGCCAGGCATTATTTCTGTGTATGTGTTTGTGTGCGTGTGTGTGTGTGTGTGTGTGTGTGTGTGTGTGTGTGTGTGTGTGCGTGTTGAACTCTCCTCTCCTTTAAGCCACCTATTGTTTTACCAGCGATCTAAAACCTGATCTAAAACATCTTCTGCGTCACCGAGCTGCCGTGTTGTGGTTCTCTGGTTGCGCTGCTCGTCTTCACTTTGTTTACTTAAACTTATCTTGTGTGTGTGTGTGTGTGTGTGTGTGTGTGTGTGAGATTGAGAAAGAGCTGAGTCAGGCTTTTATTCTTGTTTTTGGAAAGCCAGAAGAGGAAGAAGAAGGGTGATGACACAAAGAAAAAGAGGATTTAAGGGGTGAAGGAAAGTGTCAGAACGCACATTAAGAGGAGAGGAAGCAGTTTAGAGGGAAACATCAGAGCAGCTTCATGAGAGGAACAGAAGAACAGAGGAGAACATGGAGGAATGGAAGAGGCGGGTGAAGGCGGGCATTCGCTGCCAGGAACGGTTTGGCCCACATGGCTGAGGTGTGGTTAAGGCCTCTTGTGTTACATCTATTAAAAACATCTGGACATACACACACACACACACACTCTCACTGTACATGACGGCACAATCACAACAGACCCACATCTTACCGCCATAATTCTGGTCCCTCCAAAAGAAAAATGGAAATCACTTATCGCCTCCTTCCTCTCTCTAAAATATGCTATTAGAGGCATCAGTGGCCATGTAATCACTCTGGCTCTCCCACAGGAAGACACACACACATATACACACACACACACCTTGGTAATTAGAATGAAGATTAGGTCCGACTCGCTGTAATCCCGGTGAGTGGCTGATCTCGTCGCTAAACGGCGGGTCAAGCGGCGCCGCGTGGCGTGGCGTCAACAGTGTGAGCGTGTTTGTGTTCTTCATCTCTCCGAGCTACTAATTGATGCATTTTTAATGCGACTGATTGAGATTAACTCCGTGCGCACAAGCGCACGACCCGTGCGCGGACACACTGCCGGCGCGCATTCTGCTGCACATGCAAAGAGCCCGTCTGTCTCGCCCACTTTGTATGCACACCCACTTTCCCTCACACAAACACTCCCTCCCCGACTCCTCCGCCCTGCACAAACACTGCGCTCCCCGGCCGATCTCTTCCCCGTGTTTGTGTGTGCGCTCCACTTCTCCCTCGCAGCCCCGTACACACTGCGTAGCATGGCCGATAGCATCAGTGCCCCCTCATTGCATCTAGCACTCTCCCCCATCTTTGTTTAGTCGCCCACCTTCCTGTTCCTGATAAGGCCAGCAGCTTGTTAGCGTAGCGCTCGTGCATAGTTAGCATCGGTCCACAGTGGGAATCCTGCCAGGCTGCTGTTCCTCTGTGCAAGCACCCATAGCCGTATCAATATTACATCTAGAGCTTAAATGTATGCACGTTATGTCTTTAACATAAATATCCTCTCAGCAGTCCTTGATGTAAATGTGTAATATTGTCTGGGTTGAGATATCCCATAAGGGATTTGAGCTGCGGTTCAATATAAGAGGAGGTCTTTTCTCATTTGAATGGCGACACTAAACAGGCGTTCATTTGGAAACCCCAATCTCCAGTCTCATCTTATAGTATATGATAATGTTGTGCTGCAATTTCTCCCCCCGTTTGCAAGACAGCTGATAAAATCAGTCATAGTAAAGCACTTCTCTCGATGCAGTGCTGTTCACACTCGCAGCCCTGCGTGTGTGTGTGTGTGTGTGTGTGAGAGACTCCATGCAGATGATTGAGTTAGTGTGATTTAGTGATGGTCGGAAGATGAAATGCCGCCGCCGCGCCGCGTCTAGCGACTCGCCGCGCACACTTATCTGACGGCGGCAAGCGAAGGCATTTAATTTGGAGGGGAAAAAGGAAGGAGGGAGCAAGGAAAGGTGGAGACGAAGGTGAACACATGGGAGATGAATGAGGGAAGAGGAGAGCAATGAATCGGAGGAGGAAGGCTGAGGATGCAAGACACGGGTGGAGATGGAGGGATACAGCGATGACGAGGTGCTTTAATTCCAGCGATCACGAGGATTAAAAGGCCTTAACAGTGATGAAGAGGTTTAATTCTCTCCCTTTCTTTCACTGTGTTTACCCCGTATTATATCTATTATATATGTATTAAATATATTATATGTATTATATGTATTATATGCATGCATGTGCGCTTGGAAAATCCTACCACATGAGGCTCTTTATTCCCTTTCTCTCCTTTTTGTTTTCTCCTCTTCCTCCACAGGCTGGTGTGCGTGTGTGTGTGTGTGTGTGTGTGTGTGTGTGTGTGTGTGAGAGAGAATGTGACCTTTTGTAAGCTCTGCTGGTGAAAGGCCACAGGCTCACACATGAATAACCATGCTGTAGACATGAGGGTGAATACTGCAGCCGGTCAATAAGAGTTGGCATAGCGAGTAACCTGAGATGACAGAATACGCCGGATTACACGGCCGCGCCGCTCGACACGCCGACGAGAGCTGGAGGTCGGCTTCAGGACGTGTGATGGCGGCCGACAGGTGCGGCTTCGCTTGGGAGCAGTCGGCGGTCACGGCGGTGGGAGCTCGCCGAGTGTGGAAACATTAGAAAGATAGAAATAGAGAATTGTCTTTTAATGGAGCCGTAATGATGGAAGTGAGCGCTTGATGAGCCGTTACTCTGCTTGTAGGTACAGCACCTCCCAGGTGTGTGCATTAGTGTCAGCTGTGTGTGAAAACACACACACTCTTCATTCTCTCCCCGTGTTATTGCTGCTATTAAACGCTAGAGATGCACCGTGTGCAATCTTCCTGCATGGTTTTTAATTTTGGTGTCACTGGGATTCCTCCGAGGGTTCAGGCGAGTGTCGATCGGCAGCCGATCACTCGGTGCATCTCCATCCAGTGCTTATCAATAAACATATCAGTGATCCTCCTCACCCCGCGGGGCTTCCTGATGGGCACGCCCCTTTAAAAAGAAAACACACGCCGTCTCAAATCACAGCCATGCAGCCGCTTTAGCTTCAAATAAAAGAGAGCAAGATGAACGGTCGCATCTGCTCTCCTTCCCAGGCCTTAAAATAACCCGCTGCAGACACACACTGTGTATTGACAGGAGCCCCGCTGACATTCCACTGACACCGAGTGTGTGTGTGTGTGTGTAGGTGTGTGTGTGTGTGTGTTTGACTGCACGCCTCCTCCGTCATTGTCACCATAGCTCTTTGTCTGTCTTGATGCTGTTGAGGGGAAAGCCGTCTGACCCACATATGGTATAGCTTTACTCTGAGCTCCTCTGTATATACTGTGTGTGTGTGTGTGTGTGTGTGTGTGTGTGTGTGTGTGTGTGTGTGTGTGTGTGTGTGTGTGTGTGTGCATGCGTAAGTGTAAGGGTGCTGGCTTGTCCCGTAGATGTATATCAGAGCGATCACTCACTCATGTGTGATGCTCCATCTGCTCACAGCTACGCACACACGCATGCATGCACACACACACACACACATAAACACACACATAAACACACAAACACACACACACACACACACAATCACAACCTTGTAGCTATAGAATAAAAAGAGTGTTTTTCTTTTTGCAAGATAAAAAAAAAAACATTTGCATTACAGAGGATGAGGGTACTACCACCCGCTATACTCTATCTGTGTGTGTGTGTGTGTGTGTGTGTGTGTGTGTGTTCAAGTGCTCACTACTCGTGGTCCTGTCCTCTTAAATTTCCCTGAAACACACACAGTCCGACAGCAGTAGGTGTTCGTCCTGCCGCTGCAGAACAGCTGATGGATTTGTTTGCGTGTCTCTTTGCTGAAGTTGCGGCGCGCGACAGGAAGTGAGTGATTTCAGGCTTTTATCTGAACGGCTGCAGATAGAAAACACAGCTTAAAGAGACGTTTACATGGAGCCGTCACTGGGCCGGATATGATGCGTGTGTCTGTCATGTGAGTTCATTTCTCATGCAGGTTACAGGTCCTGTAAGGTCAAAAGGTCAGAGGGTCAGAGGGAACGCCGTGGTTGGGTGTGAGAGCCAGGATTGAATCCTCTCTTTGGAGCTTCAGTGCATATTCCCTGCTCTTCTTTATTAGATTAGATCAGAGTGGTCCCATTTGTCATTGAGGTGTAGATGTTAAAAGCTGAAGAGCAAAGTTCAATCTTCAGATTCATCATTCAGAGGCTAAACATTAACAGCATTCACAACAGCTCAGGGCTTTATGCCACCACCGGTGTTGGAGTCCACTCACACAAAGTATCGTCATCTGTTCTCTCCTTCCACCTCTTCATCCCTCCTTCCACCTCTTCATCCCTCCTTCCACCTCTTCATCCCTCCTTCCACCTCTTCATCCCTCCTTCCACCTCTTCATCCCTCCTTCCCTCCTTCGAGGACTCTGCATCGCTTCTCTCGTCTGTTTAAAATCCTTCTGCTGCTTTTCCTCCTTTCCTTTTGTTCTGCAGAGGGCCGCGCTGGATTCCACACTTCAATCGGGCCCCTAAACACACACACACACACACACACACACACACACACACACACACACACACACACACACACACACACACACACACACACACACACACACACACACACACACACACACACACACACACAGGGGCCGCCCTGCACATCAAAGTCAGGAATGTGTTTCCATTATGCACGGGGAAAGCTGCTCATGTCGAGTTAACCCCCCTATAAAGTGTGTGTGTGTGTGTGTGTGTGTGTGTGTGTGTGTGTGTGTGTGCGTGTGTGCGTTTCGACATGCTATGAGCGAGTCCCGTGTGCTTTGTTTTCACACACATGTCCAAGGCTGCTTTGAAACATCTTCGCCATCACCTGGAACACCTGGAACACCTGGAACACTTCATGTAGTCCCGTTGCTTTTTCTTGAAGTCTTTGAAGTTCCTCCATCGCACTTCTTCCCGTCTTTTATTTCAAGAGGAAGTTTGGTTCCTCACTGCTTAGGCTTCCTCCTCCTTGTTCCCTTGCTTCCTTTCCTCCATCCCACAGTGCACCCGTGCAGTAGAGGGCACACAATGGACAATCTCTCTCTCTCTCTATCGTGTACATTAGCTCTATTCGTTGTCACTTTGCTCTGACGGCCATCATTCTGACTGACGTGTCGTCGCCTTATCGCCTGGATCTCTCACCCTCCAGCCGGCTAACGCCAGCCGGCTAACGCCAGCTGATAGACCCGTGTGTCTATCAGAGCTAACCAGGCTGCCTGCACTGATAAAACCCGGCATTAGGGGATTTGGGGTGGATCGGCGGGTTTAGGGAGGTGTTAATGCACAGAGGAGAGATAAATATAAATGTTGTAGAAGCACAAGGAGGGGGGAGGGGGAGGATGAACAGGAGGGAGAAGAGAAGGAGAGGAGGAGGAGGAGGGAGAAGGAGGAGGGGTGTTAGCTTGAGTGTGGCGATGCTGCAGTGTTGATTTTATTTGTTTGCCATCCTTCTGCAACAGTTCTAGATATCCAGAGGCTTCAGGGTTCTAGGTATCCAGAGGCTTTATAGTTCTAGGTATCCAGAGGCTTCATGGTTCTAGATATCCAGAGGCTTCATGGTTCTAGGTATCCAGAGGCTTCCGGGTTCTAGGTATCCAGAGGCTTCAGGGTTCTAGATATCCAGAGGCTTCATGGTTCTAGATATCCAGAGGCTTCATGGTTCTAGATATCCAGAGGCTTCATGGTTCTAGATATCCAGAGGCTTCAGGGTTCTAGATATCCAGAGGCTTCAGGGTTCTGGGTATACAGAGGCTTCATAGTTCTAGATATCCAGAGGCTTCAGGGTTCTAGATATCCAGAGGCTTCAGGGTTCTAGATATCCAGAGGCTTCAGGGTTCTAGATATCCAGAGGCTTCATGGTTCTAGATATCCAGAGGCTTCATGGTTCTAGATATCCAGAGGCTTCATGGTTCTAGATATCCAGAGGCTTCAGGGTTCTGGGTATACAGAGGCTTCATAGTTCTAGATATCCAGAGGCTTCAGGGTTCTAGATATCCAGAGGCTTCATGGTTCTAGATATCCAGAGGCTTCAGGGTGTTCTAGGTATCCAGAGGCTTCATGGTTCTAGATATCCAGAGGCTTCAGGGTTCTGGGTATACAGAGGCTTCAGGGTTCTAGATATCCAGAGGCTTCAGGGTTCTGGCATCTCTGAGCTGCATCTGCTCTCGTTCTCATGTGGCTCCTCTTCATCCTCCTCTCCCTCGCTCAATGCTTCAGGCTCCGCCCCCTGATGTGTTGAAGCTCTGTTAATGTCGCGTTACGCACGTTGACAAGAGAGCAGAACTCTTCCTGAGGAACACGAGCGCAGCGTCGCTCTCTGAATCCATCCATCAACCACTTAGTGGAGAGCTGAGCAGCACACACAGCAGCATCTCCAATCATCACCGGCTCTGCCATTGATTTCAGTACACACACACACACACACACACACACACACACACACACACACACACACACACATTCACATGCACTACACGTATGTCAACCTGTAAATGTATACATATTTCTATACTTGCTTCTACACTACAGGTGCCTGTAGGTAAATGTGTACACCAGCAGATATTATGCACAGGCATGCACGCTTGCATGCACACGCGTGTGATTGTACACACGCGTGTGATTTTACACACATCGTTGTACACGTCTAGAGAAGCTCTTAACCCTCCTAAACACACAGCTCGCCCTGTTAACCGGATTATTAGATTCTAGTGGTTGGTTCCAGGCAGCAAGGCTCAGTTTGATTCAATTAGACATCCTTCCTTCCATCCATCCTTCCATCCATCCATCCATCCATCTCTCCATCCATCTATCTCTCCATCCATCCATCCATCCATCCATCCATCCATCTCTCCATCCATCCGTCCATCTGTGCCTGTGAAATAAATGGATTTGGGACAATTTATGACTTGTTGTTTTCACACGCCGCCCACGCTCGCTGGCTCCTCTCGTCTCTGTTCTCTCTTTCTCACCTCTCTCACAGATCTATATTTTTGTATTTTTTTCATGTAAGCACACTATATTTGAACCGCATCCTCAGAGGACGGGAAAGTGGAGGGAGAGAAAGGAACGACAACGAGAGCGAAAGTACTGTCAGGAGGGAGAAAGTGACGCTTCAACCGACGCCAACTGTGAGAGCCGGTGTTCCTGAAGTGAAGCCGGCCAGAGGGACAGAAGCTGCGAGGAGACAGTTGTTTGTACATTTGGGATTTCGCAGGCTGGAAGAAGCTCAAAGAGACGAGCAGATGGATCCAAACGGAGGAGAGGAAGCCCGACAGAAAGACAGACTTTTATTCTCTCTGTTATTGTGAGTGCAGAACCGGTCCGGGCGGGGCCTGGTCATTAGCCAGCGGACTGGACTCCCACAGAAAGATGTGCTGCCAACTGGAAGAGAGAGAGGGAGAGAGAGAGAGGGAGAGAGGGAGGGAGGAAGGGAGGGAGAGGGAGAGGGAGAAAGAGAGAGAGAGAGAGATGCTGGGAGCACATCAACCTATTCTTTCACTTTTGCATCATTTTTTCTTATTCCGGTCGCCTGTGTTTCAAACTCCAGTGTGTGTGTGTGTGTGTGTCTGTGTGTGTGTGTGTGTGTGTGTGTCTGTGTCCGTGTGTGTGTCTGTGTGTGTCTGTGTGTGTGTGCTGGAGCTCATTTAGATGCGAGCCATCCGTGAATGAAATGTATCCTTTGTTTACAAACCCATTATCTAGATAATAACATCCATATTCCCTCTCTTCTGCGGTGCTTCATCACAGCCTTATGAGCTCTCTCTCTCTCTCTCTCTCTCGCTCTCGCTCTCTCTCTCTCTCTCAGGCAGTAGTGAGAGATAATGGTATTGTTGCCCCTGGTTTCTTTTGGTGTGATTGTAAATACATTCTTTCATCGCAGTGTGTGTGTGTGTGTGTGTGTGTGTGTGTGTGTGTGTGTGTGTGTGCTCGCTCAGCGTCTCCCCCTCTCTGTGTAACATGTTTCTTTGTGTGTGCATGTACATACCCATCAAACACATATTAGCCCATGCAGATCTGTCATCGTCTGTGTCTGTTTTCATCTTACCATCTTCCATCTTTCTGTGTGTGTGTGTGTGTGTGTGTGTATCTATCTGTGTGTGTGTGTGTGTTCAGTATCATTCTCCAGCTCCTCATAGCCTGCTGTCCCTTGCTTGCTTGTCGCTGTGTGCTGATAGCAGTGCGAGTCGACAAAGCTCCGTTATGGAGAGCTGTACACCCCCCCCCCCCCTCCTCCTCTCCCCCCCCCCCCCCCCCCTCACCTCCTCATCCCCCCTTTGCACTTTTCATTTGCTGCTGAGATGACTTTGGCTCCCCGCCATCCCCCAGCCAGCCAATCTCCTATCTTGTATCTGCACCATTACTTTCCATATCTGGGCAAATTATTCGCCAAAGCTCATAAAGAGAGAGAGTGTGTGTGTGTTTGTGTGTGTGCTTGTGTGTGCACTTAGATTAGTCCACAGGTGTATTGGATGATTAGGTTTTCATTGAAATCCAAAGATAGTGCCTCACTGTTATTCTCTCCTGGCTGCATACAGGAAACAGTGTTTTCATGTATGAACTACTTTCTGAAATGATTTCACTCTCAAACATGTTTTCATGAGCTCGTCCAAACTGCTGATTGAAGATTTGTCTTCCTGCTGCAGATGTGTTAACATTAAAGTCCGGTCAATGTGTGTGTCCGTGCACAAACCCCTGTGATCATGTCTGTTCACAATAATCCTGCTGCATCCAATACCTCCATGAACAAAGGCTTCACTGAAGCCCTCTGCACATGTTGATCATCTCACACTAACACAAACCACCTGTTGCTGCTGGAGGACAGCTGCACACACACACACACACACACACACAGGTAGAAGGTATGCAATGTGGGATTCGTCTGTGGGAGGTCATGGGTTCACTCGTTCTCGGCACGTTCCTCCTGCTCTCACATCCTTCTTTGGACGTTTTACTGTAAAGCAGCAAATCCAACACAACCCTGTGTGTCTGCGCTCTACATTGAATTGAACATGAGCCGTTCTTAGTTCGACGTCTATTTGTGTCCAATGATTTGTTCTCATATTAGTCCTTTGTGTGTTACTTGTGAGGATGTTAGTGTGTTTCTCACCTTCTCTCTGCTCCTCTGCAGATCCTGGTGAACTCGGTGAGTCCCGGCCGACCCGCTGTGCTCTACGAGAAGGTGACGGTCAGCGAGGGAGGAAGCCCGTTACTGAGGGACATGCTGTTCAGCCCGGACCTGCAGCACATCTACACGCTGACGGACAGACAGGTGAGCACACGCACACACGCACACGCACAACTCCACACGGTGCTTTCACACAGAAAGCATCGACAACGTGATGCAACAAAGTTCTGAAAGTCCAACACACACAGAAAGCGTCTCTGTGTGCAGCTGTGGTGCCGGAAAGCAAATGATTACACAACAAAGTTATGAAAGTGTAACGCACACAGTGTGTGTTTGTAGTGTGTAATGATGTGTGTGTGTGTAGCCGTCATTAGCCTCTATGTTCAATCCAGCTCTGACCTCAGGTCCAGGCTAGCAAGGCCTTGTCAACACATGTGGTTCTAGTTACACTCACACACACACACTCGCACACACACACACACATACACACACACACACACACACACACACACACACACACACACACACACACACACACACACACACACACACACACACACACACACACACACACACACACACACAGCCATTAGTTCTTGTACATCTTAAACCTCCTACAATCGCAACACAACTCATTCCCACTGGATGTAATCACACACACACACATATACATACACACACACGCACACATACACACGCACAGTGCCACCATGACGGTTGGCTAATAATCGAGGCATTACACACACACACACAGACATACAGGGAGTGTTATAGGTCACATGTGGTGTGTGTGTGCCCGCGGTCATTACCAGCTCCACCGCTGGTGAGGCTGTGTCTACTTTGATGGTGAGTTAGAGGGAGGAGGGGGGGAGGAAGAGGGGGGAGGAGGAGGAGGAGGAGGAGGAGGAGGAGGAGGAGGAAGAGGGGGGGGGAGGAGGAGGAAGGGGGGGGAGCGTGTCGCATCTCTGTTGCTCCCCAGGCCCAGCTGCTCCCCTTGTTTTCCTGTCTCATTAGTGCGGTGAGTGAAGGAAGCGGAGGTGGGGGGGAGTGAGGTCGTACATGATGCAGATACGTCTGGATTCAAGGGATCTGAACCGGGAACGGATCGGTGGTTAAGAAGAGAGCGACATGCTGACTGAGGCCGCCATGAAACGACATCTTCTTCACTCTTTCCCTGCTTTTTGTTGTGCCAGAGGCCGGTTGTCCATAACTGGAGCTGCAGTAATTACATTAATCTGTATTACAAGTGCTGTTGATGACGGGTATTGTGGGTACTAAGATGACAACACTATAAAAACTTAGTACACTCCAGTCCGTCATTGTGTAAAGTTGTCTAAATAAAATGCTCTAAAACCAGGGAAGTAATGGTGAATAAATGTGTGATGGAGGAATTAGTCATGTGAATATTCACCTCCAGCTTCTGATGCTGCAGTCGGCGCTCAGGCGAGCTCCTCTTCCTCTCAGTCGCTGTATCGACGCATCACTTCTGTAATTTGGAAGAACAGCACAAGTCTTGAATCAGAAATTAATGTCCACACATTTAAATAGTGATCATCTGCTCCGGCTCACCTCAGCTCCCAGGACAGAGTCGTCTTCTTGAGTTGTTCATTCCCCACAACGCGACGCTCGTCCCCGGAGACGCGTCGGCACTCGATGGCTCCAGTGGTGCAGAGGGGTTGGACGTAGCATTAGCGGCTAACGCTAGCTTCACTTGAGTCACGTTCTTGAATTAGTGGAGAGGTTTGAAGCCTATTTTCTAATGCAAAGGTGAGTTTCACATGCTGACGTGATGCAGGTGTAGACGGCAGGCAGCGGGACTCAGGTGCGCACAGGTGGAGGAGAAGGTGGAGGAGAAGGTGGAGGAGAATGTGGAGGACACGGCTGCTGGTGTATGTGAGAGACTTGGTGGCATGTTCCACTTTATCCTGGCAGTGAATGACAAGAGGGACACACACACACACACACACACACACACACACACACACACACACACACACATCCATGTACACTCCAGGATGTTGTGGCTCCGCCCGCTCTTCTTTCTCCAGAACTCCCACCATCATGATGAAACACATTCTCTGTCGGTTCTCTCACTCTCTCTCTCACACACACACACACACACACACACACACACACACACACACACACACACACACACACACACACACACACACACACACGCTGTGTGTTTGATCCCCGTTAATGGTTAGCAGGCTTGGGTTAAGCAGGACGGGGGGTTTGGGCTGCGGTTGCCAGACCTTCTCTCTAAACCCCCTCTCCAGCACTAATGACTCGAGGGGGCAATTCCCTCCTCTCGCCCTCCGTCCTCCCCTCATCTTTATCCCTCTGCCCTCCATCTTTCCCACCATGCCCCCCCCCCATCCCTACTTTTATAAATCCGTGCCTCGGCTGCCACACACACTCACGCTGGCGCTCACACACACTCCCATGTTTCCATCTAAGCCCAAATTGAGTCCTCCCCTCTCAACGGCCTCCTACTGATCCCATTCCCATGTTTTAATGATCTCTCACTATCGCTACGATTCTGCCCATTTCTCTCTCTCTCTCTCTCTCTCTCTCTCTCTCTCTCTCTCTCTCTCTCTCTCTCTCTCTCTCTCTCTCTCTCTCTCTCTTTCTCTCTCTCTCTTTCTTTCTTTTCGCTATCTAACTCGCTCTCTTTTTTTCTCTCTCTCTCAAAAATAATGGAATTGATGGTTGTGGGAGGCTGGTTTTGACACACACACACACACTCTCACACACACACACACACACACACACACACACACACACACACACACACACACACACCATGACGAATGCAACCTGGCTCCCTTTTCCCCATTTTCAAATGATATACATAAACACACAGCCTTCCTCTCATCCCGCAAGTAGACGTGTGTGTGTGTGTGTGTGTGTGTGTGTGTGTGTGTGTGTGTGTGTGTGTGTGTGTGTGTGTGCGTGCCTGCGGGGGTTCCTCAGACAAGCCAAGCACATTAAGGTGTCACTGGACATATCCACTGATGCGTAGCCTACGACAAGTCCTCCCTTCCCTTCCTGTCTCTCGCTCTCACACACACACACACACACACACACACACACACACACACACACACACACACACATGCAGGACCAGGCGGTGAGTCAGAGTTCGGGTTGAGGCTCAGTGATTTATGACTTGCTCTGTTCCAGCTATATTCATCACTGTCATTATTATCAATGGAGGATATGACGGCAGGAGCGGAGTGTGTGTGTGTCTTTGTGTGTGTGTGTGTGTGTGTGTGTGATTTCAGCTGATGTTGTGTATGTTTGTCTGCTGTTTTGTTGTGTACTTGTATGAGCTCATCACATTTGCACAACATGTAAACATCTGCATCAGTTGACATTTTTTTTAAATCTAAACATTATTGATATTCATCTGAGCACACACACACACACACACACACACACTGTCCTCGTCGTATCTCATAGCTGCGTCTCTCTGGGTGTAAATGAGTTTCTACTTGCGCTGTTTGTTGGCTAAAATGTGTAAAAGTTCATTCTTTGACTGAACACTAACTTCCTGCGTCTCTTGATGCGAGAGCGTCCGCTGTGGGAATCATGGCACCGCGTGTTGGCTCAGCGGAGACTTTCCATCATCAAATCATTTCCTCTTTCTGTTTGGTCTCCAGGAAGGTAGCTCTCTCTGGATGTGCTGCTGCAGCTGCTGTTCCTGCTGTCTTTGTACTTGTACACACACACACACACACACACACACACACACACACACACACACACACACGGACACGCACGTCCTCGTGCCTTTTGATGGCAGCCATGCATATGATGGCGGTGCGGAGTGCGGTGCCGGCTAATTGCTGAAAACATGAATATGCATGGCCCTCGTCTGTGTTTGGAGCGAGCGTCCTGGAAACAGACGGGAAGGACTTGGAGGGCTTGATAAAGTGGAGGGAAATGATGCATTATGGGTATGCGTGAGACCACCTTTGTGTATGCGTGTGTGTGTGCATAAAATTCATGTGCTCGTACACTGGAATCAACCACATCTGTATGCCTTTGAATCTGCATTTGCACACACACTCTGCATTCAACACGTGTGTGTGTGTGTGTGTGTGTGTGTGTGTGTGTGTGTGTGTGTGTGTTTGCTAACATCATTGTCTGACTTTCCATTCAGAGTCTGAAAGAGATTTCCCCCTCCACATTTCAACAAGACTCTCATCCCCCTGAGGAATCTGTGTTCATACACACACACACACACACACACACACACACACACACACACACACGCACAAAGTTCACATGCCGCTCACGAGATGTTGGTTTGAGTCCCTTCAACTGCAGACAATGGTCCCCATTGTGTTGTTGGCTCTCTCAACAAGGCCTCATCAAGTAATATCTTACCCATAGGGCTTCATCAGACATCAATCCTGTGTGTGTGTGTGTGTGTGTGTGTTCTGTTTACATTCACATATTACTGGTTCGCTGCCAATCTCGTTAGCAAACACATTAACACAGACTGACACCAGCACACACAATAAGCAGCTGGTTGTATCAATCAGCGCTGACATTTTACTGAACTGGATACAGCTAATCAGTCAGTTTTAAGTAGCTCAAAGATTAATTTTCCATAATTTATCAAACTCCGGCTGACTGAGGAACTAGCGCCGTGAACAAGTGCGTAATGCGGCGTCTAAACATCAGCGGTTGTGGGCTGACACCTTGTTTTATCGCTCGGATCGTACGCGCAGCGTGCGGGAATGTGATTTGCATTAAATGCTTAAACAGATTGAGAGGGAGGAGGTTTTTATTCTCTCTTCTTGTGATTGATTATTTATCTTTCTTTCTGCTCCCGAGCGTCCGACCTGCTCATTCAGATTCATGAGCACGACTCCGGCATCATCTCTTCCTCTCACCTGCTTGACAGAGTAAAGCTTGAATGAGTACTTGCGTGTCCTACACACACACACAGACACACACACACGAGGAGGTGGTCATTGTTATGTAAATGTTAATAGACCGGGTGCAGCGAGGCGGCGCACAGTGACTAAGACAGAGAAGTGGCGGTGCAGCCGTGGAGGAACGACAGTCAATTACAAGAGTTCAAACCGTTGCAGCTCCTTCCTCGTACAGGACGGAGCACACACACACACACACACACACACACACACAGAACACACACTACTGTTAACCGTGCATTGGTTCACACTCGCTTGTCCAGCCAACGTCTGACCTGTCACGTCGCTGCTGCATTGACGTGTTTATAAAAGAAGTGCAGAAATGATTTGTCGTTAATTGATAATTGCGGCCTTTTCTGTGACGTGAAGAAAGAAGGAAACCAAAACCAAAACGGGGGAAAGTGATGCTAGTTCCTGCCAACAGTATCAGATATGTGAGGAGGGTAACCGTCATGCCGTGGAGGAATGGTTTCCATGTCCCTTAATAGCTCCAACTCCTCTTTCTCTTAATTGTATTTCCTTTTCTCTCACTTCCTTCTTTCCTGTCCCATCGTGGTCTCTTGTGGGTTTTTCCCCTTTTAAAAGAAGAAGGAAAAGAGAAACGTGTGCTCAGACACTTGTCTTCGGCGTGATGCTATCAGTCCTAATGGAAGTCTAGCTGTCACTAGATAGCTCTGTCTTTCTCTCATCTCTCTCCGTTTTACTCCGCCGTCTTTTCCCAAAGGATGGAGCGATGGAGCGGACTGATAGGGTTAGAAAAGAGGGCGAGATGGATGGCGGGGTTAATGGCTTCTCTCTCCCGCCGCCTCCTCCCTCCTCCTCTTCTTTCTTCTCAATCATTATCAATCGGCGGTGCGATTGGTCCTCCTGTTGCTCGACAGTGATTGGGGCGGGAGGACGCGGCTCTGACTGATTGTCGTCGGATGAAGCCAATCACGAGCCGGCGTCGGCCCGCGGAGACGCTCCGAGCGGCTCGTCCCTGAGCCGGAACGGCGAGGCGCCGCTCGGGCACCACGGCACGGGGAAGGGATTTGAATTGAAGTCACATCTCTTTACAAACCCATGCGAGCAGGCCTTCAGACGTGAGGACCACATGGAGAGAAAAAAGCACATTTTCTTCTGTCACTGTCGAAAAAAAGCAAAATGAACGAACGTGACGCTGATGAGAGTAACTAATTATTTTGTTTAGATATTAATTAACTCATGAAAAACCTCAAGTGACCTCATCAAAGTGCTGGTTTTGTTTGTCAGCAAATGCAAACATTTGATTGAAAGTTTGAGCAACCACATGTTGACCCTTTAGATAAGATAAGATAATCCTTTACTAGTCCCTCAGGATTACACAGCATTGCTCACAAGTAAATAAAGATAAAGTAATATCAGTAAACAGTAGAACAGTAATAAAACAAGATTAAAAATTAAACAATAAGATGGATATTAAAGATACAGATGGAATAACAATAAAAATGTGTACAAACATACTTCAATGTTTCTTTCTGCTGGTTTTTGGTTTCAAAGTGTTGCTCAGCTTCCTCACCACGAGGGCAGGCTTCTGATGGAAAGCTTTACAAACTGCAGGATGCTGTGGAGTTGCATTCTGGGTAATGTAGGCTCCAGCATGTTTCAAGCTTGATCCATAAAAGAGACTAAAAGTCAGGACATCTCTTCCTCTGCTGCATCAATGTGGAACTGACTAATTGTTCCAGCACTGACAATAACCAGGAATCAAGAAATATGCACATCAGCTGATGACAAACATGCATGTGTATTTGTTCCTGTAAAAACTTCCTGGCAGTGTTTGTGAAGCATGCATGAATGTTAGCACGGCGGTTTGCTTTGCTCCGCCCCCCCAGCAGCGCTCCGTCCTCTGCATCCGCGTGGTGCCGGCTCGCCTGGCGGCGCTAATGGAAGTGCCAGCTGTGTGGCCGCTCACTCCTCACCAAGTCCATTTACTAAAGTGACAGAGTCATTTACCAGGCCGCCGGCCTCTCCCATCCTCACTTAATTAGAAGACCCGAGGCCTGTCTACCTTCACATTTACCTCTTCCTCTCTCGCTCTCTTTGTTCCAAGTCTTTGTTTTCTGCACTTTTTCAATCTCCGTCTCCTCCTTTGTCTCTGTCTTAGTTTTCTACTTTCTCTCTCTCTTCCACGAGGGACGAATGGCCGCACAGAGAGGGAGAAGCTGTATTGACTTGTAGTTTCAGATTAGCTTTCTCTGGAGGAGTTAATGGGACGTCCGTGTGATGACTGATGAGGGCGCACGCCTTCACGGCTTCTGTTGGACTCCAGCTTTTCTCTCTTGTTTGTGCAGCCGGTGCTGA
Source organism: Clinocottus analis (assembly GCF_023055335.1). Taxonomy (NCBI): domain Eukaryota; kingdom Metazoa; phylum Chordata; class Actinopteri; order Perciformes; family Cottidae; genus Clinocottus; species Clinocottus analis. The sequence continues at coordinate 2,374,129 of NW_027176042.1, read as the reverse complement.
CCTGTTGCTCTCGTATTGTTGGAAAAAGATTACTTTTTCTTTTCATCCAGCACATAATACACAAGTATTATCTAAATGATACATTATGAAGGACAAGGAGACAATGTTATTGTACTTTTGGAGACCTTTTAATGACATATTTAGTTTGTTTTACAGAGGTTGTGTGAATGCTTTAAAAAAGTTTTACTTTCATTTATTTGAAGGTGCTTCTACATTAGTATTGTGTGTGTGTGTGTGTGTGTGTTGTCTGCTGTGTCGTCGTCTTTATTGGCCTTGAACTCCCGATATGAGTGCACACACGAAGGACAAATAAAGACGCCGTTTGATCTGCCTCTTGTTTTCTCCGGGATGGAGGAGAGAGGAAGAGATCAAAACAGTATTTCAGGAGAGGAAAAACAATGCGGGTGAATAATTGAGCCCGGCGCCGGAGAGAGAGGACGGAAAAGATAAATTGAAGAGGCGAAAGAGAGAAGGAGCGCTCGTTGAGGGGAGAAGCAGACGACGCGCAGCGGGAGAGAGATAAAGATAGCGAGGTTAGCGGGAGCAGAGCGTCCTGCAGGAGGGAGTCCACAGAGAAAACAGGAGATTACTGCCGTCAGGGCGCCGCTTCCTTCCTCTGACACAAAAAGACCTAATTCACTAAAACAGGTCTGCAGCTAGCGGGTTGCGTTGCCCTCCACGGCCACGGCGGTCAGTAACACCTCCACGGCGTCGCAGAGGTTCAGCATCAGGACCGCGGTCAGCAAATTGCACGTGATGGAAGACAATGATGTGATTGCCGTTTCCCAGTTTTCATTTCTCCCACCGCACCTCCTCCTCCCTCGGGCCCCCGCTCTCCAGCCGCCAGAGTCCTGTTTGCTTTGCCGCTTATCTCCGATCGGTCAACACATGGAGCCGCGAGCCGCTCATTGATCTGCTGAGCCCCTCGCAGTCCAGTCAGTGCACACATGCTAACCTGCTAGCCTGTGATGCAACACGCCCCGAGCAGCTGCTCCCTAAAGAAGACGCTGACATGGAGCCTGCTGAGAGGCACGATCCTGCTGGGACGCCGACCAGGAGAGCTCCTGTTGTAGGGAAGGACTGAGGGAAGGGCTGAGGGAAGGGCTGAGGGAAGGGCTGAGGGAAGGGCTGAGGGAAGGACAGAGGGAAGGACAGAGGGAAGGACAGAGGGAAGGACAGAGGGAAGGGCAGAGGGAAGGGCAGAGGGAAGGGCAGAGGGAAGGGCAGAGGGAAGGGCAGAGGGAAGGGCAGAGGGAAGGGCAGAGGGAAGGGCAGAGGGAAGGACAGAGGGAAGGACAGAGGGAAGGAAAGGACTGAGGGAAGGACAGAGGGAAGGAAAGGACTGAGGGAAGGACAGAGGGAAGGAAAGGACTGAGGGAAGGACAGAGGGAAGGGCTGAGGGAAGGGCTGAGGGAAGGACAGAGGGAAGGGCTGAGGGAAGAGCTGAGGGAAGGACAGAGGGAAGGGCTGAGGGAAGGACAGAGGGAAGGAAAGGACTGAGGGAAGGACAGAGGGAAGGAAAGGACTGAGGGAAGGACAGAGGGAAGGAAAGGACTGAGGGAAGGACAGAGGGAAGGACAGAGGGAAGGGCTGCGGGAAGAGCTGAGGGAAGGACAGAGGGAAGGGCTGAGGGAAGGACAGAGGGAAGGAAAGGACTGAGGGAAGGACAGAGGGAAGGGCTGAGGGAAGGGCTGAGGGAAGGACAGAGGGAAGGGCTGAGGGAAGAGCTGAGGGAAGGAAAGGACTGAGGGAAGGACAGAGGGAAGGAAAGGACTGAGGGAAGGACAGAGGGAAGGAAAGGACTGAGGGAAGGACAGAGGGAAGGACAGAGGGAAGGGCTGCGGGAAGAGCTGAGGGAAGGACAGAGGGAAGGGCTGAGGGAAGGACAGAGGGAAGGAAAGGACTGAGGGAAGGAAGGACAGATAGAAGGACTGAGGGAAAGACAGGTGGAAGGACTGAGTGTAGGAAGGAAATAGTGTAGGACTTCATGTAGGACTTCATGTAGGACATCATGTAGGACATCATGTAGGACATCATGTAGGACAGAGTGTAGGACAGAGTGTAGGACTTCATGTAGGACTTCATGTAGGACTTCATGTAGGACTTCATGTAGGACTTCGTGTAGGACATCGTGTAGGACAGAGTGTAGGACAGAGTGTAGGACATCATGTAGGACATCATGTAGGACATCATGTAGGACAGAGTGTAGGACAGAGTGTAGGACAGAGTGTAGGACATCATGTAGGACATCATGTAGGACATCATGTAGGACAGAGTGTAGGACAGAGTGTAGGACAGAGTGTAGGACATCATGTAGGACATCATGTAGGACAGAGTGTAGGACAGAGTGTAGGACAGAGTGTAGGACAGAGTGTAGGACAGAGTGTAGGACAGAGTGTAGGACTTAGTGTAGGACAGAGGCGTCACACTAGAGCGCCAGCAGAAGGCGGCAACATGAATTATACATTTTAAAGCGGCAATTGCATCTGCCTTTTTGTTTGTCTTTTTTCTTCTCCTTTGTCGTTCTGAGGCGTTTAGCGGCCATGTTGGTGGACACGTTGGTGGACATGTTAGTATATATATCGGTGGACATGTTGGTGGACATGTTGGTGGACATGTTAGTATATATATCGGTGGACATGTTGGTGGACATGTTGGTGGACACGTTGGTGGACATGTTAGTATATATATCGGTGGACATGTTGGTGGACATGTTGGTGGACACGTTGGTGGACATGTTAGTATATATATCGGTGGACATGTTGGTGGACATGTTGGTGGACACGTTGGTGGACATGTTAGTATATATATCGGTGGACATGTTGGTGGACATGTTGGTGGACACGTTGGTGGACATGTTAGTATATATATCGGTGGACATGTTGGTGGATATTTGTTTTAAGGCGCATGTCTGTTCACTGCCAGCACCGTTTAGACCACAGGAAGGTGGAAGATGATTGACGGTTATGAAATAATGGCGGTGCAGTTAATGCCAGACTACAGAGAGGAGGCGATGGAGGGAAGATGACAGGTGACGACCTCTCTCCTCGTGCTCTTCCTCCTCATCCTCCTCATCCTCCTCCCCTTGCTGTCAGCTCCTTCCAACAGTTGAATCACATATATTTGTTGAAATCTGACTCTGTTCTGCTCAACCACGACTAGTTGAGATTACAGAGTACCGTTTAATGAAAGAGAAGAGCAATGAAAGAGCCACAAGTTTAAGATTCCTCCGGATATTTCTCTGGAAACTGAACATGTGACCCCCCAACAAACATGCTGTTTTCTAAATCTTATCTATTGAAAGCTCCCTGTGTATGTGCTCTCTCCTTAAATTGACACTGCAGTTAAACCACATTTCACTGCTACTTGCCCCCGAGCTGTGGGACCAGCACCATGTGAGGTTAAGCTCAGCACAAGAGCTCCACTGATAGCTGTTGAAGGAGGCACGCAGCGTTATTAATTTATGATGCAGTCTCATGCAGAAGTCTAAAAATAACTGAAAATAAACTGCGATTTCTTCTTCTGGGCTCGCAGACTCTCTCTTCTGGTCGCCCCCCCTCCTCCTCTCCTTTAGACCCCTCCTGTGTTTGAATGTGTAAGAAAAAAAAATAGCCGCAACAAGGCCGCTCTTTTTATATCTGTAGATTTAACAACCAATGAAAAGCCTCCGCTGAAAGCTTTACGGGGCCGTTGGGGTTTTTTGGGGGGGGGGGGCGACCGTCTCAAAGCCTGTTAGCGGGAGGCTGGGAGGCAGGTGATGGCGCTCTGTAAAAACAGATTGGAGAGGAAAGGTGGAAAGTTTATAGCAGGAAAGGAGATGTCATGGCATTGCGATACGGTCGGGGTAAAGGGCCGACAACACGGAGGAAGAGGAGGAGGGCTGAGTTACAGCGCTGGATGCTGTTGTAAATAAGGGGAGAGGAGATGGCGGCCGTGCTTTATAAGGTCATTTAAAGGAGTGATGTGGCACACTGCCGGGAATTGTCTTTCATTAAAAGAGCCGTGGAGTCGGAGAGCGAGGCACATCTTTAGGATCTGCACGCGGTTCAACCCGAACGTTCCCGGCTCCGGCTCAGTCTGCGACGTCCCCGCCGCCACATGGCCGGCTGGACGCCCCGCCCACCCGGCACGCCGCCCCGTGAACAATGGAGCGTATCCATCACTGCGGAGGGCAGTGATAAGATTATGCTCGCCGCGGTGTTAGTGTGATTTATGTGACCCGCTGCCCTTAATCACAGTCATAATGATTCATGGAGAAGACGAGGGGGAGCCGGGTCGCGTCCCCGATGATATGAGGACCGCTCTCGCTCCTTCTCTCCATCTCCACCTTTTCTTTCCTTCTTTTTTTTTGTTAAATCATTAACTATTTGAGAGAAACCCTGTGATGATTTCTTTCCTCCCGAGGTGTCCCATATCCTCCACTAACGCTGATTGTGCCTCTTTTTCCGTTATCTGCTCGTTCATTCACACTCATTTTTCCCCTCTGTCATCCTTTCATTGTCGAAGACGCACCAATCCCTTGTTCCATCCCTCGTTCGCCTCTCCTTTCAGACGCTCACTCGCTCTGACAATGACACACAGCCGCCGTCTGACGCCATATCCCATCTCCTCGGCACAAAGCTCTCACCAATTCGGCCCGTGCATGTCTTCCATTACACCTCTCGTTCCTTATTTCCCTCCATACTGCAGCTCCTCCAGTTGATGACCCCCCCCCCCCCATCTCTCGGTCTCCACCATTGCTCGTTTACATCATTTCATCTGTCTTTCTCTCTCCGGGCAGCCGGCCAGCTTAAAAGCTACTGTACTGGGGTCTGCAGGGTGAATGAATGAGATGCTCGGAGAAAGAAAAGCAAGAAGGAACATCAAGAGTAATGGAAATAACCAAATGCATTGTGGGGAATGAAGGAAACGGATTAGCGGCACACAGTGTCGAGTGTTTTTTGTCCATCTGGCCTCCTCTTGAGCGGCATTGTTCCGTCAGAAAGCCCCGAGGCCGGTCTGATACCAGGCATTTCGTAGCATGAATGAGTTCCATCGCGTCGTATCTCTCTGGTATCTGTGTCGTACTTAAAGCTCACGGAGGAATGCCCAACCCCAGTTTAATATTTCAGCGTCGCTTCCTTTGTCTGGTTTCCATCCTGCAGCGAGCCGGCTTCATCTCCCACCTCGGGCCGCTGCTCTCGTTCTGCCATGCGTTTGTTTTTCTTGTCCTCTTATCCCTCCATCCATCTCTCCGTCTCCCCTCCCATCCCCCTCCTCATAAAACAGTCAGGCCCGGCCGGCCCAGTCACTACTTAGTCCCAACGCACCACTTGGAAGAGGTTCTGATGGTTAAGTGTGTGTGTGTGTGTGTGTGTGTGTGTGTGTGTGTGTGTGTGTGTCCACGCTGTTCTAGTGTTACCTAGGGGTGGGGTTGTTAAACGCTGTTACTTACTGATCGCTCAGCTCACTCTGCTGCATGATTTAAAACTAGCCTGCTGTCTGTGGCAACTTGATACACACACACACACACACATACACACACACACACACACACACACACACACACACACACACCATGGAACAGGGATCAAGCGACTCATCGACTGGGGCCCTGTGGTGGAGTAAAGTTGAATGGGGCGCTGACACTTTCAGCACATGTGCTCACACACAAAAGCACAAAACCGCACAACCGCTTTGTCGCACACGAGCATTCCGCGCATGTGCCAGCGATCTGTCCGTCACTCACTTGAACACACTCGCATCTCTCGTGCACAACTTGAAATACACACACACACACACACTTTCTGAGCCACTGGGGCCGCGGTGGGAACCCTCTGTCATCACCTCCAGCAGAGAGGGAGGACGCACACACTTTGTCTAGTTTCTGAGGCAACATCTGGACACACACACACATCCAGCATTACACAAACACACACACATCCAACATCCAGTATTACACACACGCGTGCACACACACATGCACATAAACACACAGCCTTGTCTCATAGATGCACTGAAGGTTTTGTTGCTCTGTACAGACACGTTAATCCACACACACACACACACACACACACACACACACACACACACACACACACACACACACACACACACACACACACACGCTGGGCGTCTGTCCGTCTGCTCCTCTGCCTCCCATTGGTTTTTGAGGTCACCTGTCAATCACAGCACTGTTGCGACAGCCACCTGTCAGGTGTCCCAGCATGCATTGCGAGGCCTCTCTCCTGTAAACGCTTCACTGGAGGCTGTCACACACCGCTGGACTGGAATCGCTCACCAGGACACACACACACACACACACACACACACACACACACACACACACACACACACACACACACACACACACACAGTTAAATTGAATCAGTCTGATAAGCTGTCAAACGCTCGTCTCCATCCAGCCAAATGTCCTGCTCGTGTTACAAGTTTGATGACAACCAGGATACTAATTATTTCTTCATCTCTCTCTCTCTCTCTCTCTCTCTCTCTCTCTCTCTCTCTCTCTCTCTCCCCCCCTCCCCCCAGGTGGTGAGGGTTCCTGTGGAAAGCTGCGAGCAGTACAGCACTTGTGGGGAGTGCCTGGGCTCCAGAGACCCTCACTGTGGATGGTGTGTCCTCCACAATGTGTAAGTACCACACACACACACACACACACACACACACTCAAGCACACATTAACACACTCCATCTATCTGTGTGGTAGATGGTTGTGAAGGACGGGTTCTCATGGCTCTGTTTCCTTTAACATGCTGCAGTCGTGCACAGCGTGTTGTGTGAGGACGGAGTGTGTGGACGCGTCTGTTGTTGTGTGAAGATGTCTGTGGTTACTTTTAATTATCACTTTTAAGGACTTGCGGTTTAACTCGCTGAACATAATAGACCATGATGTTCAGATATTTTTATGAAAATATGTCCAACGCGCCCATTTTAAGTCCCAGCATGCCCCATTCAGACCATCTTTTAGCATTAAATACGTCATTTTTTCTATTTTTGAACCAAACGACACAGTTTCTTGACTGAAACTCCTTCCTAACAGGACAAGACTTTGTTTTATTGTGATTTTTGTTGCAGGTTCTGATTCTTTAGGTCCTAATCTTTCCATAAAGGTCTTATTGACGCTCCAGGAGGCTTTTTTGGGGAATCTGGCTCATATCATGCTGGATGTTCATAGTTACCATCAAATTATCTTTTAAGTGTTTTTTTTTTTTGCAGATATACATTTTTTTTCTCAAGACTTTGCTGAAGAAATACACACAATAAACACAAGTATTAGCATTAATTTGGGGTTCCTACGAGGACTCAAACAGGAAAAAGGAGGTCTGGAGCTGGACATGAGGTCGCATGCCGCCTGCACTGCAGAACGAGGCCTGCGGTGACCTCAGCAACTATTTTTAAAACCTTGTAATAACTCATAATAACTTGTAATAACACCTTTTAATTGGGCCTAATTATGACTCATGGAAGAAAATCTAACTTCTTCGACTTGAACGCTGCTTGTTGGAATCTGTCGACCGGCTCAACCTGTCGGCCGCAGACACACAACACACAACACACCTGAGTGGTGTTTGTTTGTGTGTGTGTTGTGAATGCGGTGCGCGACGTGTGCATGTTTAATACTGACGTGGGAACTATACCGCAACAGATTAGGGATTAGTCACTACTCGTGTTTTTAAGATTACGGTCTGTAACCGAGAGACTGAATACACACACAATGGACTGTGTGTGTAGGTAATCTCTCCATTTCCTCCGTGTGTGTGTGTGTGTGTGTGTGTGTGTGTGTGTGTGTGTGTGCAAAGGAGAGTTTGTGAACTGTGCAGCATTTGGCTTGACGCCTTCTCTCTGTACGTTAATGAAACTTACGAAACAAGTCACCAATCCGTCTTTCTCCAACACACACACACACACACACATCTTTTGAACCAGACACTTTTACGACGGGCTCGATCCGGCGGCATCCTTCAGTTTGGGCACATTGTGACCTCGTGCCGCGCTCATTGCTTCTCTGATAATGTTGCCAAATCTGTCCGAGGCCCTCGCAGGCAAATTGGTATTAATAGGCAAATTATTTATGAGCCTGGTTTTAGCCCTCTGGTGCTTTTAGCCACATCTTATTAAGAGCCCTGGTAGTTTCAATCAACAGTGGAATTGAATGCGAAACATACACACACGCACACACACACGCACACACACATGCACACGCAGGTGTTTCTGGACAAATGAGCAGACTTCATTTAAACGAATTCACACAGTCACACACCAGAGGAGCAGGAGAAGGAAAAGAGGTCCATAATGAGAAAACGTGTACATACCTTTTGTGCATCTCGACTCGTGCTTGTACAGCGTGGTGTGTGTGTGCGCGTGTGTGTGTGTGTGTGTGTGTGAGCCTCCCGGGGGAGCGGTTGGCGACAGCTTTTTCTTGCTGAGCTGGAGTGAAGGCTAACTAAACGAGGGGATGGGGTGCTGCAGCTCACGCGAGGCAGTTAGCATTTCTTTTCCCTGCCTCTCTTATTGTTCAGGCCTCGCAGAGCGCCGCGTCAGCACTTCCCTCTCTCCACCGGGGGACCGGTTGTTGTTAGCGCGAAGGTGAAGTGATAGCTAATGCATTATGAATAGCTAATAGTAAAACCGCCACAATGCGGGGCCGTATGCTGATTTTTTTTTTTTTAGCACGATCAGTTGGCTCGTAATAAGCAGTGGAAATTGCTGACCCCGTTGATATGCGGCGGGAAGGAATTGTCTCATTTTTACGGTCCGGGGGAAACTTTAATGATTGCCTGTATATCTCCCGACAAGTTTGAATCGGGAGGGGGAGCGGATGCTCGTACAGCTTAGTGGTTCTTGCACAAACGTCAGGGCCAATAAGGTAATGATGTAAAGGCCTGCAGTAATGGCTGGGCTAGCTATTAGCCTCTTCGTCTTCCCTTATTGCTCCATTTCTGTGCGACGTGATGGCCGCGCATGTTTGTCATCTTAATACGATTGCCGTATTAACTTAACAGTGGCTTCTATTCTCTCTCTCTCTCTCCCCTCCCTCATCTGTTCTTCCCCCCTCCTTTTCTCTCGCTGCCGCACCCCAGCTGTTCCCGTAAGGACCGGTGTGAACGAGCCGGAGAGGCCCAGCGGTTCGCCTCGGACCAGAGGGAGTGTGTGGAGCTCAGCGTTCAGCCCAGGAACATCTCCGTCACCATGTCTGAAGTCCAGGTTCGTCTTTCACGGTCCCGATTAAACTATAAAAGGGCTTGGACCAGTTCCTTCTATAGAGCCTCATCTTCAAGCCTCTACTGTCCACATGCATGTGAACACGAGGCTGCAGCTGATTTCACCAGAAATGTACTGCTTTATAAAAATGGATCCCATGGATATGTGCGAGCGTGTGTGTGTGTGAGTGTGTGGTTGTGTCAGCAGCTCCTCGATGTCACCGTGCGGGTTTGACTGATCGCACTTGGCCTCGCTTTCCCTCCGCGCATTAACACGGACGCGTTAACCTTGCTTTGATAGCCGCGCTGGAGATACGCTCCCTCCCTCCTTTATTCCTGCTGCTGTCACACACACTCATACCACACACCCCTCCCCCCCCCAACGCCCATTAACCCTCATGTCATATCTTATAACAATCCATGTACACCGTGTCCTTCCATTGATCTTGCACTGATTGCCCCTCTCTCTCTCTCTCTAGCTGGTCCTCCAGGCTCGTAATGTGCCCGATCTTTCGGCGGGGGTCAACTGCTCCTTCGAGGACTACGTGGAGACAGAGGGGCGGCTGCAGGCCGGACACATCTTCTGCCTGTCTCCGTCGGTCCGCGACATCATCCCCATCACGAGGAACAAAGGTGGGGACGGGAAGAGGGCGATGAAGTCACCGGGTGGTGAGGTCACCGGGTGGGAGCGGCGGGCCGGTGGGGCGTGGTGATGAGCAGTTTAGCAGTGGATGTGTTTAATGTTTGTCCTGCATTTTCCTGTGGACATGTTTCACATGCATCTCCCTCTCTCACTGTGTCTTCTTCTGCGTTGGACTCGAGGAAAGCTTGAGCAGAATTTTAATGTTAGATGATTTGTTCAGTGCGTCTATATTCAGAAGACCTTGTCACCACTAATATCGCTCCGCCATTCCCTTTCAATGCCCTAAACACACGTCTACATTTATCTCCTGGAAATAGACCTGTTTTTGAATTCCCATTATCATGCATTATGCACTGTTGTCAGTTTCATTTTATGTGTTTTTATTTCCTTTCTAAAGACACTGGTTATGCTCCCAGCTTCTTTTCAAAGCACTGACTTCACTGTGGTTTATTGTTATATTTAAAAATATCTGCATCCTTTTTTCGTGTGTGTGTGCGCAGAGATTTTGCACACGTTTCATGTCCGATCCTGTCACGCCACAAACGATAAGAACTTGTTTGGTTTCCACTTTTCAAAGCCGAGAAAGCGTGTCAGCGCGCTCCAAGTTTCCTCAAAGTGGCGTCTCAGTACTTCTTCACTGAGCCCATTACGCTCCATTATGAGCGCTCATCAGCTCTGGCATCCACACACTGATTGGTGCTGCTATTTTTAATGCCACCCTACTGTGGGTGTGACATGAGCGCTGTGTTGCTAAGCTACAGTGCGTATTTGTGTGTGTGTGTGTGTTTTCTACTGAGGTCACACAAGTGGAATTCAGATTCAAAGTGTGACATTGTGTCGATGATTTGTCGCACGTATTCCTCGTAATTAAATGTAGCTCTTTGGTGTTTCTGAGCAGTCTGGTAATGAGTGTGTGTGTGTGTGTGTGTGTGTGTGTGTGCGCAGGTGACAAGCGGGTGGTGAAGCTCTATCTGAAGTCCAAGGAGACGGGCAAGAAGTTTGCCAGCGTCGACTTTGTCTTCTACAACTGCAGCGTCCACCAGTCGTAAGTTATTAGATCTTTTCTTGTTTTAGTCTTTTCCCTTTTGTTCTTTAAAGAGATTGTCACACACACACACGCACACACACACACACACACACACACACACACCCCTATGACCTCCACAGGAGGCTCGTGTTTCCATCTGAGTTCAAAATCGAACGCATCGTATATGAGGAACAATGAGATGGTAATTCTAGTCGTGTTATCATAACCCGTGATGCTCACTAATGACACTTCACTGATTCCTTCATTATGGGATGCTCCCCTGCAATGCCTCCCAATCACACACTCTCAACACATTAACGCCCAAATACATCCAGCCTTCCTCCTTTTTTAGGTTTTGTAGCTGGTAATTATCAACACAATAAAGACAAAGTCTGACAATGTAAGATGCTGAATGAAGTCTTGGAAGAGGAGTCGGTCGTCTTACAAGAGGAGTTAGTCTTAGAAGAGGAGTCGGTCGTCTTAGAACACGAGTTAGTTGTCTTAAAAGAGGAGTTAGTCGTTTTAGAAGAGGAGTTAGTCGTCTTAGAAGAGGAGTTAGTCGTCTTAAAAGAGGAGTTAGTCGTCTTAGAAGAGGAGTTAGTCGTCTTAGAAGAGGAGTTAGTCGTCTTAGAAGAGGAGTTAGTCGTCTTAGAAGAGGAGTCGGTCGTCTTTAAAATAGAAGTTAGTCGTCTTAGAAGAGGAGTCGGCCGATTTAGAAGAGGAGTTAGTCTTCTTTAGAAGAGGAGTTAGTCGACTCAGATGAGGAGTTAGTCTTAGAAGAAGAGTTAGTCATCTTAAAAGAGGACTCGGTCGTCTTTAGAAGAGGACTCGGTCGTCTTAGAAGAGGACTCGGTCGTCTTTAGAAGAGGACTCGGTCGTCTTAGAAGAGGACTCGGTCGTCTTTAGAAGAGGACTCGGTCGTCTTTAGAAGAGGACTCGGTCGTCTTTAGAAGAGGACTCGGTCGTCTTTAGAAGAGGACTCGGTCGTCTTCAGAAGAGGACTCGGTCGTCTTCAGAAGAGGACTCGGTCGTCTTCAGAAGAGGACTCGGTCGTCTTTAGAAGAGGACTCGGTCGTCTTTAGAAGAGGACTCGGTCGTCTTTAGAAGAGGACTCGGTCGTCTTTAGAAGAGGACTCGGTCGTCTTCCGGCTCCAGACGCCGTCAGCTTTCTGCCCAATCTCAGTTCACTGCCTCTCCTAATCCACCTTCTGCTGAAAATCTCCACCGCCCACCCGACCGCACCCCGAGGTCAGGCCGACGCACCCTGCCGGGGTAAAAGAATCCGGCGCCCCGCCCAGCGGACACCGGCCTCCTGCCCGTCCGGGGCTGATCCGGGGGAGGCTGCAGCGTCTGCTGGGGTATTAGCCCGGGGGCAGCAGATGGCTCGGAGGCCCCTGGGGTACCGCAGGGCTCCATCCCGGCTTCCCTCTGGATGTTAGATGAGCCTCCTGTGAGGATTGTCTGCAAACACACACACACACGCATGGACGTGCACGGCCACGCCCCTCTCCACTGTCACTTCCAGCTCGTGGAAGCCCTGAATGTCGTGGACACCTAATCCGCTCCTGTGACCTTTAACCCAGCTCCCTGCCACGACAACCAGGATTAGCTCAGCTGGTTAAGGGTGTGGTGGTTTACAATGTGGACTCCCAGTTAATTCAGTTCCCATAAGGACCCCGCCATGTGTGCACGAGCTCCCAGCGAGGGATGTAAACACCCTGTGGAAGGAAACGGTCTTAAATGTGATGCCAACGCGGGAATGTTCTCACAAAGCAAGTGCGAGACGTGCATGAGAAGTGACGCAGACGAGAGGCGGCCATTTGAAGACATTACCTCGATGAACTCTGATTTAATCCCGTTCTCCGGGCTGATCTAATCCAGCCGCCCGGTGATGTAATGGACACGTCCTAATGACGTTAAGGACCCGGCGCGTCGCATCTCCTGGCAGCGGCTCCGATGGCGACGAGAGATGCCGGGATAAGAATCCCATTTGGAGCCGGCGCTCCGGCCCGCGGACCCCCGCCGCGCCCTCCAGGACGTCAGCGCGCGGCGCCTGATGGGATCGGACCGGTAATGTCGTTGGCGTAATGGCTGCAGGGCCGCGCACCACGAGGCCTCGCTGCCCGGATGCGCCGCCAGTTTCATCTCTAATGGGCTCAAACTCAAAATATGCTTTTCCAGAGTGAAGGCACACACGAGCGGAGGTTTCCGAGCAGAGGCGATCTTCATCAGCTGTTCCTGCACATCTACTTCCATCCCGACAGGACTGTGAACACTGCTTTCCACCCCATCACGTCTCTGGATGGTTTACACTTGCGTATTGACTCCGAACCCCGTCCTGAAAGACACACACACACCCTTCCCGCCTGTTTGCTCAGCTGATTGCGTTGTGGCCCTTTGCCTTTTCTAAAATGCCATAAATTTACATAGTGGTATTAATCTAATTAGAATTCCCACTGTTTCAGTTTAAGGAGTGCCAAGATTGAAATAGAAAATTACCCGAGGCCATGATTGCTCCTTAATTAAATATTTCCATACGCTTTTCTCATCCCACATCCCCCTATTTATTAAAGATAGGGAAGGTAGTCTGGCAATGAATTGTGGGTTAAACGTCTGTACAAAGCAACATGGAGTTTTCCTGCTCTGCTTAATGGGACCGTGATGTTTCTTGTGGGATTTAGAGGCTCTGAGAAGATTCGGGACAAAAAGTGCATCGTTTTCTTTGATAGCGAAGAAAGTAAAAAGCGTTTGATCCAGAAGGGGAAACACACACATTGTGCAGCTGAGAGGGTTTTGGACAAGTTATTTTTTTTAGCATGTCTTTCCCCAAATATTGCAGCACAATTTAGATAAACATGTTTCTCGTAAACAAAGACGTACATGAATAGAACTGTGTGAATGAACACCAGCATTGTTAACCCCCTCACCTCGTATCGGGATCCATAATGACAGGTGAGACTTTCTAGAGGGTCATTAAATTATTCACCTCCACTCCTTTTGAAGTAAATAGTCACCAATAAATAACCCATTTTGCCAAGTGCAGGAGTGTCAAACGCTCCTCACGAGCAAAGCAGACTGACCGAGGAGAGAAAAGAGGAGCAAATCAGAGCCCATTGTGAAAAAACACTCCCGCTCCAAAAGCTCGATTAGCATCTGAATATGAGCGGATTAAATTAGCATGATGAGCGTGGCCATACGGGCGGCGCGGCTGCAGCCGACGGCGAGTGACAGGAAGGAGGACGGAGGAGGCGCTGGGGGGTCTGGAGGAGGAGGCCTGGACAAGAGGGGGCCGATGATCCAACGCTCCTTAATGGCCCCGCGTGGGCTTTCCCTTGAAAACGGCGTGCGCCCGGGCTGAAAGAGAGGCTCTGAGATCCCGGGGGGGCCCTGCTCACCTCCAGGAACCAAAGGAGCGAGCGGCGGGGGGTTGTCACCGTCGGCCCTGGGTGGCGCGCCGTAATGACACCGCCTTTTTTATATTTTCAAAGGCCCCGATCATAAAAGTCACCGAAAGTTGGCGGCGGGGTTACCTGCTGATATTTTGCTCGTTATTTCAAAGTCAGTGTTCCACTAACGAGGTTGATTTGACATGAATAAAAGATAAAAGTCCAGATAGAGCTGGTTTTGATCAGGGCTTAGCGGCAGAAGACTAAACATTGTCCTGTTAGCGACGTGGTTCTGCTGACCCGCTGTGTTAAGTTGCTGCCGTCCTGTTTTCTGATGAGCACCGATCCACCGGTGGGCTCCCAACCCCCCAAAAAAGACTCTTTCACATTGAAACTAGCGATTTGTCGCTGTGCTAGCAGACACACAACGAGCTAAGCTAGCTTGTTAACGTGTCTTACATCTTGTCCTCTGCTCTTCGTTGGGCGTTGACGCCCTTCTTCTGTGTCCAACTGGGACATTTCTGCTGTTGGAGTCTCTGCCCTGTATGCTAACCTAGCCTAGCGTAGCTTAATCGCTTTCCCCTCCATTTGTGGGCAACGTTGACAAATGTATTTGCTCTCGTGTGGTATTAAGAGGCCCGCTATTTCCTTAGCCGCACATCCCTCATTCTAAATGGACAGCTTCTCTCAGCACAATGCTAAATTGGTCAATTAAAGCGGCGGTGGGATTGAATTAAGCCCCAGCCTCTGATCTCGCTCAAAAAAAGGGAAGGGGGTCCGGGGCTGGAAACGATCACTTACAGCGCGCACCTGACAAACGAGCCGCCCTAATGGATCCAAATGAATCCACGTCGGGGTTTGATGGAATCGAGCGTTTGCTCCATCTCGGAGCTCAAGAGTCGGAGCCCTAATTTTTCATGCGGATGAGCGGGGATGTCTGTTGGCGTTTCACGGGGTTAAAACTCAACGCAGTGCTTGTCGTGGGCTCGAGCGGTGCAGAGAGACACACACATTCACACCTGGCGGACGCGCTGGAAAACAAATCATTGTTCTGGATCCAGACGCGCTCGCCGTGACTGTATTACGTGTTTTATGATGTTCTCAATAAACCATACGCTCACGCCAACCATAACCGCCAAATGACTCGCAACCGAGGAAATCCTGAAACTACAGTGAGCTCTGTAATGAAATGAAACACTTTTATTTGTGTGCTCGTAATTGTTGCGTTAGATAACGCCGCACACACACACACACACACACACACGTGAAGTAGCAGGAAGCGTCGCACATCTCTCTTTAGGCCGAGAGAAAGAGGACCGACAACACGAAGCGGCGTTGATAAACTGCAGACTTGAACCTGTCGAGCTCTCCTCCACGGGCCCCTTATATGTGCACACACACACACACACACACACACACACTAACACACACACACACTAACACACACACACTCTTTCTGACTTCCAACCTAATGTTTCCTCCCTCTCCCATGAGACTCCCACGCAGAGCCCCTCGGGCTACACCCTCCCATCCCTATTTTCCTCCCTCCCTCTCTCCCACGATACCTGGCGTCTAAACCTCTCTCAGGGAAATCCACCTGCTTTTGATCTCTCTCTCTCTCTCCCTCTCGCCTTTCTCCCATCTCTCTCTTTCAGCCCGTCTATCTGCACCTCGCCTCAGCTAAAGCAGGTGAATTTAAAATGGTGGAGCGCTCTTAGCCCCACGGATGAAAGAGAGCTTTAGACAAAGAACAGGAGGGGGAGAGCTTTTAAAAATGAGACGGCAGCAAATGAAAGGGATGGATGGAGCGAGAGAGAGGGGGACAGGAAGAAAGGCTGAATGGATGGAGAGAATGACACAGCAGAAGAATAGAAAGGAGGGAGAAGAGAGGAAATGTATGCAGAGAGGAGGCCGATTGTGAAGAAGATCATTGAACATATAGAGGCAGCGAGCGGCCGACAGCTACAAGCGATGGAGAGTGATGAACGAGGGAAGTGAGCGCGAGAAAGACGCCGAGACGAGTTGATAGATGTGATGGAAGATGGGGGGAGGAAGAGGAGGGGAGGAAGAGGATTCCAGACAAGGTTGGGAGATTTCCAAATCTGACATTGAATGATAAATAGACACGAGGCCGTAAAAGGAAGCAAGTCTGACACAAGTTAAGAGTGGAGGTTAAAAACACAGATGGAGACGCATGAACTGCTCAGAGCATCGTGTGACATCACAAGCAAGACAACGGAGAGCTGTGACGAAGCAGAATGAGAGACGCAGTTCTTACTGAGGGAGATGGCATGGAGGAGATGAGACCTCTTCCAACCCTTTCATCCGTTTGTCTCACACATAAAGCGTGACGCTATAACGCCTCTCTCTCTCTCTCTCTCTCTCTCTCTCTCAGCTGCCTCTCCTGTGTGAACGGATCCTTCCCGTGTCACTGGTGCAAGTACCGCCACATGTGCACCCAGAACGCCAACGACTGCTCCTTCCAGGAGGGGCGCGTCAACGTCTCCGAGGTAAGACTCATCCACTGCGTCGCCGCTGATGTCCCCGTCGTCATGTCCGGTCCCGTCTGCACGAGTGTGGGCTGATTCCAGCACTGTGACTCAGGAGATGTGTTTGTTTTTATCTCCCGCTGGCGGCTCGGTTCTGTTCCCCACATGTGAGCACAACTTCTAGCAACACAGGAACAATTTGCACTCACACACCTTTACCCTCACACCTTCTGTGGCCTTCCCTCACATCGCCCTGCTGTGTGTGTGTGTGTGTGTGTGTGTGTGGGCGCTGTGTGTGTGTGCAGCACTGGCTTTTGGCATCGTGACAACAGCTTGTTTACTGTGCTGCAATAATTCTGTCGCGGCCCATAAGGCCATAAGCAGGCCGGAATGAATGACTGTCTGTGGAAACGCTGCCTTGTTCTTACATAGCCAAATGCTGCATTAGCATAAAAGCTAATATCAATCGTGCCGAGTGGCGGCGGCGGCGGTCGGGCGACGCGAGAGGCATAACAAGTGTTTGTGGACTGCTGGAGTGTATACAAGGATATTAGTGATGGACGCACAGCGGTGCTGTGCTCTCTTTGTGCTTCCCTCTTTTCTTTGGCTCTCTTAGACGCCACAAACACTGTCTTGCATATATTAAGAGGCGCAGAAAAATGCTTTCAAATGCATATCTCCTCAATGGACTTATGGATGTAAATCCACTGTAGCCCCAAGTGACTGACAGCCATGCCTGTTCTTTATCTGATTGATGCCTCACACACACACACACACGCACACACACAATCCCGGCCCTATCTCGGTGTGTTTGTGCTCTGACTCCCCCGCTATCTCTGCCCAGATTAAAGCCCCTCCTCGTTGGCCGGCTTGAATCACCGGCCTTTATTAATTGGTCAACCTTTATCCAATTACTTTCCCCTTTATCTCTTCCCTCAACCGGAGCCGTGCAGAATCCCAAACACGGGCACGCTGAACCGCAGCCTCCCGTCCAAAGCGACACGCGGGCCCGGCCTTCACGCCTCACAGAGCTAATGTTAGCGGATTAGCGCGCCCATCTGCAAGACACGGGGAGAGCGCTGGCTGGCGCACTCGCAGCCGAGAGGCCAGAGGGGCGACGGACGGATAAACAGGAAGGGCCTGCAGTGACGACAGGAAAGCAGCGTGCGCAAACAAACACGTGAAGTGTGTGGTGATGTCGATGCTGGCGCCTGGATAGCAGGCAGAGTGGAACACGGATGAGAGTCCCTCTGATTAATGGCGTTTAGATGTCAAATATTTTGTTGCACATCTCCCACAACACAGTGCTCCATCTGCTGCGTGTATATATGTATATTTGGGGCAGTATGTTTTGAGGTAGACCAGGATGAGCAGTAACAAAGAGAGGGAAGGAGACGGATGGAGAGAGAGAGTGAGGGAGTGGAGGGGGGCGAGAGAGAGAGAGAGAGAGAGAGAGAGAGAGGCAGCAGGAAGAAGAGAGGACGGACCGGCCGGCTGACAGAGAGACCTCTCCTGTCACCTCGGCTGCCCAAGAAACCTCCGACCACATGCTCCACTAGAGAATCCATCATCTGCACCGTCACACACACACACACACACACACACACACACACACACACACACACACACACACACACACACACACACACACGCGGTCGTTCATCATCCTTCTCCGAGCTGCCATATCCATTAGATGCGCTCTCAATGCACCAACAAGTACAGCTCTTCCTGTAGGCTAGACTTATCCTTCTCCGCTCCATCTCTCTCTCTCTCTCTCTCTCTCTCTCTCTCTCTCCACCCATCCTTCACCACTTTGATGCTCATTCACCCCATCTCTCCACCCCCCTCCCCCCCTCTCCCCTCCTCCTCCATCATACTTCCTTCTCTTCACCTTGCCGGCTTTGTGTGTGGATTATAGATAGTTCAAGAATTGAGGAAGAGGACAGAAATGTGCCTCTCTTCCTTAATCGCATATTGTTTACTGGTGGAGAGGAGATGGGCTGGCACGCCATCAGGGTCGTGTGTGTGCATGCGTACGTGTGTGTGTGTGTGTGTGTGTGTGTGTGTGTGCACCCTTAATTTAGAGCTCAAGCGGTCCTCTCTCCCGCTGCAGCTCAACGCTGAATACAAATAGCGGCGTTCAGAGCTCCTGCAGGAGAACACAGACGGGATTAAAGGAGACTCCTCGTCACCGCGGAGCAAAAGGTGTAGGTTCTCGTCCCATCGGCTGCTCCAATGGGACGAGTCCTAAAGCATCAGGACCAGGAGCTAAGCGAGCAGCGGGAGTCTTCGTCGCAGCTCTGAAGGAGTCTTCGTCGCAGCAGACGTCTCCTCTTACGCTTCACTGCTCTGAGACGCTTCCTTTTCTTTAAATCTTTTAAGTGATTATTTGACGTGGCCCCTCCCACTCAGCCGTGTCTGCAACCTGTAATTTGTTCTCTAAATTACAGGTTGCAGAATACGTTGTTTTCTTTTGACTGTGAGGTAAATAAATAGTAAGTTAACACAAATGCAATCCAATAAAACAGAAAGAGGTAAATAAAAATGTATCTGTGTCGAGAGAGGGAAAGAAAAGGATCGACAGTCAGCAGGGGGAGGAAATAAATATAATGAGTGACATTTACAAATCAAATATGCATGAATCAACAACGACTCCAAACAAACAACAAACAAATTGTGGAATTAAAGAGCGACCGGCTGGAAAATTGCGGCGGAGGAATAAAAGTTACTTGAAAAACAAAGAAAGCTCGAGAGAGAGAGAGAGAGAGTGATAGAGAGAGGGAGAGGGAGAGAGAAAGGAAGCGGGGAGAGGGAAGGAAGGAGGGAGGGAGAAAGGGAGGAGAGAGAGAAAGAGGAAGGAGAGATAGAGAGGTAGGGACAGAGGGAGAGAGGAGGGAGGGAGGAGGGAGAGAGACAGACAGAGGGAGGGATGAGAGCGAGAGAGGGAGGGAGGGAGGATGGGGGGAGGGAGGGAGAGAGGGAGGGGAGGAAGAGGGGAGAGAAGGAAGGAGGGAAGGAGAGAGATGGAGGGAGGAGGGAGTGAGAGGGAGGGGGGAGAGGCTGCATTGAAGGAAGTCTCCTTGTTTCCTTTGCTCAGGTATCCTTTCCTCCCTCTCTTCCTTTCCTTTTTGAATGAACTTGATTGACAGTTCGTCCCCCCCCCTCCTCCCCCTGAAGAGAGAGATCTCTGAGCCTCTCAGCTCTGGTCCTGGTCCTGGTTCTGGTCCTGGTTCTGGTTCTGAAGACGCTCCGTCTCTCCGTCAGTTAACTGAATGAGATTTGTGTGCAAAACGTTTTCTGTCTCTAAACTTTCTGGAGCGTTTCTACAATTTAATTTCTCTCTGTGTGTTTTTGTCGTTTTGAGTTTGAACTTAACGCACAACAGATTGACTCCTGAAACAATGCTGCCATTGTTTGTTTTGGGGTTGGAGCAGACGTCACGTCCATAACGTTAACACATTCTTACACATGTGGTTTCGTGGTTTGCATCCAAGTCCAAACTCCACTTTCGGTCCGGATGTAGATATTATAAACATAATGCGTTGTTATGTCCTGTGGCGCCAGTGATGATGTCACTCTTTGTGAATTCATTCTGTCCCCTCTGCATGAATGCATGAAGGGTTGAACCACCTCGTCTCTCTCCTCCACCTTCTCCCTCTTCCTGCTCCTGGTGGAGAACTTTTAAAGCAATAGTTTGACGTTTCTGGGGAAATGTTTCTTGCAGAGTTTGGGATGTACATGTTTTTAATTAGTGCGCTCCAGAGATGCTCGTAGGCGGATCGTGTTGCCTTTGAACAGATCCAAGGCTGGAGCTTTCCTCCCATTTCAAGTCTTTGTGCTAAGCTAAGCTATCTGGATGCTGGAGCATCATGTTTACCCTGCAGATATGAGAGCGGGATCAATCCTCTTGGACAAAATATTCCTTTCAATACGCTCGAAAACTCCTCTAATCTTATATATATATCTATATATAGATATACGTCAGTGTTTATCAAAGCATCGTGCTGGTAGACACTCGTGTATTCACACACAATTACACAAATGTAAAGTTAGTGGATGACACACAGTCCCTCAGCGCTGCATTAATACGAGGAAAAGCATAACAATACGCAGGAAGACATCTTCACCTGAACCAAGACACTGACAGCCTGCCAGCACATTCTTAAAGAGTCCCACAACACACATGCTTCCTATCTTTCCTTTCTCTGACACACACACACACACACACACACACACACACACACACTCTCTCTCTCTCTCTCTCCGTGGCTGAAAGGGTTATTTGTGATGGAGGTGTGAAGGCCCCAGACCGTGACATTCTGGCACACTGTGTTTACCCTGACTGCTGCTCTGACACTGAGCAGAAACACACACACACACACACACACACACACACACACACACACACACACACACACACACACACACACACACACACACACACACACACACCCTCTTAAGAAGGACATCCCACACATTGTAGGCCAAGGCTGCTTGAGGGGCCTCGCTGTGTGCACAGTTACACACACGTGTGTGTGTGTGTGTGTGTGACTGTCACTGGTTCTTATCAGGACGGAGCACAACCAGCAGCAGGGAGCTGCAGGGGGCGTGTGGGTGGGTGGGGGGGGGGGGTGGAGAGGACAAGTGGTTGAATAATATCCACCCTTCCTTCCCTCGCTCCCTCGCGGTGTCTTTATCAGATGTAATATCCGTCCTCTCTCCTCATCATGGTGCTTTATTGTTTTGCCCCGTCTCTTCCCACGCTGAGCCTCCACATCATGTCAGCTGGTCTGCTTTTCTGTTCCACAGACTTCCTTCTGGTCCCTCCGCCCTCATCTTTAACTTTTCTTTCCATACAAAACTCTTTTCTCTTCATTAGACCATGCATTGTCTCTCTCCACCTCGTGGTGTTAGCATCCTGTTAGCATCCTGTAGCACACACACACACACATGTGCCTAATATCTGGAGAGTATGTTCCTCAGCCATATTTGATGAAATAAACAAATAGAGGATGAACTGGGTGGAGTTGGGAAGCAATATGTTCTCCCAAAGACAGTCAGAGTGTAACGCGGACTAGATGTCAACACAAAGAATGGAAGCGCACAAACAAACTACACAACGGCGGAGCGGCCTGACGGCAGCGAGCGGCAGATCACACCCAGAGGGACGCAACCTGCTCTCCAAACGGAGAGCGACGTGGAGGGAACATGGAGAGGAAGTGAAGGCGACGGGGGAAGTGACCACAGACACACGGAGCCGGGCCGTGACGGTCCAGCGTTTAACCGGGTCGCGTCAGGTCGGGTCACGTCGCGTCACGTCGGGTCACGTCGGGTCACGGCGGGTCGGGTCGGGTCGCCTCCAGCTGCTCAAACTGCTCCTGACGACGCGCCGGCTTCAGGAAACTTCTGCAACGCGTGTCCACGAGTCAATAGTCACATCTCCACCTGCAGGATCCTATCAGACGCTGCTGTGCACCCCTCTTATGTGTCGAGAGAGAACAACGGGGTGTGTGTGTCTGTGCGTGTGAGTGTGTGTACTGTTTGCATCAGTAAAGGAAAAAGGCGAGAGAGGAGATGTAATCTGGATTCCTTCTCTTGTGTGCACAGGCGTGTTCGTATGCTCGTGCACGCTCTGTCACAGATGCATGCAGATGTCTCTCTCTCTCTCTCTCTCTTTCTCTCTCTCTCTCTCTCTAAGCTTATCTTCCTGTTCTTGCCTGTGTTTTTCTTCACGTGGTTGAAGCGTCCTCGTTGAGCATCAATCCCTCTCCAGCAGGCGGGGGAGCAGCAGCCTGTCGTCCTCTCAGAAGTGTGCTCAGTGGGCAACAACTACACAAGCAGCCATCTTGGTGGAGGAGGGTGGAGTTTAGCACATGCAGCTTTCAGTGTTATGCAGATTCGAAGGACACTTCCTTCTAATTGGTTGAAAAGTGTAAATCCAGTTATGACATTGAGAAAAGTTGAAGCCGACACGCTCGGCATGAAGCAACGAGCGCGCTCACGCTGTACGGATGATGACATCACGGATGCACGAGCGTGTCTACGTGTCGGTGACGGGTCTGCGTGGTTTAATATTTCAGGCCGTATGAAATCTTAATTTCCGCAGTGCTGATGCTGAACACGGATGAAGATGGCAGTTTCACCAGCAGCGAGAGGGAGAGAAACATGCAGAGTCACTGGGAGAACGGCAGCTGGAGACGAGATGAATCACCTGCGAGAGAGAGAGAGAGAGAGAGAGAGAGAGAGAGAGAGAGAGAGAGAGAGAGAGAGAGAGAGAGAGAGAGAGAGAGAGAGAGAGAGAGAGAGAGAGAGAGAGAGAGAGAGAGCGGGCTGGAAGAGGAGGAAGAGGAGAAAGTGTAGCACGCCGTCTTGTCCAATCTCACATGAGCATCTCCTCGTCTCTGTCACCTTCAGTTCACTGAGAAGTAAAGAGGGATGAACTGGAGTCTAGTTTGAGCTGAGGGTCAGTGACATGGAGACCTGGAGGTGGTTACTGGTACCACCAGGTTCTGATATGGTCCCAATGTAAAGCCTTAAAGACCGTACAGTGGGTTTATTTCCCCCACTATGCTTACCTTCATTGTAAGCTGCAGAGCCTCTCACAGCTGAGAAAGAACAGTGGTGCCATATTCCTGATTTGCCCCCTGGTGGCTGCCGGCGTCGGTGCGTCCTGCAGACGACGCGCTGAAGCTCGGTCGTGTGTTTCCTAAAGAAAGAAGACGTGCACGCTTTCACACAAGCAGAAGCGTCGTTTGTAGTGCTTCATATTGAAGTGTCAACGCGTTAGATGAAGACGAGTGTGTTTCATCTGCTTCACGTTCTTCTGAAGAAACACGTGCAAACTCTCCGTGAACCTTTCCAGGTTTGATGACCACCGTCGGGTTAATTGTGTCCGTACAGCAAAGCGACATGTACGTTACGCTAATGTTGGCCTCCATGCCCACTTCTTAATTTATTTATTTGCAAAAAAAAGCAAAGCGTGAGCGCAGAAGCGAGGTGTGCAGGAGGGAGAGCCACGGCGGCAGACAGGAGAGCAAATCTGCCTCTGAAATCAAGGTTTGTCTTTGAGAAGCTGAAAAGCAGAAGGTTTGATCGCTGCTGACATATCTGGGTTAGAATGATAACAGGATGCCAGGAGTCTCCCCCTCCCCCACGCCATGAAAACCCACGAGAAGAAAGAAAGAGACGCGAGGAAGAAAAGAAGACCCGCTGAGAAATTATTCACACATTCCTGCTTTTTTTTAAAAAAAAAATGTTTTATAGCAAACTATGGCTCATGTGTAGGTTTGGCAGCTTGCTTGTAAGTCAAGGATAAGGGATTAGGAGAGGAAACCTGTGTGTGTGTGTGTGTGTGTGTGTGTGTGTGTGTGTGTCTGGGTGGTGCATGTATAGCAGCAACACATCTGGAGGTAGATTGAGCTCCTGCTCTGAGAGACTTTGATAATCCGCGCTGAATAACATTCATGACACGCGTTCCTCTGCATCTCGCTTTAATTCAAGACTCCTCTCTGTGCTCCCTCACTCCTCTGCACTCGCTCCCTTTTCCCATTTACTCTTCATCTCTCTCTCTCTCTCTCTTTCTCCCCCCATCTCTCCCTCCGTGCATCACCACTCTGCGAGGAAACCAAGGACGTGGGCGGACAATCTCACATTCCCTTTAAAGCTTCAAAGTCCCTTTCTTCCTTCTCTTCCATCGCTCCTGCACCGTTCTACATGTTGCTGCCTTATTAAGTTGTTCCTCTCTCGCCCTTCCTCCCTCTCTCTCGCCCTTCCTCCCTCTCTCTCTCCATCCCTCCCTCCCTCTCTCCACCAGTGAGTGTGTGGCCGGTCACAGAACATCTCTGTGCTTTCTGTCTGCTAATGAGCCGGCCTCAACTGCACACACACACACACACACACACACACACACACACACACACACACACACTTTGCACATGCTTCCCTGTACATGTGTTGTGTAGGCGCCGCACCGTGCAGCTCATGTAGATGTGTTTTTTCTGTTTGTCGTTTGTCTCATCCCTGTAGTTGGTACGAGTCCCAAAAGATGTGTACACACACACACATACAGACACACACACACACACACACACGCACACACACGCAGCGCGGCTGCTGGCCAGCTGCTCCACGCAGGGATCTGCGGTTGCAGCTCTGACATTGTGATGTATGACACCATATTACATGGCTTGTATTAATTAGGGAATGATTTGGGAACAGACTTCCATTAATGATGTGGACGGGAATTAAAGCACAATAAAAAAAAAAAAATGTCCTCATGTGCTTAATTATGATGAATGCTGTTCATCCTCTGAAAAGTGATTCTGCTCATGTGAGAAGCGACCGCTCGTACGTCATCGTCTCACTGCGCACGCTTCACTCTCTTCCTCTGTTTTTGCTTCATATTTACAGACTTCACATCCAGAAGGATGTGTGTGTGTGTGTGCGTGTGTGTGTTGTTGTTTTTGTGGACCAGAAAGCATCAGACTCGTGATGCTGAATCTGTTCCCGTCCTCTTTCCCTCTGGAGTTCCTCGCAGCCAAAACACGCGACACATGTCATGCACGTTACTCTGGATAAAAGGATCCGCTGCCACGTATATTGTGATATATTATTAATGCACCGTGGATTATAAAAAGAAGGAGACGGCGCTCTTTAGTTCAAGGTTTCCGTCGCTCTTTGGTTTCCCTCCGTGAGACTTCTGTCCCACAGCCGGGGGGGCATGTCGACAGATCCTTTGTCAGGGTCTGTGACACACACACACACACACACACACACACACACTCTGCCCCTCTTATTTGTACCGGCGTGCCCCCCCTCGCTCCTCTGTGACCACCCGTGCCATCTCATGTCTCCCGTGGGCTTCCCCGTATCGCTTTACTTCATTATTTAGCGTGTTATTTCTTCTCCTCCCTGATCTATAGTCTCCACATCACAGAGGCGGCTCATTCATTATTTACGGGTGGACTTGGATTTGGGGGGTTAAAAAAAAAAACAACCAGACACCCTCCTCATTACATATGCTCAGTGTTTTTAGAGCTTTATTCATTTATATCTTGTCAGAGCCTTCAGAACTCTTTTGGCATTTTAATACATTTATTTATTTATATGGCGTCCTGCTCTTGTTCGTCTTCATCGTACCCCAACCTCGTCTGCAGTACGTCTTTTCTAATCTCTCACCTTCTGCGTGTCTGCATGCACACACACACAACACACACACACACACACACGCGACGGTCCGCCCGCTGAACACTTGTTTTATTAATTTCTTCTTCTTCTTCTTCTTCTTCTTCTCGTCCAATCGGTGTGGACCGCCGTGGTGCCGTACACATCAGACCGCATGGCAAATGAAGGAAGGAATATTTTAGAAAAGGCTTGACCCAGAACGACAGCTGCTCTGCAGTGAGAACGCTCGCGGCGACAAGAAATACTGTCATCTGAGCATCAGAGAAATATATATAGGTCAAGCAATGTAATAATAATAATTTTGTCAGGAATAATGGTTTGGGCTTGTTTTTGTCTGCAGAAGATATTTCCTCTGTTTGTATGCAGAGCGTTTTATAATATATACAGTGCATGTTCATAATCTACATAATCATACATGCCTCTGCTGTTAACAAAGGGAAACAGTGGCGCTCGCTTCAGGCACAAAGCTCCCAGCAGCCTTTGAGGGAAAACACACACGGAGATGGGGGGGGAGGGAATCTGGGGGCGGGGCTTCGCTTACCTCCAAAACACAGGTACAAGCGCACGCCGTCCAATCAGGGCGGAGAGCTCGCTCCACGGCTACGGGCCGGCGCTCGTGCGTCTGCTCGGGAACAAAGAAGTTTTGCAGGTTTTCTGTCTCCACGTCTGCTGATGGAGATGTCAGGATGCAAACGCGGTGATCAGAATCTGGGACCGGAGCAGATGTTTTTCGCGCCTTGTTTTGGAGCGGAGGAACCATCTGTGGCGCGCATTCCTTCACGCTTCATTTCCACTTCACGCACACGCGTCGCTTCGCTATAAAAGGCGCTCGCCGGGTGCAGGAGACGGCGTGAACCTCGTAATGAAGCGCGCCGCCGGCGGGGGCTCCTCGGGGGAATTTCAGTGGAGAGAAACTCGGCTCCATCGACAACCTGCACCCATCGCTGAGCCATTTACAGCGTGCACGCTATCACTGATACAGAGTGTAAACATGCACACATTTAAAAGAACACACCTCTCACTACACACTCTCTCCTGCCTCCTCCTGAAGGTTCACATCTGGCCGACACAGCCACAGCATCCGTCTCCACAGATGAAGTAAATGCTCGGAAATCAGGGAAAAGGGAGTAAAAGATCTCTTCAAAGGAATCCCTCTGGTGAAATATTGTTCCTCTGCTCTCTGTGTCCTGAACGCCGGCTTTGAAGTGTTTTGGCGCCTGTCACAAGTACTGATTTCTCTTCTCCTTTGTCCTTTCCCTCAACGTCCTCTCCTTCTCCGTCCTAACTGCACATCTCGTGTTTGGGATCTCTGAACTCTTCCATCAGTGAGCTTCCCCAACTCATCCATGGGATATTGGCTTTACAGTTCGGTCAGTCTTTCATGTAAAGTGCTGACAGGACACTTTGTTCTCTTTCCTGTCTCCTGTTTCCTGGCATGTGGAGAGCATCTTCCGCCTCCTTATTGCACACGGGTCGTCCGTGTTTGCTGTATTTGTGTCATGCGTAGGTCTGCCGTGAGGAAAGGACAATCAAACAGCTGAGCTGACACAAAGTCAATAGAGGGATGAATAAAACATCGGTGAGCTGCGGCTCGCACTAGCGGCTACGCTAGCTTCTGACACGGTTAGCTCAAACCGCTCTTTCATTCCACTCGGGCACCTTTGACAATGCCAGCCCAAAGCTTCTGACTCGAGCGTCTTTATTTCTACTGAGGCGGGACTTCAAAAGCCACAAGTACAAATTAATCTCTGCTTTCTTATTCTCTCTCTCCCTCTCTCTCCCTCCATCAATTTCCAAGTGTCGTCCGAGGCTCCAGGCTGTTCATTAAGTGGCATGTTGTCGGGGTTTGGGTACGTGGCTTCGACTGTTGGATGGAGGGGATGCGTAAAGAGACAGAAGAGGTGTTCAGACGTTCCTCTGAAATGTCTTCTCTCTCTCCTTTGTCTTTCCTTTTCTCTTTCTCCTTCCCTCACACGGCTTCACCAGTTCCTGGTTTCACTTCGCTCTGTTCCAGATCAAACTCCTCTGCTCGTACCTTCTCGCTTCCTTCCCTGTCTTTCACATGCTTTTCACTTCCCCTTTTCTCTCCACTCCCTTCCTTTTCTCCTTCTCTCTCTCCAACACACACACACTCACTCAGTCCCTTCTCCCAGTATGACTTGTGTGTGTGTTTGTGTGTGATCGGCTGAGCAGCCTGATGAACAGACTCCTCATTGTGTTCATGCTGCGTGGTCGCGCTGCAGCGTCTCATGTACGGCAGCTCAGAGGAGAGGAACGAGGGTCCGCTGCATGTTTTCTGATCCAAACCCTTTATGTCCACACGCTGCATCGCCTGCAACTGGACTCCGTCGGTTCCGGGCTCTTTATCTCTTTGCAGTGTCTCAACACAGCGGCTGTACGTGTTTGGGTTTCTTGAGGTGAAAGATTCATCAGAATCCACCGTTTCAAGGCCCTCGTCCTGTCAGCGGCGCTCTGTCTTGTTGTGCTTTTGGCTGCTGGACGCAGGGCGGGCGAGTTCCACCCCAGCTTTAACTCACGTTGTGTACGACGTGTCCTCCGCCCTCTTGTTCCTTCTCTCGCTCTCCGTGTGGACGAGACCTGCACCGCTGCCAAATCACGGCGCGAACGCACTGAAGTGACTTCATTCCTTCCAGCACACGCACACATGCGAGTCTCTGAAACGTGGCACACGGAGCGGACGCTCCTTGCTCATCGTGAAGGGAACACGTGCCGGCGGAGCCGCACATTAATCCGACTGTACATTAAGAAACGTGTTTGTCCATATGCATTCATGTGAGGACGCACGCCCGGCCCTCCAGGGGTGTGTGTGTGTGTGTGTGCACATCAGTCACTGACGTTAGCCAGAGCTGACCATGTTCATGAGCTCATTACTCCCCACATGGACACGCTGCAGCCTTTCCTCCTGCCGTAACACTGCAGCAGTGTTGTGATGCAAGTGGTTTTATTGGGTCGATCATCTATTGTGAACTTTGCATGAAAGGCTCTGTTGCTCCAGTGTTGCCGTGCAGCATTTATACATCTGGTGCAACGCCAGTGGGAGTGTTGCACAAGCCTGGAACACATATGCAGACGGCGTCCCGGCAGCTCTTTACTGCGATGTGGGAAATCTGGCGTGAATTCAAATGCAACCCACAGCTTTAACTCGTTCACAAACAAGTGATTTATTTCATCACTCCTCGTCTCATGTGCTGTTGTTTGTACCTTGTTTGCTTGCTGTTCTGACTGTCTTTCCTTCCATCAGGCTCACCGTGTCTGTTGCGTTGTCTCTGCAGGACTGCCCTCAGATCCTTCCCTCAACCCAGATCTACATCCCCGTCGGGGTGACGAAGCCGATCACTTTGGCCGCCAAGAACCTGCCGCAGCCGCAGTCGGGCCAGAGGAACTACGAGTGTGTGTTCCACATCCAGGGGGAGACGCACAGCGTGCCCGCCCTGCGCTTCAACAGCACCTCCATCCAGTGCCAGAAGACAGCGGTGAGTCACAGGGGTCGGGAGACAGGCATTGTGGGTAATCTGTTGTCGTGAGTGAAGCCGTTGGAGGCTGGTCGCGCTGGAGAACTCGGCGTGGGGTGGTGGTGTGTTGTCGTGACATGATGGAGAGAAAATAAGTGGATTGACGTTGTTTGGTCCCACACACTACCAAAATAAAAGCACACGATGGAAAGCGCTGGTTATTAACCCTTTAAGCACGGAGCCGTCGGCGCCGACAGAAAGTAACATGCAAGCTGGAAGCAAGACTCATTTTACCCTAAACAACGCCGCGATAAACAAATCTCTATAAAACCGCATAAAAACCTCTAACATGGACTCTGAATGCTTTATGCAAACAAAACTCTTTGAGACGATGTAAAACAGTTAAAGTTTAATTTCTGTCATCTGAAAAGCTTCATTTTTAATCGTTTAGAAATATGATGCAAATTAAAATACATTTCTTTACCTTTTAGTTTTTACAGACGGTTTTAAGCCTCTAAACATATAATAATGACTAAAATTTCTAAAAGTTAAATTTCTCCTGAAAAAAAATGAAATATTTTTGCAAAAAAGACATTTTTTAACATATTTATTGATAAATAAGCTAAAAAGTAGCAGGCGGACTGTCATCATTGCACTACTAAAATAAATAAGTCCAAAACTCCTGAATCCTGTGAAGCATGGTAATGTCCCACCATCACTCCTCACGTCATCAATTAAACTCAGTAACTGATCGTGATCCCAGTGAGGACTTTGACTCGGGCTTTAAATAACGACCTCCTTCAATAACACGAACACGCTCGCTGTCCTGATGGATCTCTGGTGCTGGTCCACCTGCATTGAACCGATAGTTGGCAAATAGATATTGACAATATCTGAACCCAGACGCGCTCATAATGAGCCTTCAGTGTGCTTCCAGTGGAAATGATGACGGATCACCGTGCGATACTTCATGCAGTGTTGATGTTATTAAAGCTGTGTGAGGCTGCAGTGGTCAGCCATCATGTTTCTATAAGGAGGAGAGCTGTGAGCCGGATTAAAGCGCTCTCCAGGAGGGTTTTATTTGCAGAAGATTCATAATAAGAATGTGTGTGTGTGTTTGTGTGCATATAGAGGATTTAAAGGTGTGTGTGTGTGTGTGCCTTCAAACTAGCGTGACAGATAAGAGGTAGCTAGCGCTGCGCTTCACTGAGGCTGAAAATGTGAAGAGGAAGTTGGTCTCTGAACCTGGTTGTGAGCGGATTGATCGTGTTTACACCTCGACTCTATGCCTCTTTCTGTCCCTTCCTCCTTCTACCTGGAGAGCTCATCTTTCTCTCCGGCTCTCTGTCACACTTCCTTTTTCCTTCTATCCCACACTGCTCTCTCTCTCTTTCCCTCTCCTGCCGCTCATCCGTGTTTTAAATGGTGTTGCGGCTGTCCTAGCATCTTTGGCAGATTAAAATAAAGAAGAAACATCTCCGAGTCGTGGATTCTTTTGCGAATAAGCTGTCGCCCCTTTTTAAAGATATTGTTTACCACTTCTCATGAACATTAGCATGGTGTAGCTAGCAGGACGGCCTCCGTGACAGCCTTTGCGTGTCCGTATTGACGAGCCGGCACGCGGCAGCAAGTTGCTTGTGGAGGCCGGGCTAATGAGCTAGCGCTAGCGCTGTCTCTCCACAGAGATGTCTGTTTATTGACTGTTTATTGTAGCTGCTAATCTCCACCAAAGCCCAACCCCCGGGGCCAAAAGCTGAATTTTCTCCATTTGATGTCCACAAAGCAGACATGCTAGCAGCAATTAGCCGCGAGCTGTCAGCGCTTAGCCCCTTGTTAGCAATTAGTCGTAGCGACTTGACTGCGCGGTAAGATACGCGTGCACGAGGCCAGAGTTAGATTCTGTGGATGAAAAAGGTGCCAGCTGCATGAACGTGCCATTAAGGCATAATTCATCCAGGCTCGAGCTTATGAGTGTAATTATGTGTCATGAATTATTAGAATGAGATTCTTATTATAGCTCTGGAGCAGTATTTCACAAGAATGAGGGTCTTAAATATTAGTTTATCCGTTTATAGACCTCCATATCTCTACTTTTCATGCGCACCCCTCCGTGTTTGTTCCTTCTTTGACAGCGTTCAGCACCAACTCCATGAATCATGTATGACTCTGCAGTGGAAATAGACTTCATCTGTTATGCACACAGCTATGGGGATGCGGGTTAATCAGTGTCTGTGCTTGTGTGTGCACATGTGCATCCTTCACCGTGCCTCAGGCTACGGATCCCAGGATAGCTATGCATGTGTGTGTGTGTGTGTGTGTGTGTGTGTGTGTGTGTGTGTGTGTGTGTGTGTGGGCTTTGCTATTTCAATACAGCTATACATGGAGACTGGTGGGGTTGCTAATCAATGGGGTGAACACAGGAGTGCTAATCCTCAGTTTAGCCTCGTGTTTGAGATACACAAGTGTTCGCCGCTGTGTCAAACTGACGTGCACTCGCTCACTCGTTGTAGGAAAAGACGAGGACAAGGGCAGAGACGAGAGCGCCGCGCCGTGAATGTCTATAAAGTAATAAGGGAGAGGAGCCTGAGCGCAGTACACAGTTTCAAGGGAGATGAATGGAGGAAGGTGAAAGGGAGAGTGAGGGGGGAGACGAGAGTGTGTGAGGGAGAAAATCAGCTCAAACGTCTCCCCCGAGGCCAACACACACTCTCCTCTGTTTCGTACAATATCACCACACTATCCAAAAGCAGATAACCGTCCACAGGATAGTCTGGATGTCCACCGGTGGATCATGTTTCCAGCTTTTCATACTTTATGCCTTTTGCACTGACTCGATAACGCCAGACTCTTGTATGTATCGGCTAACAGGAGGCTGTCAATAACCCGCTGTATGTCACACACATGACACACGATCGTGTAACAGCAGCTCCATGCTAAGCTTGTTGGGTATTGACTTTCCATATCTGCTCATAGGGGGGATGCTATGGTGTGTATACGGTTACTGCACATACCGACTGATCCAACAGGGAGAGAGAAAGCAGCGCATCAGGAGATATGAGGAAGAATGCAGCTTGTTTTTTTTTTGCAAGTAAGGACATGAAACCAGTCGGCCAAGACTTTTAGGAGTCAAACGTTTGGGGGAAGGCTGGAGCTGGATGCTCAAAGCTCTGCATTGTTTTGCTGTGTTGAAGGTTAATATGGAAAATATGCTCCGTCATTCACTTTCCCACTCTCACTTTTAAAGTTGGCTGCACGGCCAAGACATAATTCAACATTTTTGGAACCTGTGAAATCATAAAAAAGAGCCCTCGCCATGTTTCTGGTTGCCAAAGCGGCCCACATTACCAGTGACACATGGAGCGTCCTGCGGGCCGTATGGTGGCGCTGAGCTCCGGTCAGCAGGACCAACAACAACAACAAGCTGCCGTCTTCACGGGTTCCCCTCGGGGGTTGCGACCCGGCCCCGCCCCCTGCTGTGTGTGGGCCAATCAGAGGCTGAGCTGAAGGTGCGGAGGGCAGTCAGAAGCTTCACACACACACACACAGCGCTCACACACACGTGTTGAGCTCGCTGAGGCCGGCGGGTCACAGCTGGGGATGTCTGAAGGCCGGGGTTGAGAGGAGGCAGCTATTGCAGACGGTCTCACCTCTTTGTTCCTTTTATCGCTCTCTGTTCTGAGCTTTTTTTTGCCCATTTGCACTTCAGTGTCTCCGTTTCTCTCTTCCCTGCTCTCTTCATCCCTCCTTCTGCTTCCCCCTGGAGGGCAGCAGCGAGAGGACAGATAATATCAGCGCGGGCCGTACACCATTACCTTCTGTCTGATACACCGCCCGGCCACTCCATCACCCTCTTTCTCTCACTCTTTCTACCAGCGGGGGAAAAAGAGCAGCAGACACAGGGGCAGCAGCAGGAAATGTGGTTTGGGAGAGGATGTGTGTGTCTGTGTGTGTCTGTGTGTTATTCTTCCGTGTGCGCAGTGAGCAGCTGTTTGTTAAAGGAGAAAATGGGAAGTATCAGGGGTCCTGATGGCATCCAATTAAGGCAGATAAAATGATGATGAATTGCAGTCGGGCAGCAGACACGGACGCTCACGCACACACACACACACACACAGACACACAGAAGAAGGGGGGAGCAGCCATACAGAGTTGGAGATGGAAAGGAGAGAAAGAGAGTGAGGGAGGAAAAGTGAAATAAAGTTTGGAGGCAGAGACACCAGGATGAAACGAGGGAGCAACAAGAGGTGAGGATGAAGAGGAAAGAGGAAGAGTGATACCGTACAGAGAGAGAGAGAGAGAGAGAGAGAGAGAGAGAGAGAGAGAGAGAGAGAGAGAGAGAGAGAGAGAGAGAGAGAGAGAGAGAGAGAGAGAGAGAGAAATAATCTGCTCCCTTTCCAATGAGGAATGAGAGAATGATGACGGAGAGACAGAAGAATGAATAGATGCACAAATACGTTGATAGAACAAATGTAGAAGAGGCAAAACATGTGCAGGGGAGACCGATAACACCAAGCACACTGGTGTGTGTGTGTGTGTGTGTGTGTGTGTGTGCGTGTGTGTGTGTGTGACTGATTAAAACTTCTCTTCTGACTCTGTGAATGTTTTCTGGAGTTTATGTGATTTGTTCAAAGATACAACTGACCGTAAAAATTAAGTACTGTAAATGATATAGGAAGGAAATCCTGTCAATTTGAATATACACACACACACACACACACAAACACGCACAGCTCTAGCGGCGGCGTGGACGAGGCTAATGAGGGCGGCGGCGCTGGTCGGTGGAGGGAAGGCGCAGCGGAGCTCGGCCCGGTTTAATGAGATATAAACACTAGACCTGCCACTGCAGCCAGCCGCTGCTCTGACTCTGTTTTAATTGGCCTGCTGCGTGTGTGTGTGTGTGCGTGTGTGTGCGTGTGTGTGTGTGTGTGTGTGTGTGTGTGTGTGTGTGTGTGTGTTATATTTTTGGAGTGCTGCAGATAGAGAACCGTTCGTCGTTCCACTACTTCCCAGATTGTGCGACGCCTCCGACAGCAGTGAGCCCAGGTGGATTGTGGGGCAGTTTGTGTTTGTTTGTGCTGAAGGAGGTTGTGAGGATGTTGTGTGTGTTTGTTGGTGCTCGTGCACAGTGAACACAACCGTGTGCACGGCCCGCTCTCCTCTCCATCAGCCTATGTAGCAGAGGGACGTCGGGGACGAGAGAGAGAGAGAGTTTCCCGGTCTTCTTCCCTCTCATGCATTCCTTCGTTCTCCAACCAGCCTCCTCCCTTCGCTCAGTCATCTGACCCGTCTCCTCCTCCTCCTCCTCCTCCTCCTCCTCCTCCTCCTCCTCTCCAGCTTCCTCCTTCCTCTCCATCTCTGTCCCGTCATTGGCTCTCTGCCTCTCCTCCTCCTCTCTGACAGGTGAGGAGCAGAGCTCCCACGCTCCGGTCCTGGATAAATAAGAATTAATTGCCGCTCAGCTATCAGCATATGCCAGCTCCTCCACCCATCCTCCACCTCACATCCGTCATCCACTTCTCATCGCTGCCTCTCTCCTTGTATCTCTGCCATCTGTAACCTTTACTCTCTCCCTCTCTCTTACAGCAGCGCTCCTTCAGCGCGTTCAGCTGCGTGTGATGGATTGATTGGCGAGGGAAGCTGCAGAAGTGATAGTCATAGCGAGAGTCTGGTGCTATTAGCCAGACGAGAAGAGCGGAGGCGGTTAACCCGGAGGCCTCCGTGTGCACGCCTGATGCATTCAGGGCTATTTTAAATCCTGTACAGTCCAGCAGACTGTTGGCTGCTGTATATATATATATAAGTATATATAAGTATGGAACACATAACAGCCTTTACACTTGGTGTAGTGATTGAATTAATGAGCAACTTGTATAATAATGTGCATTGCCCCAAACAAATGGATGTGTGCATAAAGACACATTAACACGGCAAATGAAAGTTCACGAGCTCAAAGTAAAAGTGCAACGAGTCGGCGGGGATAGTGCATTTGGCTGCTGTGCACGTTTATTAAGTGAAACATGAAACAAGTGTGATTCCTCCTCTGGACGGTTCGCGGTCCTGCGGAGGCAGCGCTGCGTCTGAGGGGATGGATGCGGCCGGAGGGAGGAACAGTGGAGCGGTGGAGTTTTGCGAGAGGAGAGAGAACGGCCGCTGTGAGTTGAGAGGAGGGGAAAAAGAGGGAGAGTAATGGAAATGAGGACGTTTCTGCAAACGGCCAGAATCGAGGCTTTTGTCCAGGGAGAAGTCTCGTAAGCTCGCGCTTAATGCGCCGGCCAGGAAATAAGAAACAGCGGCTGTGGCAGCATTATTTTTCCCTCCAGCCAGCACTTTTCTCCCCCTCGCCCTCGCTCTTTATTTACATCAATGAAGAAAGTATGTGCGCCAACTGTGCAACAATGCACGCGTGTGTGTGTGTGTGTGTGCGTCCAAGAGATAAGCTGGGTAACTGGGTCCGGCCATGCCCTCCAATCCTGTTAGCATTAGCGATTAGCACAGGCTAACAGGTCCCTATTATGAGCAGAGGCTGATTCCTCGCCGCCTGACCCCACACACACACACACTAAGCTAAGCTAAACTAAGCTAAGCTATAGGAAGGATTACCACTTGATCCTTGATTAGGAAGCCATATCTGCCTGGAAGTTGTGTGTCTGTGTGTGTGTTGTGTCTATACATTGACTTCGAGGCAAAGCACAATTTACGCCGCACAATTTCAGTGTCCGTCCACTTCTTCTCTCCCAGTGTGACGCTTATTAAAACTGCTTCACAAAAGCTATTTTAAAACTGGGATTTATCTGGATTGATGTGTTGAGTCAGGTCTTAATATTTGATAACAGACGTCGTCCCCTCGGGAGGAAGAGGAAGAGGAAGTGTAACCTCGTCCGTCCCAGGTGTGGGCTTGCCCCGGGCTAGCTTGGTATTTTTAGCCGTCCATCTTGCACATGCGTCCACAATGACTAATTATCAGGCGGTGACCCTCACAGACTGCATACCTGCCTCCCTTCAGCCTCCCTCTCCTCCCATGCATCCTTTCCTCCCCTCCTTCAGTTTGCATTGACAGACTCAGCTCCTACTTTCATGCCTTAAGTCTTATTGTTTCACTTTTTCTTAGCTATATTAGCTCTCCCTCTGCTCATTCCTCTGTATCTTCTTGTGTGTTATCTGTGTATCATTCTCTGAAGTGTGTATTCTTTTGTCAGCTTTGTCTCTTCCTCTCACGCTTTCTTTAGTGTTTTCAATCTGTGTTTTGATCTGTTGACATTTTCATTGAATCCTAATTGAGTGAAAGCTCATCACTAACTACGGCAGACACACAAGGATCCTTACCTTTTGTTCTGTGCTGGTTCAAACATTATAATGATATCACTGGATATAGAACGCAGTGATTTTTATGGCCCTATTTCCTTTTCTCTCTCTCCACTTCACATATGCAAATCCTGACCTTTGGAGAGTAACTTGCTTAATGTTTGCGTTTCCATATCTGCTGTGCAGTGAATAAACCATGCACCGAGGCTCACGCGTGTATTCCCCGAGCTGTGTTTTGTGCAACACCGGTGGTTCAGTATGAAAGTTTAATAAGCTTCTGGTGCATGATGAGCGTTGGATCATAACCTAACCTTTCCTGTGCCTCCCCCACTCCGCTGCCCATTAAACACACAAACACGCACACGCACACCTCTCCCCACTAAATATGCATGTTGTTGTTGAGTGAAGGGACTCCAGCAGATCCCAGTTTCCCCTGTCAGCCTCCCCTCCCCCCTTTGAGCCACATACCTGCAACATAGACAATGGAAAGAGGGCTGGCAGTGTTGTTTTAGCACATCCACACCTCGTGTGTGTGTGAGGCGACTTGTCAGGGTGTAAAGCCGAGGTGAGGAGGTCCACACACATCTATTATCTGGCTCTCCATCAGCGGCGTTGGCCCCTCTCATGTGATTTAGCGGGGGGGGGGGGGGTCGGGCCGGCCTCCGATTGGCTGCTCATCACAGAAGTGTAGGGAAGAGCAAGCGAGCTTCACCGCTTCAGTCCAGAGCGAGTGCAGACAGCATGCATGTCGCAGTGACTTGCATGAAGAAGATCGTACCAACTCACGAGTGCAGGAGACACAACCCGCCCGTCGCGTAACGCCCAAGTCATATACTCCAGCGCCCCGCCCTGTGAGCCGCCGCCTGAGGACCTCACAGCGGCGTCGCTGTGTGAGGAACACTTCATCTGAGCTAAAACAATTAGCCGCCGCTTCTCTTAGCGAGCGATGACGTCATGTTTATATGAAACGTAGCTCGATGGAGCTGTGTTGGGCCAGCGTTGTTGTTGTGTGTGTGTGTGTGTGTGTGTGTGTGTGTCCACTGCAGTGTTTTACAGCGAGCTGGTTGTCAAGAGGTTTGCTCTGTTTAAAACACCAACAATGACCAAATATGAAGCTCCTCTAAGCTGGCATCACGCCCCTTCCCCCCTGCTCTCTCTTTTCACACTCCTCACCATCTTCATCTGGCCTTTCACCGTCTGTTTCATCTCATCCCTTTCTCTCCCCTCACGCTCTCTCTCTCTATCTCCTCCCCCCCCCGTTCACTCTCTACATCCTCGCGTCCCTTTCTTCTCTCTGACGGTGTTGCATGTGAACACTCTCAAACACACTCGCATGTTCTTTGCGTCTCCAGCCGGTGAGGAAGTGCTCTTGTTCCCAGGCAGACTGGGTGGTCTCCAGTCGGGGGAGAGAGGGAGGGAAGAGGGGGAGGGGAAGATTGAAGAAGTTCAGATGCTCGGACTTCAGTGGAGAGAAAGAATAGCTGACATCCAAAACATGTGTTGCTGTGCGAGTGTCTTATCTCCCGGTGCTTTTATTTATGGTGTAGTGTTTCCTGTATGGACTCTGTGATCTGTCTCTCGTGCGTTCGCTGGCGTCCGTCTCCTGCAAAGCGTTCTGCGTGCAGAATGCATATTTACAGCGCGGCGAGCACGCGTGTTCCTCTGGACACGTTTGGCGTACGCGATAAAGGAATCCGCTCCGTTTCTGCTTGTTTGACTGTGGGCGATCCGGGGGATTGAGGCAGGGGAGAGAAAGTCCGACTGAGATTGAATGGGCGAGGGGGAGGGAGGGAGCGGGGGAGGGAGGGAGAGGAATGTGTGAAAAGACCAAGGCAGACATGTCAGGGAACAAATTGAAAATGCCAATTTCACTTTAGCCGCCACCGGCTCAGCCGCTTCCAGGCCTCTTATTCCATGTGTAAATGAACGGTGTCCACAGAATAACACACAATCACGCCTCTCTCTCCAGCTCGCCCTCACTATTTCCCCCTCGCCCTCGCTGCTTTATCATCCTCTCTCCACCTTTTTCCCCCTCTATCCGCTTCCTTCATCTATTTTTCCACCATCTTTTATTTTTTGTTGCTCCGCCTCCGTCGTGCCGACCCAAACGTTCTCCAGACGTATGACCGTCACCTGGAGCGTCTCTCTGCTCGCTGTGCAGTGGTATTAGGGTTCAGATTGACCTTTTTTTGACCTTTATGTTCTCCCTCTAACTTTCTGAAGGTGGAGGTACTCGGGGGTGAAGGTTTCCTTCAATAGTTCATGGCTACTAAATGAAAAGGGCATCAAAATGTGCCTGAAAACCTTTTTTTTC
Organism: Clinocottus analis; assembly: GCF_023055335.1. Lineage (NCBI taxonomy): Eukaryota > Metazoa > Chordata > Actinopteri > Perciformes > Cottidae > Clinocottus > Clinocottus analis. The sequence goes on along the minus strand of NW_027176042.1, from coordinate 2,335,112 downwards.
TGTTTTTAAGAAATCAACTCAGAGAGTGAAGTAGTGGTTCTTGTGCGTGGAGACGTCTTCCTTCATTTGGATATCAGCATCTCCGCCTCCAGGCCCGCTGGATGTAAATCACCCGATCGCACAAAGTGAAGAATGAATTAATCAGCCATTCACACATTGTGACATTGCCGTGTCCTCTCATTTTCTTATCTTCTCCATGCACATTTTCTTGGTCCCTTTTTTCCCCCCTCAAATACATTCCAATTCACTGTTATTACAGATGTCAAGATAAGTCCCGGAGCGTCACGTTGGAGTGGTATCACACAGCGGAGAAGTTGTCGCTAGATTCAATCTGTGAGGGCCGCAGCCTCCGGCTCAGGGCGCTCGCATCGGATGTTATCACCACTCCACTGGAAGAGAATAGTGCTGCTATCTCTCAGCCTCGGGTCACTGAGGATGGCGAGCAGACCGGCGGTGGAGAGGCTGACGGGCGGGCATGAGGTCAACCAGCCGCTCGTGTTGAATCCAGGAGAGCTAATGAGTGGAGTAGCTTCTGATGCACGCTGTGTCTCCAGATGAGTGTGTGTGTGCACCTCGGATGCAACGTCTAAAGCTGCCTTTTATTTGCCGCCGATCATCGTGGTTGGTGGTTTATGTGTCGGCGTGTTGGGGAGCGTCTCTTCCTCCTTCATTCCTCCAGTTAGCGCGCCGCCATCGCGCCGCCGCCGCCGCTTCTCAAAGCCCCCGTTGTCTCATTCAAAGCGATTCCATAAAAACTGATTACGCCGCCGATGAGTCAATTACGTTTCAACTCTTATTAGTTCAGGATGCAAAAAAATGAAATTAGATGAGAATATTATTGTCGGCGGTGTATTAGGCTTTTCATTCATCACAGGAGCGGAGCGAGTCATCCGGTGACGGGGATCCAATCTCTTAATCAACGGCGCGCTCCGCCAGGCAGCGCCGGATGTGCCGCGCGTTAAAATCACAATGCGGCCCGTCTGCCATCGTTCATCTTCATGGCCGTGGCGCCGCGGGGGCGATGACATCACCAGCAGCCCCGAGCCCTACGCGGCGCGGCGCTCGCTCGCCAATTTCATGTTTTATTAAAAGACGGAACGTCTCGCGACGACGTTATCGCTGGAGGAAAGTGAGCGGAGGAGATTTTCCTGAATGCTATTTATATATTTATTTATATTTATGGATGTGTTTCAGTACGCCTACGAGGGCAACGACATCAGCGACCTGCCGGTGGACCTGTCTGTGGTCTGGAACGGGAACTTTGTCATCGACAACCCCTACAACATCAAAGGTGAGTTCATATATATTAAAATTATATATATATATTTATTTATTTATTTATATATATATATATATTTATATATATATATATATATATTTATATATATATATATATATATATAAATATATATATATATATATATATATATATATATATATATATATATATATTTATATATATATATATATATATATATACATAATCTTCAAACTAAAACATCATAGTTCATGATTTTCTGCCTCCGTGCTTCATATGATCACTGTGTGTTCACTGAGTTCATGATTAGAGACACACACATGCTCGCTGCAGCGCTGTGGGACACACAATGACATCATGTTGATATAATTACTATAAGGACCGTCTTCATGGTGTGTCTCCATAACGAGTGTGTCGCACAGCAGGGGGCCGTAACACAATGCTGCTGCTGCCAGTGATGAGCAGCAAACACACGCACGAGGAGTTGTGTAGGAGGGAGGGAGTTGTGTAGGAGGGAGGGAGTTGTGTAGGAGGGAGGGAGTTGTGTAGGTCAGAGGGAGTTGTGTAGGTCAGAGGGAGTTGTGTAGCAGGGAGGGAGTTGTGTAGGAGGAAGGGAGTTGTGTAGGACGGAGAGAGTTGTGTAGGACAAAGGGAGTTGTGTAGGACGGAGAGAGTTGTGTAGGAGGGAGGGAGTTGTGTAGGACAGAGGGAGTTGTGTAGGACAGAGGGAGTTGTGTAGGAGGGAGGGAGTTGTGTAGGAGGGAGGGAGTTGTGTAGGAGGGAGGGAGTTGTGTAGGAGGGAGGGAGTTGTGCAGGACGGAGGGAGTTGTGTAGGAGGGAGGGAGTTGTGTAGCAGGGAGGGAGTTGTGTAGGACGGAGGGCGTCGGTTGCTTTCTGATGGTTGAAGACTCAGGATGTCAGAACAGAAGATGTTGCATCATCAGCAGAGATCTCTGGCGTTGTGTAAGGGAACACCACAGAGTCACTTTGTGTATTGATTTCCATCATCCCTTGTCGTCCAAATGGACCAAACAAGATATTGAAGTCTCAAATTTCACACATTACTCATGCCGCTGGCTCTGACTGACGCGCTGGGCGCGCTCTAACCTTCACCAGACGGATACTGGTTTGATCAGAGCGACCTCGCTGGAGTCCAAAACAACGCTGATGTTCATAGAGCAAACACAGAAGTTCCTAATGAGCGTCTGTTGTGTGCATGGTGTGCATGGTGTGCATGGTGCGCATGGTGTGCATGGTGCGCATGGTGCGCATGGTGCGCATGGTGCGCATGGTGGAGGTGACCTCCAGCCACAGAGCTCTGCACGGCCGGCCTTCTCCCGTTTCACAATCTCCATCATCTGGAGTGTGAGCGCCGCTCGGCTGCCTTAACCACTGATATGTTAATGTAATTAGAGAGGAGACGTTTAGCAGCCAGTAATTGTTACGGGGTTGCTTTAAAGCTGCTCCGTGACCAATGGGATTTGGGGATGGGATAGCAGAGAGAGAGAGAGAGAGAGAGAGAGAGCGAGAGCGAGAGCGAGAGAGCGAGAGAGAGAGAGAGAGAGAGAGAGAGAGAGAGCGAGAGAGAGAGAGAGAGAGAGAGTCTCTGCACAATTCCCGAGGCCTTTGGGAAACAGTGCCTTCACTCAACTTCACTGACATTGAATAAGTTTTGGGAATTTTTGTGTGAGAGTTGATGAACTTGAAGTGGAGGGAATCCAAACTGCTCTCCCCCTCAGGTTGTGTGTTTACTGTGATATGCACTATATTCATGCTAAGCTAACTATATTGCTGTTAGAAAAATTCACTCGACGGCTCGGAGTAAAATCATTAAAACGGGAACGTTTATTCTTCCAAGAAGGAACAGAGTCAGAAGTACAATGTGACGAGCAGATTGCATCTCCCAAACTGTTCGCCGAGCCCGGCCCACACTGTCACCTTAAATACATATGTTTATCAATACACATGACGTCTTATGGTCTCTTCACCGTCCTCTGATAATCAGACTCGTCTCGGCCGAGACAGAAAGACAGGCGCCCATATGTTTGTACATACACAAGGATCAATGTTCTTAATCAGAGAGTAGATAAGCTTTTTTTTCTCCCAACAATTACTCCACCCGATAATAATTTTGTCTTAATTCCTCGTCCTCTTCTCCCCGGCAGCCCACCTGTATAAGTGCTACGCCCTGAGGGAGAGCTGTGGCATGTGTCTGAAGGCCAACCCGCGGTTCGAGTGCGGCTGGTGCGTCCAGGAGAAGAAGTGCTCCATGAGGCAGGAGTGCACTCCTCCAGAGAGCACCTGGATGCACGCCACCACGGGGAACAGCCGCTGCGCACACCCCAAGATCCTCAAGGTGAGGATCACACACACACACACACACACACACACACATGCTCGCCACATAACACCAGAGCGCTCCTGAAGCCCAGTGATGTCACACATTCCTGCACGTGCGGCCTCACACGCCCTCGTGCTGGCAGAGAAGCAACAACTTTCCAAAGCGGTTTTTATTCAGAGTTTCCCGAGACGGTTGAAGATGCAGCAGGAATGTGTTCATGTGCATCAGCTGATCCCGTTTGTTCTCAAAGATGTGAGCTACTTCGCAGCCGGCGGTCTGCAGGCCGGGGAGCAGCCCACTCTGAAATAAACATGGCATGGAGCTGCTGAATCTTCTCTCACCGCGGCTAAAGTTAAAGCTGCTGTTTGGCTGTGAGTTGCCCAGCAACTCCACCTCCGGACACAACAAACAAGGGTTCAAGAGGTCTGCTCAAGGGACAGGGCGCCGTTTGCAACGGGCCTGTGGTCATCTTGTGTTGAAGTGAAAGCTTCGCCACAGTGGGCTCATGAAGCCCCTCCCCTCCCTGTGCCGCGTCACTGTCCGGCCTCGGCGAGGGAAGGAGCCGACGAAGGAGCCGACGAAGGAGCCGGCGAAGGAGCCTTCACAGCGACCGCAACCACAACACAGATGGGCCGGCCGGGAGGAGGCGGCTCACACACACCAAGGCTGCACACACTGACGTGATTAGAGATGATGGCCCCACACACACACACACACACACACACACACACACACACACACACACACACACACACACACCTGAGGAGGGAGAGCGTGACAAGAAACAGAGACTGTGCAATTGTGCTAATTGTGTCCCACCATGGGTGCAGAGTGTGAGTGTGTGTGCGTGTGTGTGTGTGCGTGTGTGTGTGTGTGTGACAGGCTGGGTGAGCCAAGGCGTTCTGAGCGCCGCGGCGTTCCCATCTGCTGCCGCCGGGTCACCGTGGCGGTGGTCCTCGTCTCACTGTGACCCGGGTCACCGTCCCTCCGGCGACGGACACGCCCCCCCGTGCACGAGCTCACGGACCAGCACGCCGTCTGAGCGCCGCGCGCCGCGTGTCTTGGCGGCGCTCAACCCGTTTGCTCGCCCCTCCCCTCCCTTTAAATTTAATTTGATCTAAAAGAAGAAGAGTCATCCTCGCAGCCAAAGCGAGTGCCATTGCTCTCTATTTAAATAAGTGTGAAATATATGTATGGGTTATTAATGCTCGCCCATTCCGCCGCCGCAGACTCGTACGGCTGCAGCCTCGCTGCATTTCCTGTGTGACTCGGGTTCGTCTCTCTGAATGCGTAATGGAGATATTGGATAATTGGGGCACAGGCACAGAGATAAATCCATTCGCTAATACTCCCTCTCTCTCTCTTCTTGCTCGCCTCGGTTATCTCTTTGAAACAAGCGTACAGAGGCAACTGGGTTGTGTGTGTGTATCAGAGAGATGTGTGTGTGTGTGTGTGTGTGTGTGTGTGTGTGTGCATGCATGTGCTCCTGCATGTATAATATGGAGGGGTAAATCCTGGCCTCGGGGCGAGATGTTGGTGGCAGTCAAACAGAGCTTCAGAAGCAGCAGGAGGAGAAACGCACTGCTGGTTTCAGAACATGGAGACAAAGGAGGATCTCTCTCTCTCTCTCTCTCTCTCTCTCTCTCTCTCTCTCTCTCTCTCCACCTTTAACATCTACAGCGTGACTTTGGCGTCAACAGATCAAATCTCTCTTTTCGTCTGCTCCTGTAGTTTTCACAAAGAGCATCACGACAAGTTGAATATGACTTCTCGTCTTACCGTCAGTTCATTTCTCTCTCTCCCTGTTTAAAGTCTTTAAAAGACATAAAACAAAGTCGTCTTGTTGGTTTATTCCGGCTGCTTCGTTCACTTCTAGCTGTTGTGCAGCTATCAGCTAGCGGATTAGCTGCTAATTTCTTTCGGCCGCAGAGTGTGTGTGTGTTTGAATGCCACTGTGTGATCAACTGCACGACATGCAGACACACACACACGCACACACACACACGCACACACGTGTGTCCGGTTGGTGTCATTAGCGGTCGGTGTGCTGTTGCCCGTTCGGCGTTGTTCAGTCGTGTGCAGGCGGGTCGCGCTCCACTAATGACTCTGGCGCCTCAGCTCTGTTCTCCAAACACCACAATTGATGTTTTGGGCTCTAAATGATTGGTTTTAGACCAAGAATGTAGCTGTTGGGCCGTTGAAGTGCTATTTTTATTGTGCTGTATTTCCTCCCTCTCTCCGCTGACACTGTGCACGAAGATTAATTAGTTCTCCTTTCACTACGAGCACACACACGGTGTGTGAAAGCATGCACACACAAGCAAAAAAAATAACCTACTCCGGTTCCCACAGACACACACACACACACACACACACACACACGCACGTGGTCTGGAAGGCCTACATTCAAATATGATGTTTAAAATCAGAGATAAACATTAAGCTACAACTTACAATGTGGGGCTTGCATGGTATCGTCAAAATCACACACACAGAGAGACACACACACACAGACACACACACGGTGTCGTGCAGCAGTGTCCTAGTCGTGGCCTTGGATGCTGCCTGGCCCTCCATCATCCATCATCTCCTGCCTGCCTTCTCCTAGGGGACAGGAAGAGCATTACAACTAGCCCTCAGAAACCAATTAAAACAACACTGTGTGTGTCTGCGTGTGTGTGTCTGTGTGTGTGTGTGTGTGTGTGGCACTTTTCTTCGCTCCGTTTTTTTGCTTCTTTGTGATCTTTTGTATCTGAGAAAGTGTGTTTATTGCGTCTCTAAAGCTATCTGATGGAGCCGTGTCGGTGTGCGGGGCTTTGTCGTGTCTCACACTTGTGAAATGATTTCTCCTTCATATATTGTGAGGCTGTAATATTGGCCTTTGCCAGACTCCTGTATCTCTCTCTTCATCTGTATTGTCACTTTCTCTTCTTTTCTTCTTCGTAACCTCTGTCCCTCGTTCCCAAGTTCAACTTCTCCTTTGTCGCCCTCGACGCTCTCCTTCTTCCTCTTCTCATCACGCTCCATCTTTCTGGTCCTCTTATCGTCTTCCCCTCATTCCTCCTCCTGTCATACAGATGTGTTTCCAGGCAAGACGATACAGAAATAATGAAACAGCCAGAGCTGAGAAAACACTTGCACTTATTATTCATAAGGGTAATATTACATATCCGCTAATACGACGTCTAAATTTAGCTTTTTATCTAAACATGTCAGCTGCAGGACTATAATTGGCCCCAGTTTGTGTGGATGTACGTCTTCTACCGTATAGTTATTCTCTCATATCGGTGTGAGCATCGAGCGGCAGAGACCAGATATTCCACATCACCCCGTCATTACTCACTTCATTACCTCCATCGATTTGTTTGCGACTTTTTGTTTCTGTGAGTCTCTCACATCTCAGATAGACATCAGAAACCTGAGGCCATGTTCATTTCATCTCTCTGTGTCCCCTGCTCCCCCTTCCTCCTCCTCCTCCTCCTCTTCCTCTAACTAGCAGATGCTATCTGTGCGCCGCCGCCGCCGCTCAGCCGGCCACAATAGGCCTCACACAAAGCCTCCGACACGACGGGACGAGTCGGAGACGGAGAGGAAAAAGAGAATTTGAATGAGCGGAGAATGGAGCGAGTGTTCAGGCTGCCGTCTCTTATCAGAAAGGGCTTTTTGTTTGTGTCGGTTTGTTGGTGATGTAACAAGTTGTGTGTGTGTTTTGATAAGCCGGTGCTTATGGAGACAGAGGCGTGATTACCATATCTGAAGATGGTGACTGGTGCACAACTGCATGCCGCTCACTCTCTGGTCTGCAGCCGCAACACGAGCAGGCGGCCGCATCGTCAAAGAGACAGCGGGTGAATTAAGAAGACAGAAGTCCGGAGACAGAGAGAGCGAGAGAAAGGGAAAGGGCGAGGGAGGGAGGAGGGATGCTCATCAGAAGCCGAGCTGCTGGAAGACGGGAAACACTCCTTAATTGTATCACTGTGGCATTTCAGTTGTGGCCCGCGTGACACCGGGCTTTGTTCCCTTTGTGTGTTTCCTGTCCGTCGTCCTGAACACCTGTGGCTCTCACCAGCCGCCACCTTTCCTATAATGATGTGAGGCCGAGGATCGAGCTCACGCACCGGGCGGGGAGTGGAGGCGGCTCTGATTTATATGTCAAGCGGTAGATGCACCAGAAGAAATAGTTTGGAAAAGTCTCTTATTCTCTTTCGTGCAGGCAACAGATTGAAAGCTTATTATTTTACGTTTGCATTGTAAATATTTGCTCGCGGTGGCTTCATGTGGTATTCAACTTACTCATATTGGTTTTGGCACCAGTTCATCTCTTTTTTTCATGTTGACAACTATGTGACTCATAGAGCACAGTGGCAGCATTATTTATAACTGCAGAGTTGTTCTGCGGCGTCATCTCACTGGTCCTGATGCTGCAGAGGAGAAGTCTGTGTACCTGCTGCTCTGGAGTGAAGTGTGACACACGAACCGACGCCAAAAACTAATGAGCTTTTCCACGTTCTAGTGCAGATAATGATGCAATATGGACATATTTGTATTTTCTTCATAGGTAACTTACTCAGAGGTCATCAATTGTCTCTTTTCTTTTAAGACGAGTCGGGTTAAAGCTCACAACCCTCCCTCCTCGACCCACCCAGCTGCTGCGACACCTCCCCCCCCCTCCCTTTAGCAGGTCCTAATCCAATTAGCGTTAGCCCTAATTATGCTAATAATGACTGATTATCAAAGGGGCCATTGTCTGCTGGATGAATGGGCCGTGGTTAGCGACTGGGCTAGCCGCCGGGTAGCCATTAGCACCTCTGCACACCTTCTGCAGACCTCTGGGGGAAAGAAGGGAGCGGAGGTCGCCGTGTGCAGTAATTGTGTTCAGTGGATTAATCGTGTGGAGGTGAAGGGAGGCTCGTGGGGGTTAAGTGTGCGAGTTGGCGGCTTGTGAATGTTTGATAATGGATCCGAGGTCATTTTTTGTCGAACTTAATGAGGTAGCAACTTAAGTATTAGATTTATTGAAAGAACGGGAGGTGACCATGATGACTTAAGTGAACTGTCACTGACGCTCACATGCAATGTTTTACGATGCACTCAATCGCCATCCTCTCTCCTTTGTCCTCCCTGAACAGTTGTCTCCGGAGACGGGGCCCCGGCAGGGCGGCACCATGCTGACCATCACGGGGGAGAACCTGGGTCTGCAGTTCAAGGACATCCTGAGCGGCGTCCGCATCGGCAAGGTGGCCTGCAACCCTCAGGAGGACCAGTACATCAGCGCCGAGCAGTACGTGGTCTCCACTCCTCATTGTTTCTGAGGCTCTGTGACACTAAACACAACTCCACTGGCTCACATCCCTCTTTCCTCTTTAACCTGCAGCCTCTCCTATCACTAATAGCCTAGATTAAAAGCTCAATCAGGATTAAATTAGCTCATGCTACCAGCGATTCATTCATTGGTACGCGTCTCCTGAAAACTCCACGGACGAAACGCTCGCCTCGCTGATTAAATTATGTTTTCTGGGAAAATCTGGATCACGACGGGCGCCACGGATGAACCGGTTCATTCTGAGAAGAGCAGCAAACAACCTGAGCTCTGTGTTTAATCTGAGAGCAGGTCGCCTCGTTGCAGTAACGTTCAGTAATATTTTGGGAATCATACGTAGAATCTGAGCGCAGCGCCGGCGGTGTGACGCTTTCTCTGCTCTTTTATACCCAGAAAGCTCGGGTCCTTCTGTGAGTCACTCGCTCTAATTTATGTTAGCCGAAGCAGAGAGAAATTATTCAGGGCGAGGCGACGTCGGGGAAGCTCGTCCTCAATGTTCTCCATCGACGTCGCTGTCATTTGTACACAAGCGCTGCGTTTGCTGGAGTTCGGCAGCGCGGTCCCAGATGAGTCTCCTCACGTTGATGGTGTGACAGCCGGGACGATGGAGGGATGTGCAGCTCAGCGGCAGCTCAGAGCCACCGAGTTCAACGCTGAAGCATCGTGACGAGGAGGAGCAACACCAGATCATCAGCTGATCACTTCTCACATCCAAAAGCTGAAAGGCGTCGATGTTTAACCCCGATGACCTCACGGAGGAGCATCGACCTGTTGCTGTAGCACCCAGAGGGAGGGAGGGGGGAGTGAGGAGGAGGAGGAGGAGGAGGAGGAAGAGAGGGAGGGAGAGAGGGAGAGTAGTGGAGAGAGGGAGAGAGAAGAGGAGGGGGAGAGAGAGAGGAGGAGGAAGAGGAAGAGAGGGAGAGAGAGAGAGAGAGAGAGAGAGAGAGGGAGTGTAGTGGAGAGAGGGAGGGAGAGATTGGAGGAGGAAGGGAGGGAGAGAGAGAGAGAGAGAGAGAGAGAGAGAGAGGGGAAAAGAGAGAAGGAGGAAAAGGGAGTTAGAGGAGGGATGGAAAGAGAGAGGGAGAGAGAGAGACGGTTAGGGGGAGGAGGAGGGAGAGAGGAGGAAGAAGAAGAGGAGTAGGACGAAAGAGAGAGGGGAGAGGAGAAGGAGCGAGAAAGAGAGAGTAAGGAAGAGGAGGGGGAGAGATGAGGAGGAAGAAGATGATGAGGAGGAGGATGAGGAGGAGGGTGCAGCTGGCAGTGAGGGTGTCACTCTAATTAAACGATGTTAGCCGTTAGCGGCGCCGTTAGCGGCCCGGCGGCTCTTGTCATCCTCTGACCCGATCAGGATCTGCAGCGCAGGAAGTCGGGACAACGGCGCAGGTCAAAGGTCAGCCGGCAGAGAGGAAGGAGAGGAGGAAGAGGAGGAGCACTGTAGCAACACACGCTCTCCTTCTCTCAGCTCTTGTTCTTCATATTTTCACACGTTTCCTGTTTTCCTGGCTGCATGGAAACTGGATTGAAGAACAAGCTGCACTTCGGGTCCTTTCAGTATTTATTAGCGGGCGCGTCGTTCACCTCCGTCATTAAATATTCACGGCGTGCGTTTGACTCCACGTTCAGCAAAGTAAATGATATCCGGAGCAGCAGAACCCGCCGCAACCTTTTTTATTGCCTCGCCTAACAATTTGGCACATGTTTAATTTTGCACCATCACATTGCACCTCGGTTATTGGATGGAGGGAGGGATCATTTATGATGCTGTCAGCGCGCACGCCGCCGTCCTCCTCGCCGCCGCCGCCGCCGGCTCGATGCCGCCACCTGTCATCCGCGCAGTAATGAGGCGAGCGGAGTGTTTCTGACTGAGAGCTGTCCGGCATTTTAATGGCGGCCGCTGTCACGGTGGGAGACCTGGGAATGAATGAAGGGGGAATAAAAACAATGGAACACGGCGCCGGGATGGGGAGTCAGTGTCGCCGCAGTTGCCATGGTCACCTGCAGGGAGGATGGAAGCAGGAGAGTTAATAACTCATCGGAGGGAGAGAGGGAGAGATGGAAGGAGGGAGGGAGGGAGGAAGAGAGAGAGGGAGGAAGAGAAGGAGGGAGGGAGGGAGGGAAGGAAGGAGGGAGGAAGAGAGAGAGGGAGGGAGGGAGAGTAGGAGGGATGGTGGGAGGGAGGAGCGAGGGAAGGAAGGAAATAAGGAAGAGAGGGAGGGAGAGAAGGAAGGAGGGAGGAAGAGAGAGGGAGGGAGGGAGAGAAGGAGGGAGGGAGGAGCGAGGGAAGGAAGGAGGGAGGGAGGGAGGAAGCGAGGGAGGGGAGGGAGGGAGGGAAGGAAAGAAGGATGGAGGAAGAGAGAGAAGGAGGGAGAGAAGGAAGGAGGGAGGAAGAGAGAGAGGGATGGAGGGAGGGAGAGAGAGAAGGAGGGAGGGAGGAGCGAGGGAAGGAAGGAGTGAAGAGATGGAGAGAGGGAGAGAAGGAAGGAGGGAGAGAGAGAGAGAGGGGGGGGAAAGAGGAGATGTGGAAGATACAAGTTCAATTAATCAGCCTCTCCTACTTTAACCCTCTCTCTCTCCTCTCTCACTCGCTCTCTCTTTCGTCCTCTTTCTTTCTTTCTTGTCCTCTCCCTTTCTCTCTCTCTCTCTCTCTCTCTCTCTCTCTCTCTCTCTCTGTCTCTCTCTCTCTTTCTGCACTACTGCCCTTCCTCTCTGTCGCATCCGTTCTTTCTGGCTAATTAACAGTCAAGTGTGTCTCCAGTGGGTGAAACATGAAGCGTGTGTGTGTGAGTGTCCAGCGTGTGCTTCATGTGTCCAGCGTGTGCTTCATGTGTCCAGTGTGTGCTTCATGTGTCCAGCGTGTGCTTCATGTGTCCAGCGGGTGCTTCATGTGTCCAGTGTGTGCTTCATGCCTCCAGTGTGTGCTTCATGCCTCCAGCGGGTGCTTCATGCCTCCAGTGTGTGCATCATGTGTCCAGTGTGTGCTTCATGCCTCCAGCGGGTGCTTCATGCCTCCAGTGTGTGCATCATGTGTCCAGTGTGTCCATCATGTGTCCAGCGGGTGCTTCATGCCTCCAGTGTGTCCATCATGTGTCCAGTGTGTGCTTCGTGCCTCCAGCGGGTGCTTCATGTGTGCAGTGTGTGCTTCATGTGTCCAGCGGGTGCTTCATGCCTCCAGCGGGTGGCGTCTCCTCGTCCTGAAGCGTCTCCTCGTGGGTGCTTTTGTTTCTGCATGAAGTGGCTCTGACTCATGGCTCCGCCTCTGTCTCCCTCCGTCAGGATTGTGTGTCGACTGAACGACGCGACAGGCTACAGGGTGCAGGAGGCGCAGGTGGAGGTGTGTGTGAGGGACTGCATCAACCCCGACTACAAAGCCGTGTCCACCAAGGCCTTCTCCTTCGTGGTGAGTGTGTGTGTGTGTGTGTGTGTGTGTTGCTGCTAGCTTACAGCTGAGACAAATGCTTTCAGTGTTTGAGTTCTCCGTCCGTCGTTCACCCCCCTGCGCTCTGCCTGTGTCCCTCCACAGTCTCCGTACTTCACCCGCGTGGTTCCCTCCACCGGGCCGCTGTCCGGAGGAACCAGGATCACCATCGAGGGAAGCAACCTCAACGCCGGCAGCGCCGTGTTCGTGAAGATCGGACTCCACCCCTGTCGCTTTGAGAGGTGAGGATGACGATGAGCTGGATTTATTTCCTCCGCTCATATTTAAAGACAGAGTCTTGTGTTTGACATGAAATTGGAACTAATACATATTAAGAAGTATTGCCACATACAAGTATTTGTTCTATAGAGGTATTTGGGCATTAGGGTATCGTTTAAAATGTTAGAATAATTATTATAATAATAAACAATGCTAAAGTGCTACCAAATAGTACTTAATTTATAACACTTTTCATTCAATATCCATTCTGTGAATGTTCACCAGTTGCATGCAAGTTTCACTTCTTCTTAGTTCTGACTTGTTTTGCTCGACTGAGTACTGAAACCCGGCGGGTATTGATGGAAAATGCACGGTTTGAACTTCCATTGCACTTTTCTGAAGGCGAGGATTGTAAAAACGCTCCAAAAGATGTAGAACAGCGAGCATGCTGCTGTCACACGATGTCAGAAGTTTTCCTCTGGAGTAGTTTTTTTGTCCTCATTATGGTCACTTTTCATATTTTCCTGTTTCCTGCGTTTTGATAATTGTCGTAAATCCATGTTTTATAAATAAAATCACCTTTTTTTTTCGTCCTGGTTGCTGAAAAATGCAACTGCAGTAGATGAAGTGTTTGAGTGACAGGCAGGAGCTGATGTCATTGTCGTCTCTGAGAGATGAGAGATGACTGTAATTTGAAGGGAACGATACGGCGATGCATGTCATTAGAAACTCACATTGTTCCAGCTTGTGTTTGAAATGCTTTTCCTTTTTAAAATATTATTTCTGCCTCTGTTACATCTCACATTGTCACTCACGCTGCGAGCGATTGTGCCGAGATCTCAAGAAGAGGAGACAAAGATCCGGTTTGATATGACTCTAATTCCTCGAGCTGGAGGACTCCATTGTGTCTCTGAGTTGCTGGCGGAGCGACAGCCGAGCCGAGCTCTGGACCCGGTCCACTCGCGTGAGGAGTCTGGCAGGCGGCAGAGAAGAAGAAGCCCGACCTGAAAGGAGTGGCCGAACTAAACCGGCGTCTCTGAGCCGAGAGGCAGACGCTTCAGCGAGCGAGACGAACGCTGGCGACGGGGACGGCGTGTGCAGGCGCTCGTCCAGAGTCCCGCTTCCTGCTCCTCTGCACGCCGGTGTTTTCACGGTCGCGGTCGCCTCCTCTCGGGCAACAAGCGGCGGCTTAAACTAATGAGCTCGGACCTCTCCGGTTCTTTTTATATCTCGTATCAAAAGGGGAAAAAAAGTAAAGGCCAATTTGAAGCTCTGGAGCAGATCCAGAGAAAGGTGAACGTAATCGTCTCGGCCTTTCATCCTCTGAGCAGCAATAACCTTTATGGCCAAAGTAATGAACTGGTGCGGTCCATCTCTTTTAATGTGTCTTTGTCTTCAGCCGGGCCGCCGCTTCAATCACAACCTGTTTACCCCGAGCCGCTCGTCCTCTTATCTCCGTCCGCAACCCCCTTTCTTTCCTCCTCCTCTTCCTCTTCTTCCTCCCTGCACCCCCCTCTTGGCTTTTCTTTTGTGTGGCCGCAACCTTGTCAAAAAATGAAGCCCGTCCTCGCACCGCGGGCGTCCTCGTGCAGCGAGCGCCGGTGTTGTGAACAGGGTTTCCATGGGAACGCGGCACCAGTGGAATGTGTGTGTGTGTTTTTGTGTGTGTGTGTGTGTCGTATCTTTCTTCCTACTTCTATTTTCATCCCCTCTTCAGTCCCGTGTCGGTCTGTGGAAAGCTCCTCCTGGGAGACGCCCGCGCTTTGCTTTCTTTCGCCATTTTCTTTTTTTTTAAACTTCATATTTTATTTAATTATTTCTACAAAGGAAAAATACGTCACTCAAAAGGTACGAAAAAATACAAGAAGCAAACTGTGCGTCTGGCCAGAAGAGCCACGAGGAAAGAAAACACACAAAAGAACAGATGAGTCAAAAATAAAATAATAATAAAATCATTTTCGCCAACTTTTGCTATTTTCACTCGTTATCCAAACCTTCTTTCACCTCCTCCATCGTCTTCTGTCTGTCTGTGGATTTCACCTCCACAGCAGAGAAGCAGGGGATGCACCTACAGGATGCACCTACAGGATGCGCCTACAGGATGCGCCTACAGGATGCGCCTACAGGATGCGCCGACAGGATGCGCCGACAGGATGCACCTACAGGATGCACCTACAGGATGCACCGACACGATGCACCGACAGGATGCACCTGCACGATGCACCTACAGGATGCGCCTACAGGATGCACGAGCGCCTCCTGCTCTGCAGGACGTTAGCAGACGACACAATGTTCATCTTCTCCCTGTATTCATATACAAAAGCACACTTTCGAACAGTCAAAGCTCACCTGCTCAACGCAGGTAGCCGGCCTCCCTCCCTCTCTCCCCCCACACCCCTCCCTCCCCCTGAGGGGGGAGGGGCCTGGAGCGAGCCACTGGAGGGAGAGAGCGAGGTTTCTGGCAGCGGTGCAAAGTTTCCCAGCAGGTCGCAGCTGAGGGACAGAGTGACATCACACTGAGAGACGAGCGGCCTGATCTGCCGCTTCACATCTATCAACCAGAAGAAGGGGGGAGAGAGATGGAGGGAGGGAGAAAGAGAGAGAAAAAGAGAGAGAGAGAGAGAAAAAGAGAGAGAGAGAGAAAAAAAGAGAGAGAGAGAGGGCTTTGAAGCACAGCACTGTGATTTAGGCTGATGAAACCACGGTTGGACGGACTGAAAGATGTCGGCCTTGTGCACACACACACACACATACACACACACACACACACACACACACACACGGTGTCCCCACGATATGTGTGTGTGCGCTTTTTTTGTCGCATCTGATAAATAATTTATGAGTTATTTAAGGGTTGAATGAGGATTTTCCAAATCCTTTTCAAGCCCTCGCGGTGCAGATCCTCGGGCCCCTGTAAGAGAGACCTTTTCATGAATCGTCTCCCTTCCTCTTCCTCTTCCTCTTCCTCCCATCTCCACCCCCTGCTCCTCCAGGCGGAGCAACAAGGAGATCGTGTGCGTGACGCCGGCGGGGCAGGTCTCAGGCACCACCCCGGTCATGGTGGACATCAACGCCGCCGAGCTGAGGAACCCGGAGGTCAAGTTCAACTACTCGGACGACCCCACCATCCTCAAGATCGAGCCCGACTGGAGCATCGCCAGGTGAGGACGCCACCACGCTCACCTGAACGTGCTCCCTTTGCATGAAGGCGGAGGAGGTTTCTGAGAAGCTTAACGACTGCACGGTTGATTCACCCTCTCTGTCGCATGCATGGTGCAGGTCAACCCTGACAGTGGTTTAAGGTTAATAACGGAGGTGATATCGGTATAAATCTGTGTATTATAAGTTCTGCTGCCCCTTATTATTGCTAATTCCACCAGATTACATTGTAAAATGTCGTCTGATTATTTAATTATCGATGACTTCATGATCTGCAATCCTGCATGATGTGCTGCTATAGCACAGATCCATCAATACATTATTAATACCTGGCTGTTAATGCCCTGTTTTCAAGGTGCATAGGCAACCAAACTGAAATATGAACTCCATAACATATATATAAATATACGTTAATGTTTGATTCTGCAAAGATTCTCCCCGACTGAGTCTGGGAGGAGAAGAAAAAAATCATTCTTCTGCATTTTCACACAGTTTTTCTTTTCAAAAGTGAAGCTTCGAGAGCAGGAAGGATGCTCCTGCAGCAGCGCTCCGCTACAGTTGATGAGTTGCAGCAGAGATGTTTCTGTAAATATGACTTGACTTATTGAAATGAGACGACATACCCACAGGAAGGTTTCCTGAGCAAACACACGCTGTGTTGTGGAGGAAAAAAAAACAGAAAAGCTTGGAGCTAGCGAGAGCTAATGGGCTCACTCGCATGACCTAGAAACTCTAGAAACACACACACACACACACACACACACACACTCTGTTGACTGTCTCATTTACTTCAAAAGTATCATTCCAGGAAGACGTTGTGAGTTATTTTCACAGTAGGTTTTTATGTATAATTCTCCAAAACGAGCTCGTATTCAAATATGTGAGAATCCCTCAAAATGGCCAGCGATGAACAAAAAGAAACGCATTACTCTCTCATGTCAAAGTCAAACTCTCTTCTCCTTCGGTCCAACTCTGTCGATGCTAAGTGACTTTAAAAGAACCTCTCCACCTCCTGCAGACATTTCATTGAGAAGGAGAACATCTCTCTGGTTGTGTAATTGTCGTAACTGAGTATTATTCCAGGTTCATCACCTCTTAGCTTTAGCTAAGCATTAGCTTTCATAAAAAAAAAAACACCGGCAGAGCCTCTAACATTCACGTCAGAGAGCTTTCTTCCCATCACTTGAGCAATGACACTGAACATGCTCTTTTTTTGGGTGAATCATGGCCGTGTGAGTCGCAGCGATCCACCAGCTGGATGTGTGGCTGGCTGTTTGTGCTCGAGGTGACTCATGCCGGCACTCCAGCTTCGAGCTTCTTTCCCCGCTCCAGTTTTTAGCTCGTACGGAGACTTATTTAGCTGCTGTCACAGCGCCTCACGTCACATAAAGTTCAGCCTCTCGGGCCGGCGGAGGCTGTCGCGGAGGCATCGCGGGACGCTCGCCCGTACTACCGGCGCCGCGGCCGGTCGGCGCCACGCAGACCCCGAATAGGTCGCGGGTGCAAAGGTCGCACAAGATGTCAGATCACTGACGTTCGCTGGGTGAATCTCATGCTTAGAAATACTGCAGTGCAACTTTAACACACTACACATGACCCCTGGCTTTGGGTGCAGAGGAGAGGAGAGGCCAAGCGCTTCGGCTCTCAGGAGTCATGCCACACTCTCCCTCGCGCTCCCCTCCGGCCTCCATATTGGTTTAAGGCGGCGTGTAGCTGCCATGCCAGGGCTGCAGCGTGTCTGTCGTTGGGCTACTGTGGCAGGTTGTAGCTGCAGCGCTAGCTGAGCGGCGTCTGCGCTGTGGCCCTGCAGGACCAAAGGAGTTCAGCAGGAGTTGCACGCTCATGTCATTGTTTTAATGTCCCCAGTGCTGCTGGGTAATCGTGTGTGTCCTGATGTCTTTACAACAACCGTTTCTGTTTAAGCGGAGGGACCATGTTGACCATAACCGGAACCAATCTGGCCACCATCAAGGAGCCCAGAATGAGAGCCAAGTACGGAGCTGCCAAGTCCGAGAATGTAAGTGGTCGGATCCAGACGCCCACACACACACTTTGTATTGACAAAACAGGAAAAGCGGCGACTTGACTTGGCAAGGGAGACGAATATAGACACACAGGTGTCTCTGTCTGCTCTGCCTCCGTCTCCCTCTCTGTGGAAACACAACACACACACACACACACACTCCTGGGACACACACACACCTGACCCGGCGGTCAACCAGCCAAGGGCCCGTTTTCTGTTTGTTTTTGATGTTGAATTTCCTTTTAGCAGTTTAACCTTTGAAATGTCAACCAGCAATAAAGCGTCTGTGCCCCCCCCCCCCCCCCCCCCCCCTCCCTCCTCACCTGGCACCACGGGGCTCAGCTAACCTTTCTCTCGCTCCCGGCTGCAAGTAAAAATATCCCTCCTGCTTTCCTTTGTCAACCTCTCCGCAGTCATTTCTGATTCTGCTCCGTTAATGTTTCTGTTGACCTATAAACACACTTTTGTTTTTTGCCTTTTGTGCTTTGACACGGCGCCCGTGTGTGTGTGTGTGTGTGTGTGTCGGTACGTGACATACAGGACATAATGTATGGCTCTAACGCGCCGCCACACAGCTACTCGTAGCTCTTTAGCGGCGCGGCGCTCCCGCTAGCGGCTCCTGGCTGACCTCTCCTGTTCCTCGGCGAGTCATTACAGTCTAATTTGTTCCTCGGTGACTGATTGGAGTGTGCAACCCCACGGGGGGGTTTCCAGATAATATCAACACTGATTACAACACTGATGTTATTAAGCCAGCCTCTTGCTCGTTATGTCATTACAGAGACGCTTAATCACTCGCGTCACATGACCCCGTCCATGTGTTTTTCATTACGTGTTGGTTAGCACAATCTTTTTGAGTTATTGTTTTAAAATGTGCTTTATTAAAATGACTGCAAACAGTGTAAAGGAGGTTAAAACGTCACCGTATCAAACTTATTTCAGATCTTAATCATTAAACTGTGGAGCGAGTGTTGTCTCCAGACCTCTTTTCCCTGTTTGAGTCATTGTAGGAACCCCAAATTAATTCCAATACTTGTGTTTATTGTATGTATTTGTTCAGCAAAGTCTTGGGAAAAAAATGTATATCTGCACAAAAAAATCCCTTTTAAAAGATATTTTGATGGTAACTATGAACATCCAGCATGATATGAGCCAGATTCCCCAAAAAGCCTCCTGGAGCGTCAATAAGACACCTTTATGGAAAGATTAGGACCTAAAGAATCAGAATCTGCAACAATAATCACAATAAAACAAAGACTTGTCCTGTTAGGAAGGAGATTCAGTCAAAAAACTGTGTCGTTCAGTTCAAAAATGAGAAAATATTACGTATGTTATGCCAAAAGTTTGTCTGAATGGGGCATGCTGGGTATTAAAATGGGCGCGGGAGGATTTTCACACAGTTTCCAGAAGGTTGAAGCATCTTCTCTCCCCCGTCCTCTCGCCTCCAGAACTGCACGGTGGTCAACAACACCGTGATGGTGTGTCTGGCGCCGTCCGTGGCGGCGTCCGACCGAGGCTTCCTGGAGTCGGGCAGCAGCCCCGACGAGATCGGCTTCGTCATGGACGACGTGCGCTCGGTGCTGGTGGTCAACCAGACGTTCGGCTACCACCCGGACCCCGTGTTCGAGCCGCTGAGCCCCTCGGGCCTGCTGGAGCTGAAGCCCAGCTCGCCGCTCATCCTCAAGGTGAGGCTCCTCGTGCGCTCGGCATCACGCCGGCTTCACGCCGGCCTCGCCGCTGTTGACGCTTTGCGTCCATCGCATCCTCTCTCTTCGTCCTCGCTGGACTTTTCTTCCTTTTGTTGGTTTTGTTTTCAGTTTCCACTCTCTCGTCTTCTTCCTCCGGCTCTACCTTCCTCCTCTCTTTGAGTCTCCTCCTCTTTTTGTCTTCTCCTTCCTCTAAGTCTTCTCCTCTCTTTATGTCTTCTCTCTTTGAGTCTTCTTCTCTTTGAGTCTCCTCCTCTCTTTGTGTCTTCTCTCTTTGAGTCTTCTTCTCTCTTTGAGTCTTTTTCTCTCTTTAAGTCTTCTCTCTTTGTGTCTTCTCTCTTTGAGTCTTCTTCTCTCTTTGTGTCTTCTTCTCTCTTTGAGTCTTCTCTCTTTCTGTCTTCTCCTTTTGAGTCTTTTCTCTTTGAGTCTCCTCCTCTCTTTGTGTCTTCTTCTCTCTTTGTGTCTTCTTCTCTCTTTGTGTCTTCTTCTCTCTTTGTGTCTTCTTCTCTCTTTGTGTCTTCTTCTCTCTTTGTGTCTTCTTCTCTCTTTGTGTCTTCTTCTCTCTTTGTGTCTTCTTCTCTCTTTGAGTCTCCTCCTCTCTTTGTGTCTTCTTCTCTCTTTGTGTCTTCTTCTCTCTTTGTGTCTTCTTCTCTCTTTGTGTCTTCTTCTCTCTTTGTGTCTTCTTCTCTCTTTGAGTCTTCTTCTCTCTTTGAGTCTTCTCTCTCTGTGTCTTCTCTCTTTGTGTCTGCTTCTCTCTTTGAGTCTTCTCTCTTTGTGTCTGCTTCTCTCTTTGAGTCTTCTCTCTTTGAGTCTTCTCTCTTTGTGTCTTCTTCTCTCTTTGAGTCTTCTTCTCTCTTTGAGTCTTCTCTCTTTGTGTCTTCTCTCTTTGTGTCTGCTTCTCTCTTTGAGTCTTCTTCTCTCTTTGAGTCTTCTCTCTTTGTGTCTTCTCTCTTTGTGTCTTCTCTCTTTGAGTCTTCTTCTCTTTCAGTTTTCTTCTCTCTTTGAGTCTTCATCTCTCTTTGAGTCTTCTTCTCTCTTTGAGTCTTCTCTCTTTGTGTCTTCTCTTTTTGTGTCTGCTTCTCTTTTTGTGTCTGCTTCTCTCTTTGTGTCTTCTCTCTTTGTGTCTTCTCTCTTTGTGTCTTCTTCTCTCTTTGTGTCTTCTCCTCTCTTTGAGTCTTCTCCTCTCTTTGAGTCTTCTCCTCTCTTTGAGTCTTCTAAACATCGTTACTGTTCCTGTCTCCGTCTCTTGCGTCTCCTTTCACATGGTCTCTCCTCTCCCAGTAGACCAGGCATTGGGAGAGTTATACATCTGAGTAAAGATGTCAGGTTGCAGTTTTTGGTGGTTTTGCATCAAAGCTTTTGACTCTGTTGAGGAAAATAATTGTCTTGAATCTCACGAGGACTGCAGGACAGCAGAAGGTGAGCTGAGTGTTAGCGTACCAGAGATGTTGAGTCCTGTAAGCGGCATTAAGAGCTCCATCTCACATATAACAACTTTCTTAATGCTGCAGACCTCAGTCAGCTGACAACAAGCCGGCTCGCTCCAGACATCCTGTACAGAAGGTTGTTTCCTTCCTTCCTCCTGTGACTCCTGTTCCTCTATCAGATGCGCCTCAACCTTGAAAGATGATGTTCCTTCGTCTGCGCTCTCCGTTGGGGTTTGGAGACCTTCAAGGAATAAAAAAGTCTCTTCCTCCACGGCCCCCTTTTTTAAAATCAGCTGCAAAGGAAAGTCATGTTTATAAAGTGGAGCCATGCGCTCTGCCACGCCACCTGCTCAGGGTTTTATCAGATGTCGTGTGAAGACTTCACAGCCGTGTTTAGAGGAGCAGGACGCCTTCATGAACGTCCCGCCCACGCTGGCTTTTGTCATTTCACCTCTCCCCTTGAGCTCCAGAGCCGCAGGAGAGAGAGAGGAGACGGTCACCAATTTCATGGAAAACAAAAGGCCTTTTCTGTCTCTCGGCCAATCAGGGTGGAGGTTTAGAAAGGAAGACTGGTGCCTTCCCTCCTCTGTGACTTTAAATATCGTTCTCTAATGAGCAGCTCTGATTGCCCCCGTCGTGCTCCGGGTGCAGAGTTGCAGAAATAAGCAGAACAGCAACGGCATCCTGTTAAATAATTGCGGAGAAATTAGACATCGAGATTTTAAAGCAATTATTTCCTCCCGCTCGCAGCAAAGCACGGTGAGGAGGAGAAGAAGAGATGTGCAGAATGATTGTGCACTTCCTCTCAAGTCTCTGGACACCAGCTGATCATCTCGTCTCTTATTGACTAAAATATTGCAAGTTGTGTTGAACTCCAGAGCGACAGCAAAGCGTTTGTGAGGAAGAGCAGAGCGAGCAGGTTTCTCATGTCGTGGTCGGGTCTGTGCAGCTGCTGTGGCTACCTGCAGTTTAAAGTCCTGCGGCAGCACACCTGATGGACACCTGATGGACACCTGGCAGCCAATCAGAAACGAGCATGTTTTCTTTTGTCCGTGGATCCGTTTGCGTTCATTCTCTGTGATTATTGTTGTGTTTGTGTGGAGATCGTAAGTAACTAAAGTGTGTGTGTGTGTGTGTGTGTGTGTGTGTGTGTGTGTGTGCGCGTGTGTGTGTGTGCTTCCAGGGCCGTAACCTGATCCCCGTAGCTCCAGGAAACACGAGGCTGAACTACACGGTGCTGATCGGGGAGACGCCGTGCGTCCTCACGCTGTCTGAGAGCCAGCTGCTGTGCGAGTGGCCCAACCTGACCGGAGAGCACAAAGTCACCGTGAGTACGACTCTGGACGCCGTTTTCACACTGAACAAACTCCCACTCCATGAGCGCTGGACCCGACCCGCGTGAGGCCCACAGAGCTCCTCGTCCCACCTCTGGAGCATCCGTCCTTCACGTCCCTTTGAGCCGCTCGTCTTCCTCAGAGCGGTTTCCGCTGTGCTATTCATCCCCCCTCTTTATGTCAAATCCACTTCCTGCCTTTTTTTTATTCATTCATCTCATTCTTTTCTCCCCATCCATCAGACCTAAATCTCTTTAATTACTCTAGATTTCTCGTCCCCATTCATATAGCTGCGAGCGCACACACACACACACACACACACACACACACACACACACACACATCCTGCCTCTCGCACCGTTGGCACTGTTTGTGACTGTATTTACGTCTTAGGAGCTTTTGATGGGTCTCTTTTGGCCGGCGTCCTCCTCGGGATTTGAACAGTATTGATATTCAATAGACACCAAAAAAAATGGCTGGTGGGCGTGAGAGGTCTGTGTCTATTTTTACCCTCCTCCTCTTCCTCCTCCTCCTCCTCCTCCTCATTTGGTATTTCATACGCGTAAGCCAGTTGAAGAAGGAATAAAAGAAGGAAGAAAAAAACATATCCCGATGATTTTTTTTTTCTTATTCATGTGTTCTGCAAGCCAGAACTGTTGTGATGTGATATGGCTGAAAGTCAGATGTGTGACTGTGTACTTGTTTCTGTGGTTGAAGCGGCGGCCCGGGGGCCCAGATGTTGCCTCCCACAGCCCAGATACAAAGGGTTTGGGGAGTTTTTGGCGTGCTCGTGGCTCAACACGACACAGCTCGGTTTGTCAGAATAAACGCAGGAGAGGATTTAGCACTGGCACCTTGCACGGGGTTGTTTTCCAGCAATTTTAGGATTTAAAGTGGTTGTGGCTAAATGCAGGCCTGAACGTCTCATTTTTATTTTATTCCATGAAACCAGAAATGAAAATCTGGAGCTTCAGCTTGGACCCCTGCTGCAAACACTCCCACTGGTTCTTCTTTTTTTAAGCGTAGTCTCAAGATAGTGCACCTCCCTGTGTGTGTGTGTGTGTGTGTGTGCAGGTGCGCGTCGGAGGCTTCGAGTACTCGCCCGGGACGCTGCAGATCTACTCGGACAGCCTGCTCACGCTGCCCGCCATCATTGGCATCGGCGGCGGCGGCGGCCTGCTCCTGCTCGTCATCATCGTGGTGCTCATCGCTTACAAGAGGAAGTCGCGGGACGCCGACCGCACGCTGAAGCGTCTGCAGCTGCAGATGGACAACCTGGAGTCCAGGGTGGCGCTGGAGTGCAAGGAGGGTGAGTTATGACACCACGAGAGACTTAGAAGTGACTTACATTGTGCTTGTAGTTCCTCTTCATGTTTTCTCTTCATCTTTTTTTATGCAAATAACTCCCATTGCCCCCGAATAACCGAGCTCCACAACTCCCAATCAATGTGTCCGATCCATTTCTTTCTCTTTCACCATCTTCCTCTCCGTCCCCCTCGCTGCCAACTGCCCCCCTGCTGTTAGGTGGCAGCAGTGTGTGTGTGTGTGTGTGTGTGTGTGTGTGTGTGTGTGTGTGTGTGTGTGTGTTGGTGTGTTTCCAGAGGAGTTCTTTGATGTGAACCAGCCACCAGATGTTGTCTCTCCTCCCCGTGAGAGAGCGGCCTGGCTGCTCCTCCGCCTCCAGAGGGAGGTGGAGGTTAGATGGAGGCGGGTCGCCGAGGAGGGACAGTGAGGCGCCGTAAAGGGGGCGGGGCTTAGGCAGAGAGACTCGACATTAGCATATATTTATTTGGATCCAGTGAGAGTCTACTGACGCTGTGGCGGGTTTGTCTGGCGAGAGGAGGAGAGAGAAGCAGAACAGTGACGAACGAAAGAGTCTGAGGATCTTCAACCTCACATGTCACCACGTAAAGTCAGACGAGGGGGTTCACAGCTCGACGTCAGGGGAAGATGATGGAGTGAATGCAAGAGATGGAGAGATCCTGACTCCCTGGAAACTGACGGCCGTGATTAGAAATGGCGACACACAATCACACGTGCAGTCTACACACATGCGGTCGCAGCCAGTGGGTCAAGCCGTGATTGGCTGGAGCGCGGCGAGGAGTCCGGGTGCCCGACCCCGTCTGTCCCCCGACTGTCACCGCCGTCTGGAAGACGACAACAGGATGGATGGAGGGAGAGGGACGGGGCGAGGGAGACAAATAAGGAAGGCGACTTGTGAGAGGAGGGAGGGAGGGAGGACTTAAGAAGGATGGATTGGAAGATTAGAAGAAGGTGGGAAACAAAAGGGTAAGCATTAAGTACTAAAGAATAGGACTTTTCAAAAGGAGAGAGATAAGGAAACTGATATGAGGATACAGGGAGATAATGCTGGATGTAAGAGGACAACACGGAGTGAAAAGAAGGGAAGCGATCAGAATATTAGAGAGGTGGAGTAAACCCCTTTTTTCCATCAAAGAGAAGGGCAAACAGGAATATAGCAGATAAGTACAAATATTGAATATGTAGAAGAGACGACGTGCAGCAGGGATTAGACCAGAGAGACGGATTAAAGATGCAGAGAGAGATGGATGGCACGAGAGAGCCACACTAACAGAAAGATGGAGGGATGGAGCGGAGGAGAAGGGGAGAGAGGTGACCTCTAAGATGTCACTTTGAAGGGAAGGAAGGGAGGAAAAGAGGGATAGGAAGAGAGGGATGGGGTGACACGAGCCATCTGTTAGTCTGGGCTTTGGTTCGGTATTTGTTTGGGTTGTGTATCCATGTGTTGGTGTGTTTTGGATGACACTGTAGGGCACACACACACACACACACACACACACACACACACACACAGTCGAGTTAAAGCTGTATGTTTCCTCCTCGAGGGAGTTTTGTATTTGTAAAATAGAATCAAGGCGTTACAGCAAAACACACATGCAGCAGTGGATGGATGTGATCCCATTTGTTCCCTGTAGATGTGACTCTGGAGGACGGAGAGTGGGGTCACAACACACACTCACAACACACACTCACACACAGCACACACACACTCACAACACACACACACTCACGGGGATGGAAAACGTGTAAAAACACTGACACACGCACTCACATTAATCATCTGGGCACTCTGTGTTCAGCTGTGGGGCAAGACAGGTGTGTGTGTGTGTGTGTGTGTGTGTGTGTGTGTGTGTGTGTGTGTGTGTGTGTGTGTGTGTGGTGTATGTCACAAGCTCCTGTTCCTGTGTACTTCCATCCTGAACTCCCCTCCAGCCACCAAGTAGCACAACTCCCTCTCTCTCTCTCATCCCTCCTCTCTCTCTCTCTCATCCCTCCTCTCTCTCTCTCTCCTCCCTCCCTCTCTCATCGTAGAGCGATCACATGGTGAGCGATCACCTTCTCCACACGCCTCCATCTCTTCCTCTCTTGCCTCTTTCCTCTAAAGTCCTTTCAGTAGATCTTATTGGTTGAATAGTGAGAGTCCAGATAAAAACCGGCTCCAGAGTTTATTTCAACTTTTACTTGTGTTATAAGTTAGATTCTCTTCCATTCTTCTCTTCTTTGTTTCCTCTGAACGGGGTAGTTGTGTGTTTTTCAGTGTGTTGAGCAGTGTGACAGACCCGCACGCCGAGCCGCTGGCTGTGTTCGCCTCAACGCTGCTAACAGTGCTAACGGCTGCTAACAGTGCTAACGGCTGCTAACAGTGCTAACGGCTGCTAACAGTGCTAACGGCTGATAACAGTGCTAACGGCTCTGCTAACAGTGCTAATGGCTCTGATAACAGTGCTGCTAACGGCTAAAGTTTTCTGGGTGGTACTCAAATATAGCAATGAAAAATATATATATATATATATATATATATATATATATATATATATATATATATATATATATATATATATATGCTGGTTCTTCTGTCTCATCTACTGTAGGTAATATACTCCAGATGGATAAGTACCTCATTAAAAGTCAAAGCACCCAAACTATCTCTTTAATGTTTGACGTCTGAATTTAACAATTCTCTGGGAAGAAAAATATGATATAATAATGCAAATTAGAAATTGGAGAATTATTAATAATTCTGAACTTTTACCTCTTAATAAATGTTTTTTTGCAACGCCTTGATGGTGTTTCAAGCTAAATAATTTCCAAACATCCCGAGAAATCCATCCTTAAAGTGATGCATTGTCCACCAATGGCGGCGGTGGTTTTATTTGGGATGCATAAGGAGTGAGACGGTCCTCGGGCTCAAACAGAAAGCTGAAGCTTTCCCCGCAGTATTCAGCGCTCATGTTGCATCTGTGTGTGTCGCAGCCTTCGCCGAGCTGCAGACGGACATCCACGAGCTCACGCAGGAGCTGGACGGAGCCGGGATCCCCTTCCTGGACTACCGCACCTACGCCATGAGAGTCCTCTTCCCGGGGATAGAGGACCATCCTGTGCTCAAGGAGATGGAGGTACGGGTCAGTAGAGAGCGCTTCACCCATATTCTCTCACACACACACGGGAAAACATTCACGCATACGTCTAGTGGAGGTTTCTGTTCTGACCTGCAAGTCCAGAGGAGTGATAGGAAACATTAAGAGCTCCAAACATGTGACGCAGTACAGATGAGATGTTTGAGAGACTGACTGTGAGATCAGAACCTCCATGAAATCAGAGGAGAACTATCTGAATGTGTCCACCCAACATCTCTCGTCTCCAGTCGAGGCAGAAGAGGCTTCCAGACAAAAGTAGTGCAGGAAAAAACTCACTTTGATGAGCGAGTCTGAGGGCAGGCTGGAGTTTGATGTAATGCAGCGAAGGGATGGATCTTCTTTGGGGAGCGAGCAAAGTTCCAGCCCCACTAAGACTTGGTGGAAGTGCTAGATTGCCTCTACAGGATCCAGCCTGTCTGAGGCTTCACAGAAAGCAATGTTCACACGTCCGATGAAGCCTCTCTCTCCCTCCAAGAGGAAACACTCTGGCTCGCATGAAGCCGGCTGCGTGGACGCTGCCTCCATCGTTCCTCTGTATGCATCACACACTGACATGCATGTGTGTGTGTGTGTTGGCGGCTGCAGGAGGTGGAGTGTGTGTGTGTGGGGGGGGTGTATCTGCGGTATCTGCTCGCGCCATCCGCTGTATTCCAAAGGGATAGTGTAGCGCGACATTGGATTTTCATTTGTATGGCCCAGGCAATCACAGGCCACAGTAGTGCGCTGGCAAGCAGATCAATTTCTTATTACAGCATGAAGCTCACATTCTCACTTCAAGCCTCCGTTTCTCCCCCTCAGAGGGGGGAGACCTGGGAGGGCGGGGGGGTGAAGGGACAATGAGAGGGAGAACGAGTGGAAACCCCAAAAGCCTTGTTCTATGGATGCAGCCGTCAGATTTGTAGATGAATATGTTGTGAGTGTTTGTGGCGCTTTTTTAATGTGCCCTTCATCTAATATTCCTCATTCTCACTCATACTCATGAATCAATTTCTCAATTTGAACTCACACCTTCCTCTTCATCCTGATCTCGACCTTTTTTATCGGCCACTGCTTCACCCTCTTCTCTCATTCCCTCCCGCTAATATTCTGCCCTTTCTCCTCTCTCTGACGCCTCCTTCCTTTCACTTCTCGTTCTGTCTTCCTCCGCTTCCTTTTCTCTACTTTTCCCTCCACCCTTCCATCCCTCTTCCTCCTCATCATCACCTCCGTGCCCTCCTCCTCCACCCCTCCAGGTTCCCGCCAACACGGAGAAGGCCCTGACGCTGTTCGGCCAGCTGCTGACCAAGAAGCACTTCCTCCTGACCTTCATCCGCACCTTGGAGGCGCAGCGGTCCTTCTCCATGCGGGACCGGGGCAACGTGGCGTCGCTCATCATGACGGCGCTGCAGGGGGAGATGGAGTACGCCACGGGCGTCCTCAAGCAGCTCCTGTCCGACCTCATCGACAAAAACCTGGAGAGCAAGAACCACCCGAAGCTGTTACTCAGGAGGTACGGCGACGCGGAGGGACACACAAACATGTCACACGGTTCCCCCACTGGGGGTTCAGGTGGGAGGTTACGTCGCTTTTGTTTATCGCGCTTCTCGCCCTTGAGGAGAGGAACCCCACTGACAGAGGGCACAAACAACTAGAAAGGAAAACAACTTTATACTTGTTGTTCCTGATTGTGTCTTCATGCACATGCAAACTTAAGCAGAAGCTTATTATCATGCAAAAGTAGGAAGAGGAATGATGCAAAAATGATAGAAAATCTGTGATTTTCAAGTGCCGAGTTGTTTGTTGTGCAGCTTTTAGAGGCCTGTGTGACGTTATGCATCGCTATCTCAACCTTGTCCCTGTCAGAGAGGATTACACCCCCGAGCACACACACACACACACACACACACACACACACACACACACACACACACACACACACACTCCCAGTGGAGCTGCAGCCACACACTCCCCCATCCTCTCTCACCCCACACACTGCGAGAAAGGTAGAGAGGGGAAAGGTAGGAAGGGAAACAAGAGGAGGATTTACAAGCGAGAGAGTGAGGGATGGAGGGAGAGAATGGATTGAAAGGAGAACGAGAGGAAGGTGGAGGGAGGCGGAGGTGATTGACAGGAAGAGAGGGCAACATGTCTGCAGGGAGACTCGGGCTGAAAGCGATGGAAGGAGAAACACGGGGGAGAGAGAAGAAGGAAAAACAGAAAAGATGGAGGCCGATGTGGTGAGGATGAGGAGGAAGAAGGAGCTCCAGCAGACAGACAGACAGACGGGGAAAGATACACGTATTTAAGGAAAGACACAATTAAAGAAATGGCCTGTCTCCAAATAAATTAGAATTAGACATTAAATGATAAAAAATGTTTTTTTTTCCTCTCCCCCTTCTCCTCTGAGAGATATTTAATTAAAAATCTAATCAAATAAATGACTCTCAGCCAGTGTGGCGGTGTGAAGCCTTTTCCAATCCCCTCTCGGGGCGCGCGGTCACAACACGCCGTCCCTGCTAACCACACTAGCCTCGGGAGCCCGCGTTAATAAGCTTGGCAATTATTACACAGAGTTCACCCTGGTTTGGTCTTTTTCCTGCAATAGATAGACTCTCGGATGTTTTGTTTTTTAATATTTAGACGCGCGCACAGAAAAGCAAAAGGCTTGATCGTCTGCTCCCGGTGGAGACGTCACACTCATCGCCTGTGTTGGGCCTCCGCGTGGTGCGTGAACACGTGTGCAATGAGTCCGTGTTCCCGTCCGCCCACCGCCCCGTCCGGACACGGCCAGAAGCGTGTTCTGTCCAGGCGTGTTCGCCTCCGTCGTCCTCCATCTCCTTCCCCGCTCCCCGAGTCGCCTCGTATTTCATCCGCTGCGTTTTGCTGACAGCCATGAAAAGAGAAAACTGCTCCACATACATCAAAGAGGAGTCAGCCGGCGAGCGTAGGAGTCCACGTCTCGCTGCTGCTGCTGCTGCTACGGGCCCTCGCTGATGTTGGCCTACTTTCCCTTTTTATTTCCTTACTACTGCTCGTTTGTGAGGAGGGAAAAAATGAATTCCTGCGCAAAAAGTTGGTCAGAAAATCTATAATTCCTGCCTCCCTTCACCTCTTTACGCGCGGCGCCTCGCTAATGACACGGAGACTAATGTTTACGCGCCGCGTGGTGGGAACGTGGCCCAGTTAGACTCCCAGTAACCCGGCAGAAGCCCCTCCCCCCCCTCTCCATTCATCCAGATAATGAAGCGGCGTCTCTGCTTCTTCCTAATGTGAAAAGGAGGGATGGAGGGAAGCGAGGAGGTAAATGTGAGGGCGATGACGGAGGAGAGAGATAATCGCTCCCCTCCGCGTCCCGTTAGCGCCGCTCTCCCTTTCAGCTGTTGAGCAAATTAGACGCAATAAGTCCGTTAATTACAAATGCCTTTTAATTGCTCTGTTTTCATTCGCCGCCTGTTGGAGCGCGCGGCTTTTTCTTTTTCTTCTCGAGAGCGCGCACGTGCGGAGGTTCCCCTCATTACACGGCAGGTTTGTGATTAACGAGAGAAGTTAGGGAATTATACTAATTGCTGTATTTCTAATGAAGACGAGTGGGTTGGCTTGAAGGGAGGAAGGGGGGGGGGGGGGGGTGAAACAATGAAAGAAATGGAGGGGTTTGTTTTTGCAGAGTTAATTTGTTTGCATGTGACGCTGCTGGGGGAGTGGAGGGTTGAAGGCTCGCCGCGTGGCGGCTGATAGCGCCGCTGTTCTCTTTGATGTGCGAGCGCGTCCTGAACGCTAACCCCCCCACCCTGCAATGAAAGTGTTGGTTTATGCCCAGAGATCGGAGCCGTGGGGGGGCTCGACACGGGGCTCCAGAAGCTCCTGGGGTCGTGTGCAGAGGGCTGTGTGCTGCTTGAAGGAGGTCTTCCTCCTCCTCTTCCTCCTCTCTCATGTTCTGTTTCTGTTCTCCCTCTCCCGCCCTTCACCGGCTCCTCTCTCTTCCTCTTCATCGCTCTCACAGGACGGAGTCGGTCGCTGAAAAGATGCTCACCAACTGGTTCACCTTCCTGCTTTACAAGTTCCTCAAGGTAAAATCGCCTCTCACACACACACACACACACACACAGGTGCGGCGTTAGATAAGCCCGGCAGCAGCTACCTGTCCCGTTCCTTTCATGTGCTCATCTCTCCGTTCTCAGAATTGAGGAAACGTTCGTCTGAGGTTCGGTTCAGTCGCAGCCGGTCGTGTTGTTGTGATGCAATGACCCGTCCTCTCTTTGTCCCTCACTGGAATCGCTTTACAGCTGCGTGTGTGTGTGTGTGTGTGTGTGTGTGTGTGTGTGTGTGTGTGTGTGTGTGTGTGTGTGTGTGTGTGTGTGTGTCTTCAGAGCTGAGGGCTCAGCATAAGAGGAAAGCAGAGATCTTACACAAAAGCATTCTCTCATTCCTCCGTCTGTCTCCACGTCCGGATGTTTTCTTTCTCTTTTTGAATTCTTCCCCCTCTGATATGGAATCAGAGCGACTTATTGAGGCTTAAACTGTGCTAAATGCTTGTTTCCACACACACACACACACACACACACACACACACACACACACACACACACACACACACACACACACACATTCTCTAAATTCAAACATTGCTGCAGCTAATCAGTTAGCAGCGGAGCCCCCGGGGGTCCCAGCTAACATCTGTGTGTGTGTTTTGGCTGTGTGTGTGTGTGTGTGTGTGTGTGTGTATGGGTGATTGTGTTCTGGCTCAAGACAGAGGAGTCTTTTCCAGGGAATCTATAACCAAAGCTGCTTTTATAAACTTTAGACGAGACAAACGCGACGGAGAGAGGACGGAAAAGGATGTCGAATTAAAAACCTGGACGAAGACTGCGAGGCGAAGAGAGGGGAGAGGGATGAGTTTGTGTAGCTTTGTACCTTCTTTGCTTTTCAGGGGTCACAGGAGAGAAAGGTACACTTTTAAAGATTCACCCAGGTGTGAATAGAGACGGGGAAAGGTCAAGTAGAAAGAAGGAATAGAAGACGCTTTTACCGACCAGAGAGAACAGGAACAAGAAAATAAAAAGCTTTTATCCATTTCCCTGTTTGGCTCATGGACCTGAGCACTGACTTGTGTGAGCGAGGAGGTCACATGGTCTGCTCCAGACGTGCAGTGCTGCTCCAGGTGAAATTGCAGATGGCTGTTTTAGGATGCTCTACGTCAACGTCATCCTTACAACATCATCAGAGGAACAGAAGCGATGCGTCCTCGCGGGTTGAACAGGATGCTGGAGTAGAAGAGCTAAAGGTGCATCTGGCGTGACGCTCTGATGAACACGGTCCATCAGGAGACAGAGGGGCGGAGCCAGTTTCTACACCGCTGCACAGAGAGGATGTCAGCGCGTGTGTGTGTGTGTGTGTGTGTGTGTTCTCCATGGGAAGCATCTGACAGCTCACCAAGATGACTGACAGGTGACGCATGAGCACGCCGGGCTGAAGGGCGGCGGGCGGGGCGTCCACAGCTCGTCCTCCGGCTCCCCCGAGCTCGTGAAACTGCGGTGACGGCGATGTCGGCCGCCATCTTACTCCCGTTGATCCGTAAAGATGGCCGCTGGAGAGAGCGGAGGGGAGTTCAGTCAGCAGCCGAACCCTCCGCTCCGGCCCCGTTAAGGAGGACGCTGTCCGAGCTGCAGCGCTCGCTTGCAGACCGGCAGGAGGAGGGAAGAGCGACGGCGCCCAGCGTCCCAGAGCTCGTTGGCTGGTTGACACGTCTCACACACCAAAGTGCTTCTCCAAGCGTTTTCCACCCCTCAGTCGTTAACCTTCTATTAACTCCTCCATCAATTGCCACTCGTTCACACTCGCGGGCTCTATGATTCCTCTCCTTCCTGCTCACTCACTTACACGCACACACACACACACACACACACACAGATTTACAAAGGGTGTTTTTCCCCAAAGAAGAGACACTGGGGAGAGGATGGAGTGTGTATGGGAGAGGGAGAAAAATGGTGTGTGTTGTTTTCTGTCAGTTCTCAGCGCTATTAGCCGGCGCAGGCCGCGGCCTCGTCCTCTCCGGCGCCGCCTGTGGTCGCTTACGGAAGATTAAAATATAATTGGAGTTACTGAGCAAAGCTATGCACTTTTTTTTTTTGCTGTTGTGCACTTTTTTGTGGGTAAAGTTTGTGTTTATAGTACGCATTTTAACAATCTGTCTTCCTCTCCTTTTACTTCTCTTTGAATCCTGCTTCCTGCTTCCTGCCTCCTGCCTCCTGCCTCCTGCTTCCTGCGTCCTTCCCTCGCTCTGGTCCTGGTTGCAGGAGTGCGCCGGCGAGCCTCTCTTCATGCTGTACTGCGCCATGAAGCAGCAGATGGAGAAGGGGCCGATAGACTCCATCACGGGAGAGGCCCGCTACTCCCTCAGCGAGGACAAACTCATCCGGCAGCAGATCGACTACAAGACTCTGGTCAGTGCGCCGACGAGCGCAGACAACAGACGCACACACACCTTTCACACAGCACATTGACGTGGATTTAAGAAATGTTTTGTGGCCAGTGTTCTTGGAAAGAGACC
The DNA here is from genome assembly GCF_023055335.1 of Clinocottus analis. Classification (NCBI taxonomy): domain Eukaryota; kingdom Metazoa; phylum Chordata; class Actinopteri; order Perciformes; family Cottidae; genus Clinocottus; species Clinocottus analis. The sequence goes on along the minus strand of NW_027176042.1, from coordinate 2,301,924 downwards.
ATTTTGCAGTTGTTGGCAACATGTATAATCTGCAACTTCACCAATAGAAGCTTTAATTCTGATGAAACACTTTTAATAGTAATAAAGAGCTGCATGTGCACTGTTGTCGTGGTTGAATATTGACTCTGAAGTGCAGTATGAAGTGTTAGCTTGCAGGGTGCACGCTTCCTCACTCCCATAGTAAACGCTTCCTGACTTCTCGGGCTGAATGTGACCTCTTGACCTCTGCAGACGCTGCACTGTGTGAACCCGGAGAACGAGAACGCCCCGGAGGTGACGGTGAAGAGCCTGAACTGCGACACGGTGACGCAGGTGAAGGAGAAGCTGCTGGACGCCGTGTACAAGGGCACGCCGTACTCCCAGAGACCCAAGGCCTCGGATATGGACCTGGGTGAGACACACACACACACACATCACACACACACACACACACACACACCTCGTATGCACTGCCTGCACAGGTGCGTTGCCACAGGGGGGGAAGAGGGAATCGCTCGAGGGCTCTGTGAAACAGTCGGGGAGCTCTGGAGAAGAGAAGTGATGCTTTCTACCATTTTAATTCCTACTCTGCCTCCTTTGTCACGGCGTCTTTTTTGTGATTCATGTCACATTTCTCTGTATTTCCTCGTGTGAACGCGTCACACACGACCTGACCTGTCCCCTTGTGTGTGTGTGTGTGTGTGTGTGGCAGAGTGGCGGCAGGGGAGGATGGCTCGCATCATCCTCCAGGACGAAGACGTCACAACCAAGATCGACAACGACTGGAAGAGACTCAACACCTTGGCTCACTACCAGGTACTCCAACACAAAGCCCACAATGCCTCTGTTCATCCTAAACGCCTGTATTAACTAACATCTTTAGAGTTATGGTTGTATGATGTCTTCCACACCCAGTAGAGTGAGTGTGTGTGTGTGTGTGTGTGTGTGTGTGGTTGGACTGTGATGATGCTAACCGCTAATGAAACTGTGCTGCAGGTGACGGACGGCTCCGTGATCGCTCTGGTGCCCAAACAGAACTCAGCCTACAACATCTCAAACTCCTCCACGTTCACCAAGTCCCTCAGCAGATACGGTACGTGTGTGTGTGTGTGTGTGTGTGTGTGTGTGTGTGCAGGTGTGTGTCCTAATTTCATGTATGCATTTTTAACAAGATAAGGGTTCATGAACTGGTGGACTTCTCGGTGCCTCGTCCTTTAAACCTTCATGTTCATGATCCGTTTAAGCTGAAACAAATCAAATATCTACACGAGAGGCTTCGTGACCTTTAAGCTAATGGACCTTTGTTGGTCTGCTCCCATCACGCGTTCCACAGAGCAGAGACGCGTTGTTGTTGTTATTGACGTGCTCTTTGTTGTGGTTTGGTGATGACGTAGTAAAGTGTAGAGAAATCCATCTGTAACTGAATCTGATGAATGACACAAAGAAAAGAGCGTAGCTTCACAGCAGGAGGAGCATCAGGGTCACGGGGAGGGAGGGAGGGAGGGAGGGAGGGAGGAGGGAGGGAGGGAGGGAGGGAAGGAAGGAGAGGGAAGGAAGGAGGGAGAGAAGTAAGGAAACAAGGAAGGAACTAAGCAAGCAAGAAAGGAGGGAGGGAAAGAGGGAGCGAGAGAGGGAGGCGGGGAAGGAAGCAAGAAAGGAAGGAGGGAGGGAAGGAAGCAAGAAAGGAAGGAGGGAGGGAAGGAAGCAAGAAAGGAGGGAGGGAGGGAGAGAAGTAAGGAAGCAAGGAGAGAGGGAGGGGAGGAAGGAAGGATGGAAGAAGGGAGGGAGGGAGGGAGGGAATCAAGCAAGCAAGTAAGGAAGGAAGCAAGAAAGGAAGGAAGGAGGCAGGGAGGGAGGGAGAGAGGGAGGAAAGCAAGCAAGAAAGGAAGGAAGAAAGGTGGGAGGGAAGTAAGGAAGAAAGGAAGCAAGAAAGGAGGGAGGGAATCAAGCAAGTAAGGAAGGAAGCAAGAAAGAAAGGAAGGAAGGAGGCAGGGAGGGAGGGAGCAAGGGAGAGAGGGGGGAAGTATGCAAGCAAGTAGGAAGCAAGAAAGGAAGTAAAGAGGGAGGGAGGGAGCGAAGGAAGGAAGCAAGAACGAAAGAAAGGAGGGAGGGAGGGACGGAGGGAAGCATCCTCCGTCTGCTGAGACGGATGCTAATACTAATGTTCCAAACCACAACTGTGTCTGCTCTTCCTTCTCCTCCTCTTCCTCCTCCTCCTCCTCCTCCTCTTCCTCTTCCTCCTTCCAGAGAGCATGCTGCGGACGGCCAGCAGCCCGGACAGCCTGCGCTCCAGGACGCCCATGATCACGCCCGACCTGGAGAGCGGCACCAAGCTGTGGCACCTGGTGAAGAACCACGACCACTCGGACCAGAGGGAGGGCGACCGAGGGAGCAAGATGGTCTCTGAGATCTACCTGACCAGACTGCTGGCCACCAAGGTAGCACACACACACACACACACACACACACATTGAAAAAGCCACCGCAGCACATCCGTGTGAAGGAGGCCACGCCCCCAGCAGCCTCCACCCCTGACCTTTTGTGTGGCCGCGGTCTCACAGCTCGTTAACATTTCTCATAACCTTTCCCACAAAGACACACATATGCACAGGAATTAGCGTCCGTGTCTTAATTAGGAGGTTGACCTTTTGTCCATTGAGCTGTTTGCTCGGCGTTATTGGGCCTGTGCTCGTGGCCTCGGGGCGCCGGCCTGTGATCATTACTCGCCAGACTCCTCCACGTCCTCCGGGCCGCTCTGGACGCCGCGCTCAGGGTTTCCACCGCGGCGCGTCTTCAGACCAGGATCTGAAAGGTTACTCGCAGTCGGCTGTGTGTGTCCACGGGGTCGAGCTGAGCTTGAGGAGCAGCATTTAGCACATGGAGACGACCGCATGCTCCGACGGGAGAGGTTTGTTAGACTGTCGATGTTTATCCAGTAAACCACATCAACATCTTACCTACAGCACCATGAATCAGATTAGCATAGCATAAAAAGCATATAAAGATAATATATCTGATAGTTAATGATTGGAATCTGAATTTCTCTCAGAAATCTTGGTTTGTTTTTCGCCTTATTAACTAAAAACACTTCAAGCATCCAGGATGTGAAGAGAAGCTCCGGCAGCAACAGGAGAGGAGTCCTAATTACACTGGAGTCCACAGGAAGTTGACAGCTCTTCCTGTTCATCCTGCCACACCCTATACACAGAAAGCACATGGACTCCATCTTGCACGCTCCTGCACAATGCACACGAACAGATAGTTTATGAACACAAACACACAGCGACGGCCTACAGTCGACTAATTGTTTCCAGGCTTTTGCTCTCATTTGCGAGCGCTAACTACCTCGGTGACTCGGCTCCAGACGATACTCCCCCTCCCTCCATCTTTCACTCATTAGCTCCAGATTTCCATCCCTCCAGCTCCAGGTGGGAAAGTGCAAGGTTAGCGGCATCAACGCCGCCTCGATGGGGAAATGATTAACATGCGAGCCGGGGGAAGAGGACGGAGGGGAAGAGGACGGAGGGGAAGAGGACGGAGGGGAAGAGGACGGAGGGGAAGAGGACGGAGGGGAAGAGGGCGGAGGGGAAGAGGACGGAGGGGAAGAGGGGAAGAGGGCGGAGGGGAACTCTGAGCGCTGCAGTTTATTCTTCTTTATTCCGGCCCCCGCAGCGCTGCATGTTGAGCTGAGGTGTGACCGAGTGCAACGCCGTGAATCTAACTTCTGGCTGCTTTTAAGAAGGTTTTGTAGAAAGGTGGCCTGGATGCTGCAACGCTGAATTGTTTTCAGCCGAAGAGGAATGTGTGAGGATTCAGGTGTGTGATAACTGAAGAGCAGTTTACCTAAAATACTGAAGAACACTCGTCACACACTCGACCCAAAACGCTGCCGCGCTAACAGCAGAGCGCCGTCCTCCTCTAGGAGACATTGAACTGATGCGTCTTCTCCCGCTGGAGGAGGTTGAATGTGCACAGCGACTGAACCGGGTTTGTTCTCCTGCTCAGGGAACGCTGCAGAAGTTCGTGGACGACCTGTTCGAGACCATCTTCAGCACGGCGCACCGAGGGAGCGCCCTGCCCCTCGCCATCAAGTACATGTTCGACTTCCTGGACGAGCAGGCGGACAAACACTCCATATCAGACTCTGACGTGCGGCACACCTGGAAGAGCAACTGGTGAGTGTGTGTGTGCTGGCAGTGAGTGTGTGTGTGTGTGGCGTTGGTGTCTCTGGTCTCGGTGTGTGACACCTTCAGTCCTCCTGACCTCCATCTCTCTCCTTCCTCCCAGTCTTCCTCTGCGGTTCTGGGTCAACGTGATCAAGAACCCTCAGTTTGTGTTCGACATCCATAAGAACAGCATCACGGACGCCTGCCTGTCCGTGGTGGCTCAGACCTTCATGGACTCCTGCTCCACCTCAGAGCACAAGCTGGGGAAGGACTCTCCCTCCAACAAGCTGCTCTACGCCAAGGACATCCCCAACTACAAGAACTGGGTGGAGAGGTACGCCGACGCCCTTTGGTTCCCTCTTCAAGCTGTTTTAAATGTAACGTCAACACCTGAACTGTTCGTCTCTCTCTCTCCAGGTACTACTCTGACATCTCCAGGATGCCGGCCATCAGTGACCAGGACATGAGCGCCTACCTGGCGGAGCAGTCGCGCCTCCACGCCAACCAGTTCAACAGCATGTCGGCGCTCAACGAGATCTACTCCTACATCGTCAAGTACAAGGACGAGGTGAGGCGCTCATGGAGCTGTGGTCCAACGCTGGAGTCCAGCAGTGTTGAGTCTCATTGTTCTGCTGGAAAAGAAACCGAAAGCAGATGAATTCTGTTCCAGTTTTAAACTGAGATCAGTTGTTGGAGACTTCATCCTGGTCACTTAAAGGCTTTATGACATCATTTTGACGCCTGATTTTTCTCTTCATGGTTCGCATCAGTCTCGACCAGCCAGGTGACACGTTGGTCGCCTCGTTTGAGGAAAATGGCCTCAGCTGTTAAAAATGGAAGCTTGTGGCATCGTGACACTGACCAATCTCATCTTCATCCTCTCCCTCCTCTTCCTCCTCTCCGTTCTCTCCCTCCACCTCTTCCTCCTCTCCCTCCTTCTCCTCTTCCTCCTCATCTTCCTCCGTCCTCTCCCTCCTCTCCCTCTTCTCCCTCTTCCTCCTCTCTGTTCTCTCCTCCTTCCTCTCCCTCATCTTCTCACTCTTCCTCCTCTTCCTCCTCTCTCTCCTCTCCATCCTCTCCGTTCTCTCCCTCCTCTCCCTCCTCTCCCTCTCCTCCCTTCTCTCCCTCCTCTCCCTCTTCTCCCTCTCCCTCTTCCTCCTCTCTCTCCCTCTTCTCCCTCTTCCTCCTCTCTGTTCTCTCCTCCTTCCTCTCCCTCATCTTCTCACTCTCCCTCCTCTCCTTCCTCTCCCTCTCCTCTTCCTCCTCAGATCTTGTCGGCGTTGGAGCGTGACGAGCAGGCGAGGAGGCAGCGGCTGAGGAGCAAGCTGGAGCAGGTCATCGACACGATGGCGCTGAGCAGCTGAGGACCGTCCGGCGGCCTGCAGCTCCTCCTCTTCCTCACTCCTCCTCTCCATCCGTCTCCCTCCGTCGCTCCTCTCACCCGGACAACAAACACAACTCCAACCCCCCGACCGCACCGCGGACCAAACGGACCATAGACTGCAGGACGGGGGGGAGGGGTTTCGGCAGAGAGGGGCGGGGCCTGTGTACGCTCCCATGTGTATGTGTGTGTTTGTCTGCCGCCCCGTACGGTGTGTGTGTGGGCTCCGGACGTCTTCGCACACGGAGGGAGCGTGTCACCTGACAGCATTTGGTTATTGTGGATGTCGGTGTTTGTCGTTTAGCTCGGTTTTGATTTCAGGAGTTCAGTCGCGACGACGCGACGGTCAGGACAGAACCGGAGGAAGCCGGGAAGAAAACTCCACGTGCGGCGCCACCGGCAGGACGGACCAATCCGCGGCGAGCCGACGGAGAAGAGGCTCTCCGGGTCATGTGACTCCCAACGGGCGTCACGGTTTTAAAGGATGTTTTCTTTTTGTATAGATGTAATCAACTGCCCTCTCCGGCCTCTCGCCACTTGTATTACTGCTGAATTTGCACAATTTACAGAAACGTTACAAAGGAAGAAGATAGAGATATTATATAGAAACACAGTTTTTAAAGAAAGATTAGGGGCGAAGACATGTTTTTGGTTGTTTTTCATTTTCATTTTTAAACCGACAAATAATACAAACAACACCAATAAAACATGATTTGATATTTGAAGTAGAAAAGAAGAAGAAAAAAAACTACGTGGACTAAAAAAAAAAGAAAAAGAAACGTAAAAAAAGTCGTACTGTGCCATGTTTTCTTTGAATGTTGTTTAGTGCAAAGACATTTTGTTAGATGGGCTGTGCTGCGTGTGGTTTTAAATATGAACACGTGACTGAAGAGAGCAGCGGCCGTCTACAGACCCTGACGACGCCGAAGACGCTGTCGCTTCAATTCAATCAGTGCAATCTTTTGGTTTTCACACAACCAAACACACACACACACACACACACTCTCTCCCGGCCGGTTCTGTCCAGGAAGTGACAGTCGAGTGGATCACGTGATCCTAACTGAACAATGAAGTATAGATACATTGCACTACCTTACTGCGTAGACTGAGGGTCACGCGTGACCTGCGCGTGACCTGCGTGTTACCTGCGTGTGCGTTCGTCCCGTCGGCGGCGCTGAGGTCGGGTAGAGCTTAGCTGAGCCCTTTAGTCGTGAAACAAAGTGCTTTCAGCCTGCAGACACTTTGTGTTCTTCCTTGTTTTCTGCTCCATGTTAACAACCAGACGAGGAGGATGTTCATGGTGTTTCTCTCCACCTGTAACCGTCTGCTGGAGGCGGGGTTAGCTTTTTGTTCATGGAGCCTCTGGAAAGATGGAGCGGTGAGACGGCGTTCATGACTCCTCCCTCGGCTTGTTTTCATCACGGCTCTGAGGAGGATTTCTGTGTTACTTTTCTTTTCTTGAAGTCGGGGGTTTTGACTTTGTGGTGAGACATTTTTTTTTTCCATTATTTTTCTTCTGCTTGCCGAGAAAACCAAACTGTGGTCCGTATGATGTTTTTGTTGATGTTTTCATTTGTAAATTGTATACTTTTTTTTTTCATGAACAAAAAGCTGTTTGCCTTTTTTTTTGTAATCAGGTTGTTGTTGTTGTTTTGTCTTTTTATTTTGTGACATGTAAATTGTACAGTTGACGGTACACATGGAAGACGAAGCTCTCTTCGCTTCGCCGGAAGTTGAAGTCCTGGCGCGACCTCGAGGTCGACGTTCCCGCCCTGGAGCATCAGAGCGACCTCGTCGGTGTCTCTGTGATGGAAATGTGACTCGCTGCTTTCACTCTTGTGTCAAACATTTTTTTTCTATCAAACATTAGGGCTGTCATTTGATGCTGATCATGAATGCTGTGCTGCCCATTTGTACGCCGGGTTCCTTAAACAGACCAAACCCTCTCCCATGCAGGAGTAGTGAGCGCACCTCCCACACACACACACACACACACACACGTGTGGTTTCCATGTCTGAGACGTTGCTGTCTGCAGCTGCATCATGAGCCTCCTCGGTGAAGCTAGCGGGTCGGCTCAGACCGGAGGAAGGACGCACATCTTCTGTTAGAATCATCAATATTACAGAAAGTACTGCAGCACACGCCGGGTCCACATGCAATGTGATGTTCCTGTCCGGTGTGCAGCTTCCTGCAGCATCGGTACGTGTCGGTGCTCTTACTGTCCACCTCGTGCTGAGTGCGGTGGCCTCGCCCGGCCAGACGAAGGCCGAGGGAGGGCGCCGTGCCCAGCGCGTGGTCTGTCAGGCTTCTTGTTTTTGTAAAAAGACACTTAAACATTCTGAACTCATTCTCAGGTTCGCGCTGCGTCGGTGTGGTTGGTGGTTGTTGAGGGGGTTGGTTGGGCGGAGGCGGCGCCGCTCCGGTGAGTGATGGAGGGCTCGTGGTGGTTGTTGTGCAGGCGGTGTACGGCGTGAGTGTCCGGTGTCATCAGGAGGAAGCTGAGGGAAGAGAGACGCTGGTTTCATGCCGTCAGAAGAAGCGCTGAGTCAGCACTAAGTCATGTTTCTTCTGCTTACTCACACGTTGACCGTTCAGACACATCGTGGTTGAATCAAATGCAACTCCTGGAACATTCTGTTGTTTTAGTTTTTTTTCTTGATGGATGTTACATTGAATCCAAGAGAATGCAAAGCAAATGAATCTCAGACAGACGGCAAAGGAATTTTAATACAATAACTGATTCTTTCTCAGAGTTTCAGACTTGAAGCGACTGTCACACGTTTGCAGGTTAACATTCATTCTGTAAATATTCTGTTATTTCCTATTTTGCAGATTTACTACTTGTAAATAAACACGCATCAAGGAGAGATTAAACATTTTTTGCTAAATAAAATGTGGCTTGAGATTTCTATTCAATGATTTGTGCAGTTTTTATGAATGTATGGAGGAAGTAGTAGTTATGCAGGTTCGTTAATGTTTTATTTAATATACAGGGAAATGTATGGAAGCCCATAAATAATTATGAGATAATAGTCAAAATTATGAGATAAAAGGTCATAATGAGAAAAAGAAAAATAAGTCATGAGATAAAAAGTCATAATTATGAGATAATAAAATTGAAATGATGAAATAAAGTCAATATGAGATAAAAAGTCATGAAATAAAGTCGAAATTATGAGATAATGACTTTATCTAAATAATTTCGACTTTATTATCTCATAATAATGCCTTTTTATCTCATAATTGTGTCTTAATTGTTTTTGTGGTGGAAATGGGCTTCCATAAAAATGCTCTACTGCAGCTCTATAATCCCACACCTTAATCTGGCTTCGGCTACTAATTTGTCCAAATATGTTTTGTTTGTTTTTCTCCTCTTGCAGTTCCCTTTCATAAATTGTCCTCTGTGTGTGTGTGTGTGTGTGGGTGTGTGTGTGTGTGTGTGTGTGTGCATGATTCCTATTTACCATCCACACACAGACCCGTTCACACCACAGTGTCAGATTAAAGATGCATCTTCAGAAAAGAGTAACAACATTCGGACAAAGCAAAAAAACGCTCTTTGAACTAGCGAGCTCGCTAACAATTAGCATTTAGCTCTCTCTCTTGGGACAAATTCACATAGTTATAGAAATTGTGTCTTTTAAACGTTCTGTCTCGTGTGGAGCGACACCAACAGCTCGCTGTGCAGCTAGCTGCGCTTTAAAACTCAGAAAAGTTGCCCTCAACTCTATGAAGTGCTGCAGGAATGAGTCCTGAAACCAGACGCAGGTTGTCAGTGAGGTTTCACTCATCTGTGATTAACACAAGCTGAAGAGACGCCGTTGTCTTGTTCTACATATGAAGTAGTCATGAATTTCAAAGCTATTAAGTGGAAAGAAGTGGATGCTAACTCGCGGCTAAATGAGCCTCAATGAGAGTCACAAACCTTCCATCCATTGTGAAGATGTTGCTGAACAAGTGTAAATATATTAAACGTGTTTGAGCTCGAGGGAAGCGGCACGACGCCCGAGGCCGCCAGCAGAGCCTCGTCCTCCATGAAGCTCTCTGTGCTCGATCAGCCAATCAGCTGATCAATGAGCTGATATTGCAGCTCCTCGTCTCCCTGCCTCTCATAACAGGAGCGCCATCATTCATCATTCTTGTGGGAATGCACTTGAGTGGCTGGTGGAGGTTTGTTTGTTGATAGCGACACGTTTACCCCCCCAGACCCATACGACACGCCCGCGCTGCCCTGAGCCGACATGGGCACTGCCGATGGTTTTCATGGAGGACTGCTGTGGAACAAGAAGAGAGAAGAGAGCGCATCGAAGGAACCAAACCCACCTTGTGCTTTCTTTATGGCCTCGAACCCCTCCCCTCCTGTCTCTCCCCCCTCCTCTCTCTCCCCAGAGGATTCAATGAGCCCGATAGACAGAAACTGTTATCGTTGGCACCATGTGTAACCAGCCGGGCTAATTCAATTAAAATTCCATCCAAGGAGGAACGCTGAAATTGCGCAATGGTCGTGGGAGCACTGAATCTGGTAATGATGCTGTCAGGAGGCGAACGCGCTCGCAACGCCAACATTATGATGAATTCCCTGCAAAGCGCAAGATGCTCGTTTCTTCACCCCCCCCCCCCCCCCTCCTCCTCCTCATTCCCCCACCTCTCCTTGCATGCACAATTCTGTTGCCATAGTTAATAAAGCCATGATCTGTATCCCCCCCCCCCCCCCCCTCCATCCCTTTCCTCTTTAATCTCGTTTAGTTACAACTGAAGAGGGCTCTGTGTTTTATCACACGCTGAACTCTGGGAAATGTGAATTGTATTTTAGCAAAAGAGTCTTCTGGTGTCTGTCAGTGTGTGTTGCATCACGTGCACGCCAGCGAGGCTGGTGTCTGTCAGTGTGTGTTGCATCACGTGCACGCCAGCGAGGCTGGTGTCTGCAGGCCCTGAAGCCGGGAGCAGCTCCTCCTGGTGAGGGGGAGGGGCTACGAGATGGATGACTGTCACCGTGTGTGTGTGTGTGTGTGTGTGTGTGTGTGTGTGTGTGTGTGTGTGTGACATCCACAGTTGATTCATTCAGAGCTCACAGCAGGTGCACGTCTGCCGTGTCGTGAATATTAGCAAAGATGACGTTGTGCTCGCTAACAGAAGCACGCTGACTTGTAACCAGATGGATGAATATATATATATATATATATATATATATATATATATATATATATATATATATATATATATATAGCTGGTTTAATCTATATTCTGATATCAACAATAGATGGAATGACAATAATCCAGAGACGTTTCACCAAACTCTGCAGAGCTCCTCAGCTGTTAGCATCTGTTAGCATCTGTAGCTCATTGTGTTAGTTTTAAGATCTATTGTTATCAGGTAGCATTGATGAACCCACTGGCCTCCACCTGCACCGCCCCACACACACAGTTAGCATCTAGCTCATGTGGAGCCGTTAGCTGCTCATGAGACACACATTCCCCTTCGTGTTGGTGAGGAAGACCACAAAGCGAAGACTTCCTGCTTCCTGCTGGATAGAAACGGCTCCAATGCTTTGGTTTAGTTTTCTGTGATTGTATCAGCGTAGAAGATAAACACACTTGATTCATAATTGTTTATTCATATAAAGCTGCAAGTAATTATTCTGAATGAATGTTTTGCCTTGTTAGTATTTGTCCTCGGGGGTTGCTGGTAGAAAAAATTAATGAACAACAATTCAGTTGTTTTGTTGAGTATCCGAGGTCACTGTAATATTCAATAAAACTCATTAGTGGTTGTAATGTAGAGAACGTGTTATTAAACCTTCAGGTTACAGCAAAGATCTGCACGTAACAAACTGTTTTCAACCTGAATCCATTCACGTGTTTGACTCTTCATGAAGCCTTGAACACGTTAACGTGTCTCACACTTCCTCCTCTCAAAGGATCAGTTTGACTCTTCCAGACTAAACAGGTTCCTTATTGCTTCATTCATGACATTAACTCCTAACAAACCTTTCTCAGAGTCCCAGTGCTTCAACGCTACGGGAGCTTCCACCAGGTTTCTGCGTGCGAGGTGGACTGAAGGTCCTCCAGCTGACGTTCCTCGGCTCTAAATGTTTTGTTAATTTCTCCTCAGGTAGAAAGCATTGAGGGAGCGGAGAGAGAACCCATCCCCTGCTCCACTGACCTGCAGCTTCCTGACGTCCGATTAGCACACATGGGTTGAGGATCCATACGGAGGTCGTCTATAGTGTCTTCTGGACCTAAACTGGCGAACACGAGCCAGATGTTCACGCCTGACGGGTTCTGAGGCCGGCGCTCTGCGTTCTCATTGGATGGATTTCCCACCGTGCGCCAGAATGCTTCAAATCGATGATTCCCTGATTGACTTCCAGATGTCACCTTTGTTCACCTCTGAGCTTCCCTTTCTCCCGGGATGCCGACACACAAACATGAGCGGCTCCCTGAGGAGAACCCCCCCCCCCCCCCCCCCCTCCTGCTGCGACCGGGACGAGTCGCCCCGGTTGGAGTCGCCCATCCTCCTCATGAGGGAGACGGGTCACATCCCCATGGAGCCGGAGGAGTCTGTCCGATTAGCACGAGCACCCTCACTCCTCCACTCAGGGATGCACAGAGCCGCTGAGCCTGTGCATGCTTCATGCTCGTGTGTGTGTGTGTGTGTGTGCGCAGAAATGCGTTCACGTGCATGCGTGTTATCGTCGGCTCTGTGTGCACATGAATGGTTTGTGTGCAGTCTGAAGGTCAGAGAGGTCAAGTTCAGACTCCCCACACAAGACATCGTCAGTCCATTTAATCACGCTTCAACCAGCTGATGGTTATGGCTGCAGTCCACACACACACACACACACACACACACACACACACACACACACACACACGCAAACACAATACAGCCCCACTTTGATCTTCAAATGTGCATTTTTTCCTGTGTCTTGCAGCTTCAGTGAACCGAACTTGAAAGCCGCAGCTTTTCCTGGGAGAGAAGAAGAATCTCTTTGGGTCTATTGTGGCTTTAAGCTTTGAGGGCCACAACAAAGAAGTCCAATAGATATGTACACGGGTTTTTTTTACCCGTTGCTTATTTTTCTCCAATTATTTGAATGGCTGTTGAAAGAGCGGCTCCTCAGACAATAAGTAAAATAGTTCTGTGCGTTATTCCTCTGCTGGGTAATTAACTACGACGTGCAGCCGTCAGAGGAGATAACGCTGCGTCGCGTGTTCTTTAAAGATAACACAACCAAGCAGATGAAATGGAAAGAACATGTTTACATTTTGTTTCTTTTGCTGCGGCGTGTGTGTGATTCAGTTCAAAACATTTAATTTAATCCATTTCATGATTAATTATTCTGATTGGACGTATCAGACGCCGCCAGACGCTTCCTGAGCCCCTCACAGGCTGAGCGCTGACCTTTGACCCCTTGCTCAGCCCTTTGACCTCCGCTCAGCTCAGGCCTTTCATGTGAGATCAGCAGAGCAGCTCTGAGCGTGTGAAGTCAGGCTCCGCCTCCACACAGTCAGGCTCCGCCTCCACACAGTCAGGCTCCGCCCCCACACATAGTAAGGCTCCGCCCCCACACACAGTCAGGCTCCGCCTCCACACAACATCAGGCTCCGCCCCCACACAGTCAGGCTCCGCCTCCACATAGCGTCAGGCTCCGCCCCCACACAGTCAGGCTCCGCCTCCACACAACGTCAGGCTCCGCCTCCACACAACTGATTTTGTGTCTGTGTTTGTGTGTGTGTGTCTTTGTAGGTGTGTGTGTGTGTGTGCATAACAGAGTTTGAGGTTTCCCTGCTTGAACAGTTATTCAGCAGGATGCTGCAGGAAGTATCTTTGACCTTTAGGAAGTATCTTTGACCTTTAGGAAGTATCTTTGACCTTTAGGAAGTATCTTTGACCTCTGGGTCGCACAACTGTTGATGCACATGAGATGATGTCATCACTTCACCAGCTGGACCTCAGCTCTGGACCTCAGGAGAGATGTTGAGTCAGATCTCTGCTTGATTCTATCGATGTAATTTACTTTATGAATCAAGTTGTTAACTTCATTGTTGTATCTTCTATAATATCTTATCATATTTCTGTCAGACCCCACAAAGCATCGCTACAGCCTCTTTAGTTTTAATAGATACAACAGGATAGATAAAATGATGTAAAATAATAACAACATGTATTTTTCTACAGATGACATCATTACATAACCAATATGTTTAGTTAACATTTTAACAGTAGTTGTTTCTTTCATAGTTTATTCTGCATGATGTGATATTAATGTGAAGCCGCTCTGTGTGTTTTGTCTTAAAAAAGAAAACATTTCAAAACAATTCAAGTATGACTCATTTTTCTTTCTGTTCCAACTTAATTGGTTTAAAATGTTTTTTCAGTTTGTAAAGATGAACCGTTACTTCAGTAAAATCATCTCCGTCCTTCACTTCACGTCCTCTTCATGTTTTCTTCCAGCTGTCCGTGTTCTGCTCCTCTCATCCTCTCATCCTCTCATCCTCTCATCAGCTGCTGTTGTGTTTCTACGTGATATGAATCTCCTCTCCCAGCAGCCCGGCTCCGATGTGCAGTTGTGCGTTCGTGTTGTGTAGCTCGTACATCAGCGCAGAGTTCATGAAGACGTGTGCGTTCTCTCCCGGAGACCAACGCACATCTTTGTCTTCGGCACAATTATTGAGAGCGATGGCACGTGTTGACTGCAACACAAAGTGCGAGGATAATAATAGTGTGTGTTTCTCTGTGTGTCTGCCGGTGTTGCAGACGCACATCCATCTGAAAAACCCAATTTCAAAGCAGCGCGACCGACTTTACTTTGAATTTACAAGCAGCCGCTTGAAACATGTGCAGTGAAGGTGTGAAGCCTTGAGTTCAGGAGAGGAGGATAAGTTACAGACATTAGTAAACACGTCAATATGATTAAAAACATGTTCTGTGTCCTGTTAACGAGAGCTTGACCTCTGATCACAACTTCCTGATTCACTCGTTCACAAGAATGTGAATTTCAACGAAGAAAATGTCATGAAATTCATCCTATAAATGTCATAAATAAAAACATCCTCCAGCATTTCAGAGCTGAGAATAGTGTCTTAATATCTTATACCTCCTTTTATTTAATGTTCTTTTATCTGTTTGTATCCTTCACAATCATCTGGATGTAAAAATGATTTTTTTCTGCCGTATGATGAAGCCTCATCCCTCCTCCTCATCCCTCCTCTTCATCCCTCCTCTTCATCCCTCCACCTCATCCCTCCTCCTCATCCCTCCTCCTCATCCCTTCATCCTCATCCCTCCTCTTCATCCCTCCTCCTCATCCCTCCTCTTCATCCCTTCATCCTCATCCCTCCTCTCATCCCTTCATCCTCATCCCTCCTCTTCATCCCTCCTCCTCATCCCTCCACCTCATCCCTCCTCTTCATCCCTCCTCCTCATCCCTCCTCTTCATCCCTCCTCCTCATCCCTCCTCCTCATCCCTCCACCTCATCCCTTATCTCATCCCTCCTCTCATCCCTTCATCCTCATCCCTCCTCTTCATCCCTCCTCCTCATCCCTCCACCTCATCCCTCCTCTTCATCCCTCCTCCTCATCCCTCCTCTCATCCCTTCATCCTCATCCCTCCTCCTCATCCCTCCTCTTCATCCCTCCTCCTCATCCCTCCTCTTCATCCCTCCTCCTCCTCCTCCTTCCATCTCATCCCTCCTCCTCATCCCTCCACCTCATCCCTCCTCTCATCCCTCCTCCTAATCCTTCCACCTTATCCCTCCTCCTCATCCCTCCTCTCATCCCTCCACCTCATCCCTCCTCTTCATCCCTCCTCCTCATCCCTCCTCTCATCCCTCCACCTCATCCCTCCTCTTCATCCCTCCTCTTCATCCCTCCTCCTCATCCCTCCTCCTCATCCCTTCATCCTCATCCCTCCTCCTCATCCCTCCTCTTCATCCCTCCTCCTCATCCCTTCATCCTCATCCCTCCACCTCATCCCTCCTCTCATCCCTCCTCCTCATCCCTCCTCTCATCCCTCCACCTCATCCCTCCTCTTCATCCCTCCTCCTCATCCCTCCTCTCATCCCTCCTCCTCATCCCTCCTCTCATCCCTCCTCCTCATCCCTTCATCCTCATCCCTCCACCTCATCCCTCCTCTTCATCCCTCCTCCTTATCCCTCCTCCTCATCCCTCCTCTCATCCCTCATCTTCATCCCTCCTCCTCATCCCTCCTCATCCCTCCTCCTCATCCCTTCATCCTCATCCTTCCTCTTCATCCCTCCTCCTCATCCCTTCATCCTCTGGGTTCAGGTCTTCTGCAGCTTCCAGGAAGTCAGCAGGTCGAGCGTCTCCGTTTTTCTTTTAAATGAACAGCTTTAGCATCGCGGCGGCGGCTGGAAGGAGGGAGCGGCGGTGAGGGAGGTGTGGAGGAAGAGAGAGGGCGGTTAGAGAGGGGGAGCGAGGTGGAAGCGATTGCTGCAGAACAGATGGATGGAGAGGTGCCCTGGATGTCAGGTAGTCATGGTAACCTGTCACACAGGAGTCGTCTCGTCGGGCGGCGATGCAGAGCGACGGCCGCTCGCCTCGCTTTGAGTTACAGACGACACGTCCAGTCGTCATGTGGAGGAAAACCACGGCGACTGCACAGAACACGCGACGTAACAGACTGTTTAATGTTTCATTACTTCATGTGACTGCACGAGCTGATGCACAACACACAAACACACAAACACAAACACACTAACACACTAACATAAACACACTAACACACTAACATAAACACGAGGATATCCAGTCAGGTTGGAACGATGGACTCTGTGCAGGCGAGAGTCACGAGAGGAGAGGAGGCAGCAGGTGTGCTGCTGGTGATAACCAGGTGGAGGTGCCTGGCTCTGTTTCCTAGCATCGCTCCACTGAGTCCTGAGGAGGAGGAGGAGGAGGGAGGAAGAGGAGGAGGGAGTCCAGGGAGCTGTTGCCAAGCCGAGGCAGTCTTCCTATCAGCCTCCATCTCTGTTGCTCCCTCCATCGTTTCCTCCACCTGAGCGCTTGTCAAAGGTTCCTCGGCCAGATCGATGGAGGCGAGCGCAGGGAGACGCTTTCCTCCTCAGAAAAACCGACAGCGACGCTTTCTCGTTGCAGAGCGTCACATTGATGACATGGAGCAGCTCCTCCGGCTCCTCGGGCTCTCGTTCTGCTGCTCACGCGTCTCGCAGCAGAACTGAGCGACGGCATGAATGACGGCTGTCTGTCAGCGAGCAGCAACAGCTCACGCAGTCGTAGAGTCACATGTTCAGGTCAACATGGCCGCTGTGTCAACAGGTTATCACCTCGTTCATGAGCGGACCGGTGAACTGAGCACAAACGTCTTCTGCGGTGACGTCATGATGTTTGAGCCAATGTCTCTGTTGGTGAAGAGGCTTCACATCCAACCTGGTCTGACATCTTCTGGCTCTGTGGTCTCTGAGTAACAAGCCGCTAACACACTTTGACAAAGGAAACATGAGACAGTTTGACGGCACAAGAACACAAAGCCAGTGATCGTATTCATCACATTTACTGCTGTAGTTTCTCATCCCTGTCATTAGTCCTCATTTCCGGCCTGTATGTGTCTTTCATGGCCAGTGGAAGCTTCTCCTCTGGTCCACATAACATGCGGCGCCCTCCCATGCTTCATCTCTGAGGCTCTGCAGGAGAACGCTCTGCAGCGCTGAGGCTGTGTTGTCGCCTGGAGAGCACGACGTCCAGCCGACTCACACGGGAATGTTGTTCTGACAGGAAAAGAGGAACGTCGTGCCGCTGGCGGTGTGTTCAGCGCTGATGGAGGAGACGCTGAGACCCTCCCAGCAGAGACTGTGAAGGCTCTGATGCGAGTCCTTTACAACACGAGACACATTTAAAGATTTAAAGAGGTTTAAAGATTTCTCCCAAACGATCTAATAAGATCATTTATTATTCATCGCAGAAGAAAAACGGGCCGTGCAGTTGTTAAATCCTGTTTAAGGCCCAGAGATGTTGCTTAAGAGTTTGTAGAGGCAGTCGGTCATGTGATGTGTAAAACCAGGTTATTGTTGCTGCGTCTGGAAACATTAGCTGCAAAATGTGAAGTAAAGTTGAAGAAGCGGGAGAAGAGATGAGCGTAGAAGTTGGAGCAGTGTTTCCTCTCCCGGATGGCGCCGGGTGTTTTGTGGTGTCACACGCTTTGACGACTCGGAGCCTTGATTGTTTTCCTGCTTGGCAGAAACGATGTTTCTTCCTCCCCATGCAGCCCCCACGCAATCTCTTTCTAGAAAGTTTGTTATGGATGCTTGTGTGCAGTTGGAGGGGTAAAAAAAAAAAACACTTGTCAGAATGATTTTGGAGGAAAAAAAAACTTTTCTTTTTGCTTTTTTCTTCCTGCAGAAGAGAGAACAAGTTTGTGAGTGAAGAGTAAAGAAAGCGTGAGAAACATCCCTGTGATGGATGGTAAGGCACAGGCAATTACAGACAACATGCCAGGCACTGTGCATATAGAAGATAACACACACACACACACACACGCACACACACACCAATAGATGCACATAGACACTGGCACTGTGAGATAATCTTGAGTTTCTTTCTTTCCGGAAAAGGCAAAACATTCCAGCTAAAATCCATTTAAGGCTCCCTGCTCGGCATACTGATAAACATACTATAACAAAAGTACACACACACACACACACACCGCCTACAACACATCGGCTCCCACATGCAAACACAGATGAGGCTCAGCCAAGTCCGGTGTACTTGTAGTACGAGCACACAAAGCCCTTCCTTATCACTGCAGGTTCAATTACACACACTTACACTCGTGCACACAAATGAGGGCCGGCGAGCCGAGGTGGCAGTCACACTATTGGTTTTCTGAGGTGATGCTGAGCTGCTGGGAGGGAGGGGCTGTAATGCAAAGAGACAGATTCAGGTCACTCACTCATTGCCAGGGATGAATATAGAAGGAGAGAAGAAGAAGCTGCATGTTGGAGAGAGAGAGAGAGAAAGAGAGAGAGAAGGATGTGTGGGATGAGGCGAAGGACGATGAGAGAGAGGAGAGACACAGGAGGCGAGAGGCAGCGGCGTCCTGCAGGAAGATGAGATGAATATGGGATGCTGTGAGGAAGAAGAGAGAGAATGCAGAAACAGACAAAACAGAGGCGGAGAGAAGGGGAGCGGCATGATGGATGAAGAAGTGAATGACAGAAATGAAGTGTCAATAAAGTGAATGGATGAGAACGGGGAGACAAAAGATGAATATGACGGAGCTTTGCATGCAGAGAGGAAGATTGTGGAATTAAAAGAAGAGGAGGAGGAGGGAGGGGAGGAGGGGAAGAGGGGAGCGTAGAAAGAGGGATGAGGAAATAGTGGGATACAAATGGAGAACGTGTTGGAGAGGGCGAGCGCTGCCAGAGGAAGAGGAACTGAGGGAGATAGTAATTGACATGAAGGGAAAGTGACAAGCGAAAAGATGAGTATGTAGGGAGGAGGAGAAGAGTCAGAGAGAAAGAGAGAATTACTATTGAATGAGGAAGACGAGAGGGAGAGAGAGAGAGCTGCACCACGCTCACCGACCTTCAATCATTGAACAAACTAGTGTGTGTTACAACAAGAGCTCCTTCTCTGCTGGAGCGTCAGTCATGTGACACGCTGAGAGGAGAAGCCACGCCCAGAAGTTCAGCTTCCTGCTTCCTGTTTGTGTTGCATTCATGTGAACGACACCTCTGAGACGCAATGTTGTCTCCAGACCTCTTTTCTCTGTTTGAGTCGTCATAAGACCCCAAATTAACTCCAATACTTGTGTTTATTGTTTGTATTTGTTCAGCAAAGTCTTGGGAAAAAAATGTATATCTGCAAACAAATCACTTTTAAAAGATATTTTGATGGTAACTATGAACATCCAGCATG
>NW_027176042.1:2272500-2277500 GCF_023055335.1 Clinocottus analis | reverse complement strand
TGTGGTGCCATCTTTCCCTGGCACGCTGTGCCAATGTCTGTGTCTGACACCCACTCTCTCGGTGGGGTGGCAACGCGTCGCATGCCAAGCTCTAGAAGCAGCGAAGAGAAAGATGGTTAGAGAGCGCACACAAAGAGGTAGAAGTGGAAAGAAGGTGCTGAGGAGAGATACAGAGTTCTGAAAGGAATGAAAGAAGAGGATGAAGGGCTAGAGGACATATAGCGTCTGGACAGGAAGGGAGAGAAAGCCGTATAGAGAGGAACCCAACTGTGGTGTTGAAAGAGAGAAAAAGGGCGAGTCCAGATGCGGTTTGAAAAAGGCAGAGGCTGAAAAATGAGGAATGCCTGAGAGACTTCCTGTCTGCGATGTGGAGCCAAGCCGGCCCTCCTGGCAGACGTCTCCTCCTCCAGCGCGTCCGCCACACCTGCTTCCCCTCCCTCCATCCTCCTCCTCCTTCTCCTCCTCCTCCTCTTCCTCCTCCTCGGTCCTGTGGCACGCAGCTGCTCATCCCCGTGCGCGAGGACTCGGCTCCTGAAGGAACGCTTCAGTCTCAAAGTGCGTTAAAGCTGCACCGGGCCGCCACACACTCCACGAGAAGATGGCCCCCGATCATCAATGCAACGCAGTGATTGGGGCTGTGAAGGCGCTGCTGCAGCCACGCCTTTCTTCTCAGACAAATGTGATAATTTGATGGACTAAAGCAGCAGCCCGTTAAAAACACAACGGGATGCTGCTGCCGGCATCTTTCTGAGAAGCGCTCTCTCAAACTACTTCATGCATTATCACACTCTGCGTCCACAGCGACGCACACGATGTGGTCCTCATGGTCCCGTATCAGAGGAATGAACACCAAGGAGCAGACTTTACCGTATCCATGATGCTCAGATATGAAGATTATTGATTGATTTCACGATTATAATTCATTGTACACCCTAAATAACTTATTAAAGCTCCACCTTGAACAGATGTGAAGACAAACGCTGGCCCGTTGCCTCCATTTCACTCATAAAACGTCTACTGCAGAACACTTCTGTGTGGAATTAATAGTTTACCTCAGAGAAATGATTTAAGTGGGTTTACAGTGGACCACTGCCAATACACACACACACACAGAAAGAGAGAGAGGGAGATAGAGAGAGATTCCCACAGACAGACGTAGATTATCAGCTGTAGCAGTGTTCTCTGCTTCGGCGTCTTGTTGTGAGGACGGCGAGCAGCCTGCAGAATGAAAGCGTCTCAGTAAGTGAGAGCTGCATGTTTCTCCCCTGAAGAGTCCGGCAGAGCGAAGCCGCATCTTCTCTTCTTCCATCGCTGCATTCGTGCAGAAGTTCTGTGGGTTTTGTGCCGTCACAGTTTCCCATGCAGCGGCTCTGTTGCACAGCAACACTCCTCTCCTGACGGGTGGAGCGCATGTTCTGCCTCTGTTCGTTCTCAACACGAGTGCACGTGTCGCCGTGCAACAGCCGGCATTCATTTCATGCGCTCATGTTTCATCATTGCGTGTTTAAGAAAAGAAGGAAAGAGAGAAGACAATGAAACAATGACTGCAAAGTTACAACATATACCTTCATAAGAAGATGGGCCTGTTACTTCATGTTGTGTATTTACTGCATCTATCATTTAATTACATTTAACTGCACTTGGCTGTGCTGTTGGGTCCTCTCCCTCCTCGTTGAGCCCTCCTGGTGCAGTGTGTATGTGGAAGTGTGTACATGTAGGAGGGAGCATGTGTGTGTGTAGATGGTTGTGTATTTGTGTATGTGCATCTGTTAGTGTGAAGGTTCATGTATGTAAGGGTTAGAATTTATACTCGTAATTAGATTACCGACACTAAACGCTCCCGTTTTGACTATTTGCGTTATCATGTTTGTTTGTCAAGGACGACTCGGATGTGTTAAAAAACACAGAATAAAAAGTGTGATACACCCTGCTGGTGGGACACGCCCTGCTGGTGGGACACGCCCTGCTAGTGGGACACGCCCCGCTGGTGAGACACGCCTTGCTACTGGGACACGTCCTACTGGTGGGACACGCCCTGCTGGTGGGACACGTCCTGCTAGTGGGACATGCCATGCTGGTGGGACACGCCCTCCTGGTGAGACACGCCCTGCTGGTGAGACACGTCCTACTGGTGAGACACGTCCTGCTGGTGAGACACGTCCTACTGGTGAGACACGTCCTCCTGGTGAGACACACCATGCTGGTAAGACACGCCCTGCTGGTGGGACACGCCCTCCTGGTGAGACACGCCCCGCTGGTGAGACACGCCCTGCTGGTGAGACACGCCCTGCTGGTGGGACACGCCCTGCTGGTGGGACACGCCCTGCTGGTGGGACACGCCTCGCTGGTGGGACACGCCCTGCTGGTGGGACACGCCCTCCTGGTGAGACACGTCCTGCTGGTGAGACACGCCCTGCTGGTGTGACACGCCCCGCTGGTGAGACATGCCCCGCTGTTGGGACACGCCATGCTGGTGGGACACGCCCTGCTGGTGGGACACGCCTTGCTGGTGAGACACACCATGCTGGTGAGACACATCCTGCTGGTGGGACACACCATGCTGGTGAGACACGCCTTGCTGGTGGGACACACCCCGCTGGTGAGACACGTCCTGCTGGTGAGACATACCCTGCTGGTGGGACACGCCCTGCTGGTGGGACACGCCCTGCTGGTGGGACACGCCCTGCTGGTGAGGGCTTCAGTCCTGTGAGCTTAGCGCCTGGTTGCATCATTCCTGAGTAAAGACGCCATTCACAGTTTTGATGAATTCTAACTATTATCTCTGGTCGTCACTACAGGGACTACAGGATTATGAATGAGGCCCGTTGAGTCCTTCAATGTACAAAAGTGTTGTTTCTGTAATTCCCCGAACAGATTGCCGCTCTGAGATGACGAGCGCGTTGCCGCTCTGGGATGACGAGCGCGTTGCCGCTCTGGAATGACGAGCACGTTGCCGCTCTGAGATGACGAGCATGTTGCCGCTCTGAGATGACGAGCACGTTGCCGCTCTGAGATGACGAGCACGTTGCCGCTCTGGGATGACGAGCACGTTGCCGCTCTGAGATGACGAGCACGTTGCCGCTCTGAGATGACGAGCACGTTGCCGCTCTGAGATGACGAGCACGTTGCCGCTCTGGGATGACGAGCACGTTGCCGCTCTGGGATGACGAGCGCGTTGCCGCTCTGAGATGACGAGCGCGTTGCCGCTCTGGGATGACGAGCACGTTGCCGCTCTGGGATGACGAGCACGTTGCCGCTCTGGGATGACGAGCACGTTGCCGCTCTGGGATGACGAGCACGTTGCCGCTCTGGGATGACGAGCACGTTGCCGCTCTGGGATGACGAGCACGTTGCCGTTCTGGGATGACGAGCACGTTGCCGCTCTGGGATGACGAGCGCGTTGCCGCTCTGACTCAGAGGAGTGACTGTTCTCCATCACCAGAGGAAACAAAACAAACTTCTCAGCAACCCGACGCTGTACACGAGGCTGGTTCTGCATTTGTTTTGGTCATTGGGCTGTTTGGGGTCCAGGCTACTGCCAGCAATGTCACGCAGAATGTGGATGTGACTATATCCTGGTTATGAAGTGACGGCCATTTTGGAAATGCAGTTTGCGGTGAATCGTTGTGCACAGTAGACACGACTGAGAGTTTAAAGTTCTACTTTAAAATGTCAAAGATATCCTCAGCGATAGGCCACAAACTCCACACTGTGTGTGTGTGTGTGTGTGTGTGTGTGTGTGTGTGTGTGAGAGAGAGAGAAAGGAGGGTGTTGAAAGTGTGTAAGCGATGTCATTGTTCACCTTCCTCAGTGGAGAGTGCTCTGCTCAGCTTCACATTACTCGTCAGCGTTTTATAACGTATTAAACTATTTTTATAGTTTAATTTTTTATCAGTTTAGCAGAGGAAACACGGAGGAGCGGGCGCACCAGGACCGAGAGGAGAGGGAGGAAGGTTCACTGGAGACTCAACTCAGTGTCTTACTTTGGGGGTTTTCATTGATCAGAGAACTGCATGCTGGTCCCTCTGGCGTGCGTGAAGGTGACGCTTTGCCCTCAGACGTGTTCACGTGGGGAAACATTTATTTTGGGGCTCCAGTGCATGACATCAGCGTTTTATACAACTGAAAACACAGTTTCACCATCCAGGAAACAACTAAACATCGACATGTCATTAAACATGCAGCATGTGGAGCTCCTTATCATTTTTTAAGCGTTATTAATGCAAACACAGAGCTTCAGGATGTTAGCACGCAGAAGCGACCGCTGCTAACTCAACCTGCTTTGAGGTGAGCGAGCTAACAGCTGATGTTGATGAACATAATACATCACTATATGCATACAATAATGTAATCACTTTGATCCTCAGGATACTTTGATGAAGTTGCTTTGATAATGTTCAGTTTGGGGCTTGACCTCGTCCTGTCCTCTGGAGGTCAAAGGTCACGACTGAGCCCAACCAGAGGAAATGTTCCCTTTGAGATTGATGCAAAAATATTTACTCAAAACAGGTTAACAAAATGATTGCTGTCTCTAAAGTGATCCACATATTAATGCAACTTAGTATTACAGATGAGATTTAAGGCTTAGTAAAAACATAAAATATTTATTTCTTCTGATTTTTTCAGAAATAAAATGCATTGTTGTAAAAGTCAATGAATAATAAAAGATGTGCGAGGACAAATCCAGAGCAAGGACCCGGTGGGATTTTCTGAAATTGCCATTCTTCTCACCTTCATATCTGTTAAATATATAATCCAAATTATCATTTAGGCGCGTAAAATAACTCACAAATGGGGGAGAAATCTATAATTCATGCGGTGACCCAACAGGCTCTGTGATTGCTTTACAAATTGGGTTGAATTAACCTGTAAATCATATTTATAATGCATAACAGTCATACATGTGTTGACCTTTATTCCACCTTCTTCATTCATCCGCCGCACTGAGATCTGTTCTGATTATTGGAGATCAGTTTTAGTTTTGCAGGCGTGAAGAAGCC
>NW_027176042.1:2175000-2267500 GCF_023055335.1 Clinocottus analis | reverse complement strand
AGTGTGTCTTTGAGGCAAAGTGAGTTCACGGCGGCGCTCTGTGTGTGTTTGTGCCGGCGTCTGGAGCAGATAACACTGACAGCTTAAGGTCATGAAGATGGGAAGGGCACCACTGAAGACGGCGTATCTTTGATCGCAACACAAAGTGTGACGGTGTGTGTGCCGCACACGCGGCGGAGATAGATGGCGGAGTCGGCACGCCGCGTGTGTGTGTGTCCGTGTTTATGCATGTGCATGTTTAATGCATGGACATGTTTGTGTTACATGTTTGTGTGCAGGCGGGCGGGAGAGAGAGAGAGAGAGAAAAGACATTCTTCCTCCGAGCTTTTGGAAGATTTTTCAATGTGTGTGTCTGTGTGTAGGTGTGTGTGTGTGTGTGCAAAGGTGTCAGGATGTGGTGCAGACAATGCCTAATTGGGTGAAGTCACAAGGTTACAGGTTTCCACGGATGTCGCACAATTTCCTCTCTTCTATCTTCTGCATCTGCAATTAACGGCTGCGTTTGCAGGTTAACTCTGCGATGTGACGCTGGAACTGATCATGGAGATGATCGATGTCATTGTCCTTGTTTTTAAAGTCCTCTCCATATATTAGGACGGTAATACACGCTGTAATCACATGACACCAATCAGAAAGTGTGGATTGCTGTGGATAATGGAAGGCAATCAAGATGGTGTCTCTGGACGGTCTCCTAATGGAGCCCATGACTAATTGACTGAATCTACCCGTGAACTGTCTTCGCCCCCTCAGCTTCTCCGTCACTCTTTAATTGGCTATCGTTGTGTTATTACCCGTTCTCCAGGGCGGGGACCATCTGCCAGCTGCAACAGGTGAGTCGTGAACGGCTGGTGTGTGTTTGCCTGTGTGTGTTTCTCTTCACAGGCCCGATCACGTCTGATGTTTTTATGAACGTGCTCTTGCAACGTCCTGACTAATGCAAACGCTTCGCTGTTGGAGGAGCTTCTCATTCTCCCTCTGCAACCGAAGGAAAGGGAGAGGAAGAAGAGAGGAAGTGTCTGCAGGAGGAAGAGGGACCGGTGTCATTCATCAGCAGTGCAGCGGTGCATGCAGCGTGCTCACCACGCTGCTCTTTTAACTCTCCCTCTCATTTACCGTATTATCTCCCTCTCTCTGCGCATCGTTATGTGAGACGCAGCCCGTGTGATGAATCGCCTTTTTGATGAGCGATGCGCGGTTCCTGTTGTTTAACACGTGGAGCAGAGGCTGCTGCTGCTCTCCTGCATGATGGTGATGTATAGAAATAGTCTGATCTTTAGCCTTGTGGACTGATTATTTAGAGGCTGTTTACAAGGTTTGCTTCCTTCCAATGAGTCTCTCTCTTTAATTAGCTATTGACAAGTGGAATGCTTTAGCATTGTGATGGCATCTTCAGCTCTCTTTTGACTGTTCATTACACCTTTGAATCGGTTCGTGTTCACATGGTACTTTCTTATTAAAGGGGAAAATTGCACTTGTTGCTGAGTTGGAGTGTTAAAAAGTACAGTATCTTTGTTTCCTGGAGCTCAAACCAGTGCAAATAAATCATCGATAGACTTTTGGCACATTCCACGAAATGATTAATAAATATGTTCATACTTCAGTGTCAGATTATCGTTCTTATCGACTTGAAACTGCACAAGGTGATGCAACAAAAGGTATGTGAGCTCCTTCTTAGCCGCTAAAGACGGACTGAACAGTGCAACGTCTGGACGGCCTCGCACTGAAATGTGCTCACTAGAAATATGGATCATCTGATCATGTTTATGGAACATGCAGCTCCGTGCACGGAGGACTCAAAGTCTGAGAGGATGGAGCAGCCTCAGGGCTGGTTTTCTAATCGACTTCCAAGTTAAATCAAGACAAACCTCCTGGATGAAGGTCAGGGTCTTACTCCCTGATGTTTTATTCCATACGACTCTGGATGCAAACACTTCTGCTGATTACCAATCCTGAGCTTTTGTCCTGAGAGTTAAAGAAGCTCTCCAGGGGTTAAAACACTCTCGTTGAGGCTAAACTTTTTGCAATCTTCAATCACGTCGTAACTATATCTAAACCACATGTTCCCCCGTGGGTATTCCCAGTTGATGCACGCCTTAATTCAAGGAATTTTTCAAGTGATTAAGTTGATTCTAACCCAATATAAAGCAGTCCTGACCCTCTAAGGATGTCAGACAACTTTAATAACTGACGCAACACGAACCATTACGACCCGCAGACGTCATTTTGATGAGCCCAGAATAAATTGGGCTAACAGCGTCTCTTTAGCGAAGCGCTTTGCTTAGCCTCCTCCAATCTGAGCGAGCCGGAGCTGTAACGCGCATGCTGTGTTTCTGACAGGATACAGATGATGAGTTGGAGAGGAACTGTGCTCGCTCGCCTGACTGTAATGAGTTCTAGTCGCTAATTAGCTTGTTGCTGGATGCCAGATATGGCGGAGGCTAAAGCCCCGTCACCGGAGCGCTGCAGCGAGGAGAGGAGAGCTCCTCTAATGAGCTCTCAGCGGTGTGTTTACTGTTAACCAAAGTCATGGCTTTACTCGCGGTGTGTGTCTCCCCCTGCACGCAGCGCCTGCACACACACACACACACACACCATCTCAACAGCCGTGCACACACAAATCTATATTCATAGCTCATGAGCGCAGACTCACACACACACAGACAAAAAGCAGCTCACTGATTAAACCCTCAGTGTTTGCCAGTGATCGGGGCCTAATTAATGTGGCAACGCTGCAACTCTTCATCATATCTGTAACAAGCAATCTCCCGTCAGACATGATGGGCCTGATGTATGATGCATTAGTCGGTTGTGGATGGCTTCTCCGCCGCAGAGGGAGCAGAAGAGACCGTCCTGCTTTTTGGTCAATAGGAATCTATTCCCACGTCAGCTGCGTTTTCTTTTTTCCCCTCATTTGTCCGTTTGAGCTTTGCTTCTTAACGAGGGCAGACGGACCGCTTTAAAGGGCAGAGCCACAGCTTTGTTTACCTGTTTCTTCAGGATGGATCACCGCCAGGATTGAGGGATGCCGGTGTCACCGCCAGGCAGGCAATTACCACTCGAGTGGCCGAGTGTACATGCGTATGTCTACCGAGCGCTCTGCGGGCCAATCGTAACGCAGACACACACACACACACACAGCATGTAGAGCAGGTATGCGATGAGTCAGTGTGCGGTGGGTTGCACCTCGACTCATCGGCAGCAGCAGCTTCAGGATGTTTGCACGGCGGCGACTGGATGCGGTCCCTCTACGGTTCATTAAGAACACAGACCTGACAGAGCAAAGCCATCCAGGATGGATGAGCTCAACACACACACACACACACACACACACACACACACACACACACACACACACACACACACACACACACACACGCGGCATGACTATTGAACTTATTTTTTGTGATATTTCTTCTTTCAAGAGAGCTTCTCTAATGGAAAACAAACACTTTGAATCTTTCTGTTTGTGAAGCTGCTGGTTTGGCTTCAGAGGGCAGTTCATGCCACGGGCTGAGATGTAGAGGTTATTTTAGGATTTTAAGTATTTACAGACCCAACATATGAACATATGAACAGTTATATTTGTCAAAGTTCCATTTATTTCTTCTTTTTTGCATTTTACACACATTAAAAAGTTTATTTCCAGTCCCCTGTGATGACTTGGTGAACTTGGTTTTCTTGTTTAACAGGATTCGAGGTCCTGACGTTCAGGCGGTGCAGGAGACAGGAGAGCTTGTGTCATGGCAGTAGCAGCACTTGGCAGCAGTATATCCGCTTTTCCTGAATATTTATAAAATAAGTCAGGATTTTCCTGCCATTTAGGGAAATACACACACGCCTGTTTCATCCTCTCTGTTCTCTGAGACGAGAGGATTAGAGCACAGAGCGCCGTGTGAGAATGTTTCTTGTTTGGGAGCTTCCTGAAATGTCTGAAATGTCTGAAATGTTTGGCCTTCACTGACGCAGGCGAGTCCTCTCAGTAGTTTCCTCCCTGCAGAGCACCGACACGGCGGCTCTGGACCTGACAGGTCGCCACAGGAAGTAAAAGCAGGTGGAGTTAACCCGAAACCTGTGGAACCAATGTGGTCTCTTGACCTCTTTTTCCCTGTTTGAGTCGTCGTAGGAACCCCAGATTATTTCCAATACTTGTGTTTATTGTATGTATTTGTTCAGCAAAGTCTTGGAAAAAAAATCTGCAAAAAAAACACTTTTAACATCCAGCATGATATGAGCCAGATTCCCCCAAGATCCCTCCTGGAGCGTCAATAAGACACCTTTATGGAAAGATTAGGACCTAAAGAATCAGAACCTGCAACAAAAATCACAATAAAACAAAGTCTTGTCCTGTTAGGAAGGAGTTTCAGTCAGAAAACTGTCGTTCGGTTAAAAATATTACATATTTTATGCCAAAATATTGTCTGAATGGGGCATGCTGGGACTTAAAATTGGTGCGGAAGGATTCTCGCGCACAGTTTCCAAAAGGTTGAGCAACAGAAAGACCAAAAATATTATCCCCCCCAAAAAAAGAGACATTCTGGCTGTGACATTACGTCACATTGTGTATTTAACCTCAACGACAACTTCTAAATGTGTTATTTTAATTTCTTCAACAACATTCCGACATTGTGGATCTAATCCTGCGCTCGCAGCTTCGGGGCCCTCCGGTGCCGTCAGCTGAGTGAAAGGTCAAAGGGTCGCGTCGGCCCCTGAGGGCCCTCGCCGCTCGCCGCTCGCCGCTCTGTCCAATCGCTGCTCCCCGCACGGCTCCAGGTCCCACCAATGGGAGGCCTCGCTGTCCGCTGCAGCACCGCCGCGTGACGCTCAGATCAGTGTGTGTGTGACGTGTGTGTGAGGTGAAGGTGGCGGTGTGTATGCTCATAACCCCGTCATGTCGAGCGCTGCTGGCTGGCGTCTGTGTGTAATGAAGCCTCGCAGCGTGAGACTGGAGACATATGTTTTGTTTTTCATTCTCAAACATGTGTGTGTAGGATTATTCTCACGTTGCTGTGTGTGTGTGTGTGTGTGTGTGTGTGTATGTATGTGTGTGTGTGTGAAAGGACCTGCCCGCTGTAAAAAATGACACTTTCTCGCGTGGAGATGCCGCTTCATGTGTTCACATTTTGCATGCACATGTGTTTGTGTGTGTGTGTGTTCCTCTCCGGCTCAGTGTGTGTCCCGCTCTACAGCTGGCAGTGTAGGACCCTCTGCGCTACCAGCCAGGTGTGCGTGTGCACATGTGTTTGTATCCGTGCGCCTGCGCGTGTGTGTGTGTGTGTGTGTGTGTGTGTGTGTGAAAAAGAAACAGACAGACAGGACTCTCCGATGAGCTCCATGCTGTCACCGAGGAAAGCCGATTATAAGACGTGCCAGGGTGTCAGGAACCCCCTCCACCCCCCCCCCACACACACACACACACACACACAGACTCACAGCTTTGAGCTCATCTGTATGGGTGGAATTGCAAAGCTCCCTCTCTCTGGGTTCTTCATGCCATCTGGAGACCGGGCCAAGGGCTTCCTCCACAGCTTGATATGAAATTAGACGTTTTGCCCTCATATTTATTAGCCTGCTTCACGATGTGTGTTGGATGTTCGTCTGGAGGACGAGCTAACAAGCTTGCACGAAGCCAAACTGAGCTTAGCTTTGACTAAAGTCAGGGTTGGACTCTTTGAACAGCTGACATCATAAGTCATGATATCAGTTTGAATCCAACACACTGAGAATCTTTTGCTCAGTGTCGCAGCACCGTCAGGGTGACAGTTTGGCTTCTGAGTGAAATATCTCAGTCACCATTGGATGTTTGGGACATGAGGTCTTCAGAAGACGTCTCCTCAAGCACCACCAGCACCTCGACGTTTCAGGTTTAGTAAATATTGGATGGATTGCCTTTTGTCTCACCATCAGGTCGACGTTTGGCTTCGTCCAACACTCTGGTTCATCCATCAGCCTGAACCTGACTTTGTGCTAAGCTAAGATGCTCCATGAGGTCAACATCAGCATTGGGAGAGTTTCATTGTGAGATTACAGCTGAAAGCGGCGTTGTGCAGGGCTGCCAGCTGGACTTCATCTCTTCTGATCCCAGAAACGTCTCTCTGCCTCTCTCAGCTCTGCAAATCATGGACGTCGTAAAAGAGCTCAAGCTGTGATTGGCTGAGGTTCAGCATGAGGTTTGACATTTCTCTCTACCGTCTCACCGCAGTAATGTCACATAATCTTACATAACGACCACCTTACAGACATAAACGACGTTAGAGATTACTCACCTTGAGGATCTGGGCTGTGTTTTTGTTCCTGAAGAAGCCTGAAGGTGTTGGAAGCACCACGTCATGGTGTTCCCACAGTGTCACTGTACCTACGATATGCAGAATATGATGCCAACATGTCCTCCATATCATCACGTTAGTTTGGCTTTGTTTCATAGCAGCAGCTCACTTCATTGTTACGTCTCTTTCTGGCAAGTTTGTCGTGAGATTGTTATGACAGACACGTCATCTGTAATTATATTGAACAGCAGGAAGTTGAAAGAAGCTAAACGGAGATGAGCAAACTAATTGCCAGTATTATGAAGTGTCTTTCCTTCATTGCACTAATTGACTCTTCGTATTGAGCGTGTTTCCCTTCGAGGAATCTGTGATCCCCTTCGTGATGCATATATATATATATATATATATATATATATGAGTGTTATACGTGTTTATCAGCCGTCTACTGCTCCTCCAATGGAGCTTTACATGTTTCTAAATGCTGGCGAGGAACAAACAGATCGAGCTGCATGCAAACACCTGTTCCATACGGACACACACACACACACACACACACACACACACACACATGACTGCAGCCCGAGCAGCGCTGCCAGCGCGTTGCCAGGGACATTTGGTGGTGGAGAAAGTGACCGGGCTCCCGAGAGCCTCGGTCCACCCGGAGCGCTTCAGCACGCGCTAATTATTCTTCACACCTAATCTGAGAAGGAGAAGAGACGGAGACAGAGGAGAGGGGAGGAGAGAGAGAGAGAGAGAGAGGGAGAGAGAGAGAGAGAGAGAGAGAGAGAGGGAGCTGGCGACCAGTGGGACTGGAGCTTTCTTACAGGAACAATGGATGACACGTCTCCACCACCTGTCCCCGTCGTCCCTTCTGTCGTTGTGTGTTTGGACAGCAGCGAGTCTGGACCGGCGCTCACTGGGCGTCACGCTTTAATAACACATCACACAACTGTTGGCAGAGCAACGTCTGTATTGTCTTTTTCCGTCTTCGTCAGGGTTTCTGTCGAGTTCCCAAGCAGCAGCGATTCACTCCTCTTGGTTATCTTTGTACTTGTTACGAGTGTAGCTGTTCATACATGACCGTTATTACACGCGGAAGGACACATGAGTTAACCTTCATGTTTGACTCACACTGTGACCTCACTGCGGCAGACAGGTCAGCATCATGTTCTCCTTCCAGGTGAGGTCACCTGAAGCCCTTCTGGTGTCAGGTGATGGGCCAGACAACGATGTTTAACTTTTTGGAAACTGTGCAAAAATCCTCCCGCTCCCATTTTAAGTCCCAGCATGCCCCATTCAGACAATCTTTTGGCATAAAATATGTAATTTTTCTCATTTTTCTACCTAACGACACAGTTTCTTGACTGAAACTCCTTCCTAACAGGACAAGACTTTGTTTTATTGTGATTTTTGTTGCAGATTCTGATTCTTTAGGTGCTAATCTTTCCATAAAGGTGTCTTATTGACGCTCCAGGAGGCTTTTATGGGGAATCTGGCTCATATCATGCTGGATGTTCATAGTTATGATCAAAATATCTTTTGAAAAGTGATTTTTTTGCAGATATACATTTTTTTTCCATGACTTTGCTGAACAAATACATACAATAAACACAAGTATTTGAATTAATTTGGGGTTCCTAACGACTCAAACAGGGAAAAGAGGTCTGGAGACAACATTGGTTCCACAGTTTAACAGGTTAAAGGTCAGTTCACAGAGTTATGATGTTCATAACATCTCTCTGTCCTCATGTCTCTGTATGAAAACCTGGATGTGGAACGTCAGAGAGATGTGGCTGACGTGAGTTTCCACAGTACAGATTCCTGTCATGTCGCTCATGATGTCACACCTGCAGAGGACAGCTGGCTCCGCCCACACAGGTGCTTAGACTTAATGTGCCGGATCAGTCGTCTTCTTGGGACGGCGTGTGCTTGATTGACAGCTCCGTCACATCTCTGTTATTTTGTTGCACCTGCTGTGGAGGCGCAACACCTTCACTCACGTTATTACCTGTGAGAGTTTATGTGTTCGTGTTGGGTTGTCAGACATTCAGCTGGTGATCCAGGAGTTTGACTCTGGTTATCTTTGCTTTCATATACATTCACACATGGAAATTAAGCAAACATATGTGTATTGGATATATGTAAACAATAAAGGCAAAAACAATAAAACAAGGCGGAGAGATAAAAGTAACAAACAAAAATATGTAAAAATACTTAAAGAAAGCAGACTTTAATAATTAGTTTTAAATGCAAGTAGCGAAGATGTTTTTAAGATGAAAGAAGACGTTTTTTATGATGTGATATACATATATATTTATACTGTTTTGAATTTTTACTGTTTCTTTCATGTCTTTTTTTATATGTATCTTGCTTATTGTTTATGAGTACAAAGAGCAAAGTCAAGCAGCGTCAACTTCCACGTATGTGCAAATTTACAAAGCCATTAAAGCTGATTCCATTCTGACTCTACTCTATATGTCAAGTTAAAATACACAGACGTGTGTGTGTGTGTGTGTGTGTGTGTGTGTGTGTGTGTGTGTGTGTGTGTGTGTGTGTGTGTGTGTGTTTCAGAGCGTTCAGCCTGCAGTCTTCTCTGCTGTGATGGAGCGCTGCCGTGTTTGAAGCAGGAGGAGCTTCACAGCGCTCCAGAGATCTGATGAAGATCTTCTGAAGACGGAGCAGCTGGTCAGCAGACTTTCAGGAAGGGGGAAGTCGCCGTCTGGGCTCTGGTGCTTTCCTGATCTTGTGTCTGTGAGAGAGCCAACACACATCCTCCTCCTCACAGATCCTGAGTGCAGGTGGGAGGTCAGGTGAGAGGGGGGGGGAGGGGCTAAAGGTGGCTGTTTGATGTCAGAGCCGTTGAAGGAGGTGGATGCGGGTTCATCAACTCTGCAGTAAAACACATTCACTCATCAGCCAGCTGACGGCTCTCCACAGTGCACAAATTCCTGTTTTCAGTGCAACTCTTGTTCCTTTTGATCGGCTTTCATCAGTTGGTTTCTGGCTTGTTCTGTAGATCTGCACCTACAACAGATGTACGGCCGGAGTTTACCTGAAAACAAGTTCGTTGTTGATTTATCTGATCTTAGTTCCCGCCTTCAGGTCGGGAAAAAGATGCACCAGACGTTGTCCAGGAGTCCCAGAGCTGCACAGTGCGTGATAGACATCCTTTAGCGTCGTGCAACAATGGTCCACTGTGTTCTGTTACTTAATATGCTGTCTGTGTTCTGTAAGTTAGCGGCTGAGGTCTGCTCAGTTAAAGTTAAAGTCTCTCAGAACAATGAGCAGACAGCTTTTCACCTCACCAGAATGAACCGCTCTCCCTGAAGCTCCCAGACGGCCTGCAGATGGAGTAAAGTGCTAATCTATCTTGTTGGACAAAGACTCCCAAAACTGGCCAAACGGTCGCCAAACGTCTCGAGGGGAGCTCGGTTCTCTTCCCCACTGTTGCATTTTAACAGGCGCTCCGGGTCGTCTCCTTCTTCTGAGGCTCGTGCTTCATCCCTCAGAGAGCTGCTGCTGCTCTGCAGAACTTTCAGATTGAATAAAATGCAGTGGAAAAAGTTTTACATCTTGCTTGTTGGGTGCTGAAAAGTTCCTCCATGGAGCAATGCAGAGCACTAAATCGAGTGCAGCCCTGAGGCTACCGTACGCGCCGCCATCTTGGATCTTCTTGTTTGTTTGTTTGCTTGTCAGCAGAGTGATGGGACCTTGATTTTCATGAAGTTGGTGGAGCAAGAGCCTGCAGAGACGAACCCGTTACATTTTAGAGCAGATGAGAACCACAACGCGGACACACACGTTATTTTAACTTTCTTTAACATTGTGAAATCAGGAGGCGGGCTCTTGGAGAAACACGACAGTGCAAGACGGCAAAATCTGTGGAAGAAGACTCGCTCCCTGCGTACATATGAACGGCTTTTCCTAAGCTAACAGTAACTCTACGAGTCCGTGTTTCAGATGTTTATACATTGATTAAAACATAGTTATGAATGTTATATTCCATTGCTGCCAATTAGCCAATTAACCCCACTAAATGTGCAGGAGCTGCACCATAAAAGGAGATTTAGTTGTTATTTCTCAACAGTTTGATGATTAACGTGTGCGTCTCATCAAGCGCCCGGCACATTGAAGGAAAGTCAAGTGTCTTTTGTTAATGTCAAGACGCTTACATCCCTGCTATGTCCTTAGCGTGATGATGCTATTATCAGTAGCTTTAGCACAAGCGAGTGCTGCAGTGTGATTCCCCACACAGCAGTGTGTATCATTGGGTGGTTGATTAGGATGTCATATTTTTTTCCGGCGCTCTTAATTTCTGATTTGCTGTCTGGCAAACAGAGCCAGGCAGCCGCGATGCCTCTGCTGCTACTCCTCTGTGTGTCGGTCTGCTTCGCATCCGCTCAACCTTGGACAACATCCGGAGGCGTTGGGGAGACTCAGCCAAGGTGAAAACCCCTTTTGGAGATTCCCACCATCCCAGCAGCATATGGACACATGCATACATGCCACCTCTCCCGTCATCCCTCATTCCACCCATCCTCAATTACACCGCGCATCCCTCCTACCTCCACCCTCTGACTCTTGAGGAGGGCGCAAAGCACGACTGCAATTACAATCAAACACACACACACACACACTTTGCTGTGTCACACCCGCCCAGCCTGAGCGCCTGAGTCCCCGTGCACAGGCGTCTCCATTCATTTTCTGGCTGCCCTAGATTGATCTCCTCCTGCAGCATATTAAAAAACTCAATGACATGCTCACACTTAACCGCGCCTGAGTCTGCCTCCATGTAGCGGGCTGGCGGTCTCCAGCAGGGGGCGATGGAGAGGGTTGAAGGCAGCTGGAGAGGACACAGATGTAGGTTGGTGGCACTGGACGTATCGCTCCAGTGTTAATTAACTGGGGCAGCTTCTGTAATCTGTGGACGTTAGCTATAGCGCTAATGCTGCTGCTGCAAGCTGCTGCTGCAAGCTGCTGCTGCTGCTGGCCACGGTCGGTGTGCACCAGCAGCTGATGTCTGGATGTATGCACAATGACGAGATAATTGTCAGTGGGAGATACGGCGCTGTGTGTGGAGCCGCGGCCGTTACTCACGACACAAATGTGAACGAATGTGATTAGATTTATGGTGGAAATTCGAACAACTCGACAAATTGCTAATTGATTAGCGGGCTAATGCCTCACTCCATGAACTCAGGCATGAATCACATGTCATTTGGGTTCCTAATGCAGCCAGCTGGTGTGTGTTTAAGTTACAGTGTTGTGCCATCTGACGCTGATTCTAAAAGGGTTTTGCTTTGCATGTGAGAGCTGCACACGCTGTGCAAGTACAGTGCGTTTGACTTGGAAAGCCTCGACAGTACCCTGCTTCTTCATGCAGAAGATGTAGTTTGGATGGCATGCTGCAAGAATACTAATACATCTCTAAAGATCCAGCTATCTCACAACTCACAAAATATTCTCGCTTCTTATCCTCCTTCTTTTTTCCTTTATATTTGAGGTAGAAAGTACCCAGCCTAGCACACTGTGGCTCTCTGATGTACAGTATGCTTTAAAAGCTGCAGGCAGCAGTACATAAATCCAATCGAGCACCGAGCCCACTGCTCCATCCCGCTCTGTACTGTACACATGAAGGAAACCGCTGTGGTTTATGCTGACCGGGTCTGATCAGAAATGATGTATAGCAGGCGCAACTAGCAGAGAACTGTAATCGCCCGCCCCGGGCTTTTAATGCTGTTTCTCCCTTTCAATTCGGGGGTCAATTACAGGCAGGTTAAAGACATCATTAAACGGGTATTTCCTGAAGTGCCTCTTGCTCCCTGTCAAAATAACTTATGACGCATTGACAGCATTGATTTTAAATGGAGACCAACAGCGTGCCCGGAAAGCCTCGGCACAGGCATTTATTTTCATTATGCATCACGTCGCGTCTCCAACAAATCTTTCTCTCTCCTTGGACCCAACACGGGTGATTTGTCATTGTGGCTTTTTTTTTTTTTTTTTTTGTCCTGTTTTCTTTCAAACATTTTTCACAATCCGGAGCCTCATTGGTGGACTCGGCTGCGATTCAGCTGGCACTGGAGCTTTGATTTAGATGAAGGTTTCTTGCCCAATTATCTGTTGTGTTTGTGTGTGTGTGAGAGAGAGTGAGTGGGTTGTGTGTGTCTTTCTGTGTGTGTTTATCTGTCTGTGAGCAAAAAAAATTAGCCAAGCCATTAGAGCCCGCTCTGAATTCGGACCTTAAACCGTGCAGCAGTGGGGGGAAAATAAATAAAAATAGATTGTAGAGGGAAGCACATAATCTGTCCGTCTCTACTGGGTCAGCCGCCATGACCTACATGTGGCCATCATGTTCATGAAAGGTCTGTGCAGGTCTCACACGCTCCTCTGTTTCTATCTGCTGCTTCCTCCATGTGAACCAGACCGGGCTGCAGCTCCATGATGGATGCGTTTTAGTGTCTGGAAACACAATGTCTCATCTTAAATTACTGCTTCTGTTTAGTTAGTTTGAGGTGATATTTTTGCACGCTTGGTTAAGTCCTGATGCATCCCCTTTAGCCCTGTTCCATAATCCTGGTTTTGCCTTCCTATCATCACATTAGATACGCCTAGAGAAATCTTCTCCCAGATTTATGATGGAATAAAGGTGCAATAAAGATATGAAACACAGCAGGAGTTACACAGGTTTACCTCAAAGCGACCCGAAGCAGAGATGAGCTGATAATAAGTGCATGTTTTTGGTATTTGATTAAATTGATCATATTTGTAGACAGATAAAAGACCCCGAGGATTAACATTTGTGTGAGACCTTGCTGCTGGAAATTGAGTTTTCTTTTTCTTTTTGCAGGACAGATGGACCCGGGCCTCATTAAAAATGGCCACGCGTGGCAGTGCATGCTGGGAGCTATTCCGATGGCAACCATTGATCCTTGACACTGGCGATATAGAATAGGGTTTAATGAATTCACAGAACAAAGTGGATGAGATTAGAGAGCGAAAAGGGAAAGAGAAACGGAGAGACAGATACAAAATATATGAGAGAGAGAGAGAGAGAGAGAGAGAGAGAGAGAGAGAGGGGGGGGGGCTATTAAAGAGAGGGATGAAATGGTATTGTTCCTCCTTTCCTTTTGGGAGATTTTGCGTCTTTGTGAAGCCATGCCAGATCGCTGAGCCTGAACCATGTGCTGTGGGGGCGAGTGTGTGTGTGTGTGTGTGTGTGTGTGTGTGTGTGTGTGTGTGTGTGTGTCATAAAAGAGGGAGGGGGGGGGGGGAGTCTATGCTAAAATGTAAGATGCAGAATTGGAGAACAGTTCCTCTTTGTGTGTGTGTGTCAGAGGACAACCTTAATTATAATTGCATAGCAGCTCAAAGCAGCAACTCGAGCCAAGCCGAGCCATGCTGAACCAGACTAAACCAAGCTTGGACCTTCTCCGCTCAACGCGCTTTGCACTTTAAGCCCTGGCTAATTGGGCCAAAAGGCAAGCGAAAGCCCCTTCCCAGCTGTGACGGGCACTGGACTGGGAAAAGAGACGGATGGAGGAGGAAAGGAAGGAGAGAGGAAGAGAATTCTCCCCCTCCGTCCATTTACATGAACCCCCTTTGGATCAATACCATTTTGTATTCTTCCCCTTTTTTATTTGACTCTCTCTCTCCGCTCTGCATGCACAGCGTTTCCATTGGCTCAGCTGGCGGGGAACCCCAGATGTTGCGCTCGCCCGGCTGCTCTCTCCGAGTCAGAAGTGATGTCTAGAGACTTTCAACAAGCCGGCAATCTGGACAACTAAATAGGAGGACCGTGTGGAGAGGCCCGCACTTGTTATTGCGGCGTGCATTTCTCGCAGTCCATCAATTTGACGACGAGGATTGGAAGTCTGGAGTCCAGCTATAGCCGGTGTGTTTTTTTAGCGGCGGGGGACCAGGAGCGCGGCGGAGGATCGGATGCAACTCTAATTGCACATCTGCCCCGCGGCGCCGTGATGTCATCATTGTGTCTCTTTCTCTTCTGACTGATGTGTGATCTGTGTGCTCCTGCTATAGGGAGACGCTCGCATTGCATGCAGAGCTGCACTTACACGACTATTAAATGAGGTTTGTTTAGCCGACAGCGGGTTTTATTGCATCATCGAACCGTCTCTGCTGCTCACGCCGACATTTTATAAATAAATGGATGAAAACGCAACACAGGAGATACAAAGAGGTTACAGCTGATTGTGTGCTTATATGTGAGTGTGTGTACTGTAAATGTGTGTGTGTGTGTGTGGCAGAAGAGGGTGGGGGGGTAGGATGTGTCCTCAAGGCTAATCTTCAGCATGCAGACTGATAGGTCGACAAACAAACACACACACACACACACACACACACACACACACACACGTATGTATTCGCTGCAGTCTCCCTGCCTCTCTGGCTGAGTGACAGCATGACGACTGCATGCAGTCTCTCCATTATTCAACAGCATTAGAGAGAAAGAGAGAAGACATGAGCAGAAAGAGAGAGACACAGAGAGAGAGAGAGAGAGAGAGAGAGAGGGAGGGAGAGAGAGAAGAGTGTGTGTCTGTGCTCACTTTCAACTTGTGTGAGGATCTGTCTATGTAGGCCAAAGATGCCGTTTACTCCGGAGCAGAAAAACACAAAGAGGAGACGAGCGCTACGAGCAGACGATGATTAAAACAAAGAGTGAAACAGACCGACTGAACAAAACTGCTCCCACAGAGCAGCGCCACCATCACAGATTACAACCATCAGGATTCACGACAAAACAAAATCCTCCAATTATCAATCTCCACTCGTCTCTCGGGCCTGAGCGGAGATGTGTGGGACTGAGACCAGGAGACATTGTGCGTGATGAGAAAAGGCTCATTGCATCTGATACGTCTCAAATGAAAGATAAACGGGCCGATATCCTCCTCCGTTGCCGATCCCGCTGATTAAAAGGTTGTTTTTGATGAGTCGCCTGCAGATAAACCTTTTGCCTTCCTGTCCTGCGGGCGGCATCGTGCGTTGGCCTAATCTCTGCTGCTTCGCGTGGGGCTCAGAGGAAGGAGAAAGAGATTGGGAGGTTTAGAAATAAGCACCGTTCAAACAAACGTCAGAGCCACTGTTTAGAAGTCAGTGAGGGGATTCATCATAATCGACGTGTTGTCTCCTGTTTCTTCTTAAGTATTGTCACAGATTAGCACACGGGGGGAACAATATGTTCACTAGTAGACCTGATAGTTTATGGAGATTCTACCTTTTTAGCGCGTCGGCGTTGCTCTGGGGCTCGCCGGTGGCGGAGCTGCAGCTCGCGTGGAACCAGACACCACTTTGATGGTGTGAAAGCCAGATAAGGACTTCAAATAAAACTCCTTATCAGCGCCCGCTGCATCTGTCGGCCCTCGATCAGAGGATTCCAGAAGCGATTATCGGCCGGGAAAAGGTGCCGCTGCTCACCTGAAGCGTCACCGGCCCTTTAAAGAGTATTTTCAAGCTTTCAAGATTCCTCAATGTTTAAAGTTATAATTTACGCAAAGTGTGTAGGTTGGATATGTGCGTCACGTCCTGCCGCTGAATAGCTGCTATAATTCTGTCCAGGGATGAAAACGAGCCACTGTTTCTGAATCTGCATTATGTTTTGATGCTTTTATGGTTTCATGTGAAGCACTTTGAAGCACCTCGTTGTTGGAATGTGCGACACAAACACACTTTTTAGTTTTAGGGTGCATTGTCCCTGCAGAATAAACACATCAATGAAATGTAAATGTGTCGACCATCAGACATTGTACCATATTGTTTATACATCTCACATCTCCGGGTGTATTTGGCCCTTACAGGCCACCTTACAAACCATTGACTTAGTTAAGGGAACAGTGGATTTCTGCATCAAAGTGTCTTTGTTTCCAAAGTATTTTCTGGATTAACCCAAAACAACCACAACCATCTGAGCATTTTATCCATTAATGAATCATCCTTAATAGAAGAAAATGTATTGCACGATGATATATTTTTATATTCTAGTATGACACACGTCATGAGTGATCATTCTACCCATAATGCCCTGAAGCAGTGGACAGAGATGAGTGTTACCTCACAGCAATAATACATCAAGCAAATTTCAAGAGAGTTTCTCGCTGCATGGACATGGAAACAATCACCTGCATGGAGTCCTAGAGAAGTGCACAGCGGTTACCTGTGATATGAAGTATACATCATCTTTATTAAACTGCTGGAACCTTTTGAAAGCATCATGTTGCCCTGCGCACCTGCAGAGAGATGCATTGTCCTTAAAACACTCAAACAATACACTCAAAGTCTCCACTAAACTTATGGCTTATAAGTTTTCCTGCAGCAAGACTTTTTCAATCCCCTCTTGTTTATCTCCTCCTCCTCATCCCTCGCTGCATCCTCTCCATTATTCTGCCGCTTAGCTCTATAAAACAACCAGAAACCATTTCTGCCGAACAATGTCGGCCTAAAATAGGCTTTTGTGTGTCTGAAAGGCCAGTATGTAATTGTGCATAATTGAGAACACTGTACACAATACATTTGTGTGATTTCATATTAGCCCCCTTGAATACACAAAGCTCCAAGTCTGAGTGGTTTAGATTGGATCGCAACAATAAGCCCTACTCTACAGCGCTGTAATTATGCAAATGTAATGCATGTTTCAATCAAATCATGTACATAAAGCACACTCGTAATGATTTGAATTAATCACAAGGCATTTAAGAAACTTAGCACAAATGATTGAGTGCGGTGAAGAACAGTTTGCGTGCCGTTACGAGGAAGAGTTGTGCTGGTTTAATCAAAGGAACAAAACAATGCTGCAAAATGTGTT
Source organism: Clinocottus analis (assembly GCF_023055335.1). Taxonomy (NCBI): domain Eukaryota; kingdom Metazoa; phylum Chordata; class Actinopteri; order Perciformes; family Cottidae; genus Clinocottus; species Clinocottus analis. Next base: position 2,250,418 of record NW_027176042.1, on the reverse strand, counting down.
AACAAGCAATAAATCTATCTCTGCCGCCTGATTGCACCGTGTCTTCTTCCCTCGTGAAAACTCAGATGCATTATAATGTAAATGTGTTGAAACTTTGTGCAACAGAAACGTGAACTTCATGCCTCACGTCCTGCAGAACGAAAAGAAGGTGAGACACCAGACAACTTATCAAGCTGGAGATCATCGGATGGCTCCATCGAGATGAGCGAGCTGCTGCCGCCGCCCGGACAGAGGGAGCGTTTCCTCAGAGGGAAACTCACCTGAAGCTGCAACGATGAGGCGGCAGGGTTCAGGCTCAGGGTTCAGGGTTCAGGCTGAGGGTTCAGGGTTCAGGCTGAGGGTTCAGGGTTCAGGCTGAGGGTTCAGGGTTCAGGCTGAGGGTTCAGGGTTCAGGCTGAGGGTTCAGAGTTTAGGCTGAGGGTTCAGGGTTCAGGCTGAGGGTTCAGGGTTCAGGCTGAGGGTTCAGGGTTCAGGCTGCAGGGTTCAGGGTTCAGACTGAGGGTTCAGGGTTCAGACTGAGGGTTCAGGCTGCAGGGTTCAGGATTCAGGGTTCAGGGTTCAGGGTTCAGGCTGCAGGGTTCAGGGTTCAGGCTGCAAGGTTCAGGCTGAGGGTTAAGGCGCAGGGTTCAGGGTTCAGGCTGCAGGGTTCAGGATTCAGACTGCAGGGTTCAGGGTTCAGGCTGCAGGGTTCAGGGTTCAGACTGCAGGGTTCAGGCTGCAGGGTTCAGGGTTCAGGCTGCAGGGTTCAGACTGCAGGGTTCAGGGTTCAGGGTCCAGGGTTCAGGCTGCAGGGTTCAGGGTCCAGAGTTCAGGGTCCAGGGTTCAGGGTCCAGGGTTCAGGGTCCAGGGTTCAGGGTGCCACTAAGAGGCCGTCTACAGGGACTGCAGCAACAAGGCCAATGCTAATAAATATGCATTAATATTCATGTGTGTTCATGCTGTTGTTTATGGTTAATGGTGGAGGGCGCCAGCTGTTGAGCCCAGCAGCTCGTGATGAGGATTATATTATTGATAAGATATAGATGAGCTCTGAAAAGCCTCTGTGGAGCTGAGGAGAACTGGATGATCACAATACACACATACACACAGAATACACACATTTACACTACACACATAATTCATACACACATATACACTACATACACACATAATTAAATAACAATAAACACAGACTTTACAGTTTTGCACTTTCTTTATTGTTTTGAATGTTAATTTAATTACATAAATGAATACTTTGCACTCTATCTATCTATCTATCTATCTATCTATCTATCTCTCTATCTATCTATCTATCTATCTATCTATCTATCTATCTATCTATCTATCTATCGGTCTGTCTGTCTGTCTGTCTGTCTGTCTGTCTGTCTGTCTGTCTGTCTGTCTACATTCACATGTACATAATAATTTGATCCATTGTTGGTCTACATATAGATTATTACAGCAGCTTTAATATCAAATCAATATTACAAACATGGTTGTGTCAGACGTGCATTCTTAATATATTGTTAAATGTGTGTCATATTAGTTGGGTTTATGATACACACACACACACACACACACACACACACACACACACACACACACACACACACACACACTCTCTCTCTCTCTCTCTCTCTCTCTCTCTCTCTCTCTCTCTCTCTCTCTCTCTCTCTCTCTCTCTCTCTCGTTTGTCCGTCGTGATGATTTTTGAGCTCTGTATTAAATGATTGTGTCGTTCTTTCTCTGCAGCTTCAGCTCCATGAAGCTGCAGCGCTCGGTTTCTCTTTGGAGAGCGGAGGGAACCATGAAGAGCAGATTGAGCCCTGCAGCTGGAGGCCGGTCCAACCAGCGCTAGTGGGAGCTAGCGGGGGCTATCGGGGGCTATCGGGAGCTATTGGGAGCTAGCGGTACGCTACGGCGACACGACTCTGCAGCTCTCCGACCCCCGGCCCTCCTGACAGCTATGTAAAGAAGTTATGCTAACTTAAAATGAAGTATGATTTCTAAACTGCATGGCTTATGTGTTGCCTCAGATTCACTCAGAAGACAGTTGTGTTTTTTGTTTTTTTGCAGCTTAAGAAGTTCGTGCAAAGGATTGAAACGAATGTAACGGGAAGAAGAGCTCTGTCACAGACACACAGTCTGCTTGAAACGCTCCAAACAAACTCCTCTGGATCCGTCCAGACCGCAACTTGCAAAGCTTCACTGCTTTCTGTCCACACAAACTTTGGCTTTCTGTTTGTTGTTGCCTTAAAAACTCACAAATAAACTAAATGTCAGAGCTCCTTTCCAGCTGACAGCTCTGGTTTATAATGGTTGTTATACCCTCAAAGTCCTCGCTACTGTAGAAGCGTTTGCATGATGTTGTGCAAGAGAAGGACGAGCACAGCTCAGGAAGATGCTGGAGGAGGAAGTGCTTCATCAGCTGGACCCTCGGGGGGAAATTAAAGGAGTAAATCCCACATTCCTTCTATCTTATCTCACATGTTTCCCCTCTAACTAGATCTGCTGTCACCTGAAATCCAATATTGGATCCATCACGTCTCACACAAAGGAGGATTTAAGATACGGTGGAGGAAGCTTTAGTTCATCACAATCATTTAACCCCTCGAGGGCCGAGCGGCTCCACGGCGAGTTGAAGCAAACACACTTTTCCATGTTTTCTTTTTTCTTCATACTTGATATTTTATTTAGTTAAGAAAGAATACAAGAAACTGTGTCTGGCCAAGGAGGGCAGATTATTAAAATATCATAATAAACCAAAACAATCAAAACAACCATCTTCATCAGCTTTGTTTGTTGATCGTGTCAAACACACAGACATATATAATAAAATGATAAATGATAATAAAATGACACTCAATGAGTTCTCTTCACAGACTTCCTTTCACTTTAGTTCAAACGTACAGGTTGCATCCTGGTGAAACTCATCGCTTGTCTTGTTAAGAGTTGCTGCGCCTCGACAGGCATCAATATCCAGAAACCTGCGAGATTTCACCTGCCAGTTTCCTTATTTTGACATGTATTTGGTCCATTTTGTCCATCTAGCTCTGTATTTGCTCTTTTTTCAGTCTCGTTCTCTCCATCTCGTGGATTTCTTTAAGTATTTCAGTCCAGTTTTCTGTTTTTGTGTGTCTCTGTGTGTGTGTGTGTGTGTGTGTGTGTGTGTGTGTGTGTGTGTGTGTGTGTGTTCTATCTGCTTTTTCCTGGCTAATATTTTCAGGAGGTTCCTGTCGTTTCCTGTTATTCCTCCTTCACTCCTTCCCCCGTGTTTTCACGGTCACGTTATGAAAAACAACGTGACGCATTAAACCTCTCAGACGTTCATGTTGCCGAGCAAACTCCTGAAAGAGTTGCATCACGAAAACAGGAAAACATGCACTAAAGACAACACGTTAATTCCTATTGAGTGTGGAGTGATTCAAGATTAAAAATGCAACGTGACTTGTGTGATAACCGTCTCTCCGTCTTTGAGGCTTTTTCCTCCTCGTGAGAAGCACAGCGATGCCGTTTCCGACACGCGAGCCGAAGCCCTGGCGTGTTGTGATTGGGTGACACATAAAACCGGTGTCTCAACCCCTGATGTGTAATTTATGGAAAAGGCAGGAATCCTTGATGCACTCAGGTGTCTCGCTGTGTGTACTAATCAAAAGATGTGCGCTGACAGAACGGAGCAGGACGAGGCGCTTGATGTTCTGTCAGGTGGATTGGCACTGGGAGACGCAGGAATGCTGCACGATTCATCATTTAGGTGCTTATATCAAAGCAGAAATACACTGGTGCTCCAGAGGAAGTGTGTGTCTGTGTGTGTGCGTGTGTGTGTGTATGTGTGTGTGTGTTATGTAAGCACCATTTTTTGAAACATCCACAGGGAGTAAAAGTTCGGGAAGTTTTCTTTTCGGGCGTGCCGCAGTGATGGAGAGGTTAACGCTGTTTCAGCAGCTTCTCTCCACAGCCGAGGTGGACACACACACACACACACACACACACACACGTGCTCATCAACCAACGCCCCGATGAGTCATCAACTAAAACAAAATGGCTATGTGTGAATAGTCATTTTTTAAACACACTTATGGATGCATTCTCCAAACTAGCAATAAGTACACACACAATAAAGGTTCCTAAAAGTGATAAGTCCTTCATTGTATTGCTATTTTCTTCTAAAAGAAGCCTGATTGTACCGGATCCAAGACTCCCACCTGCAACCAAACAGACCAACGTCTTGAGACAAGACTCCCGCAGGTCTGGAGGCGACTTTGCAATCAACTTAACTGTAAAAGAATATCCTCAAACGTCACAGTTTTTCATATTTTCTTACCTTGCTGAGAAGACAACGCTGTCACTAACCACCGAACCTCCATTTTATTGACCATACCTTCATGAGAGACGCTCCTGGCAGCGCTGACCCTCACAGGCACAAACCGGTGAGCTCACACAGGAAGTATTTCATGAGGAAAAAGGGAGTGAACCTTTCAGTTTGTCTCAACGCCAGCTGCTTAATAAACAGCAGCTCGCAGAGCCGACCTCAAGGTCGAGGCTGATGAGTGCATTTGTCTAAGTGACGAGGCAGACAAAGGGAAAAGCTAATCTCGCCATCGCCATCGTCAGCGCGTGGAGGCAGAGAGAGAGGAAATGAAGAAAGAAGAGCATGGGTATGTTGGTCATTGTTTACTGCATAATGCAGAAGGAGAGACGCCGCAGCAGCAGAGTGACCACAGATAATGTGTTTCCTGTTCATGCTTCGTCGTGTCATCGGCGCTGTCGGCCCACTCCGAAGGCAGACGGCTGTCATCGTGAAGATATGGGAAATCAAAGCTGTGTATCGTTAGAAAATGTTCAAATGAAAAGTGGTCCGTATCTCCAGTCGCTCTTTAGGGCTCTCAGATGTAACATCGGGGTAATTTGTTTGAAGATTTGCCCAAAATTGAGATCCAGCCAACATCTAGCAGAGCGTCTCTGGATCCCTGAAGGCGCTCGCTCACATCGGAAAGTTTTAGCTTCAACGTTAGCTTTCAAAGTTTCAGATGATTTGTCCTGCAGACGGTTTGAAATGTACGAACTCGTTCTCTCCCAGACTCCAAGTCTTCTGCAAACGCATGAGCGCTGTTGTGTCCAACGTTCAGGCGTGTTCCTTTATCTCACCCGAAGGATCACTCAGCCTGAATAACATTACAGTACATTATATTACATTTCATTTTGCTAAAGCTTTTATCCAAAGAGACTTACAATGAGTGCATTCAACCATGAGAACAAACTCAGAACAACAAGAATCAAGAAAGTACAATTTCTTCAGTAAAGTCAAACTACAAAATGCTATTTGAGAGCTACTAAAGTGCTGCTACCGCGCTACCTTCTTTATTAAAGATGTTTTTAGTTTGTGGTGGAAGATGTAGAGACGTCCTGCCGTCCCGATGTTAACGAGGAGCTCGTTCCACCATCGAGGAGCAGGAAGCAAACAGTCGTGACTGAGCTGAGTGTTTATTTCGTAGCAACAAGCTGATTGGCTGAAGCTGAGTGGAGTGAACCAGCTGGGGTGTGAGGTTCATAAGAAGATCAATATCTAGTGTTCACGTCATCGCTCTTATTGAGAGCGCAGTAAAACCCTTTGCCTCCTCTCGGCCTCCTGCTCTGCTCTGGTTTGAAATAGAAAAACTTCCCAAATTAGATGCAGAAAGAACTAGAAACACATGACCTGCAACGTGCAGTCCAGATGAAGCAGCTGGCAGAATGGACCACTTTACTGTCTTCATCCCAATCCTAATCCATAATGGCAGCAGTGGATCTGCTGGTTTATATGCTGGTTCTGGGAGAACCAGAACCCTGCAGCAGAATCCAAAATGAAACATCAAATAAATGCTGATGTTGTTTTGTGTTTGCTGGATGCTAACGCTAGCAAGTTAGCAGTAGAGCAACGTGTCCTGATTCATTCCACCCTTCCAAAAATAAATAAAAGAACAAGTTCTTTGTCTCATAATTTACCCTCCAGTGAAATAATACCTCAGCAACGAAGGCTTCTGAAAAGACTTTACATGAACTCAGACTTGTTGATTACATAAGAACGGCTCGGCTCCAAAACTGTAATTAAATATCATCACACCACCAAGTGTGCGCGCGTGTGTGTGCGCGCGTGTGTGTGTGTGTGTAGCTTTGCATCAAACAGGCTGCTGCTGCAACAGGCAGCTTCGGCGCTCCGGTGCCGGTGAATTCTCCTCCATATTAAATATTCCAGCAGTAGAGAAATCTAAACTTTGGAGATGTTCTCCTCCTCTCCAGATCTCCCTCTCTCTCCTCCCAGACATTTGAAGTTATTATGCATGTTCCCTCTCCCCTCACTGAAGTGAATATGCATTTCCAACACCTGTCAGTCTGCAGCCGTCCCGGCGCCGGCCCTGGAAGCGTCCGGCACCATCAGCCCCGCGGTGCTGCTGCTCCTCTGGGAGACGCTGGTCTGTGTGAGTAATCAAGTGTTTGCACAGGAATTACTGCCGTGATGGGAATGAAATGTGAAAGATAAATCAATTTTCAAAGTTTAATATTTAAGAAGAGAGAGAGAGAGAGAGGGGGGGGGGGGTGACGGTGAATAATGCATGAGCTCACTCAGAGCCGCAGTGTGGACCGGCTCCACGCCGCACGACACCGGACCTCCAGAACAGAGATAATGAAAAGGAGACGTGTTCCCCTTCATGACGCAGGAAATGAGCCTTGTTGCTTTACAGGCACACACACACACACACACACACACACACACACACACACACACACACACACACACACACAGAGTTGACTCATTTTATTCTTTTCAAGTTTGAGTTCAGTGAGCAGATTAATATTTATTAGATATTTATTATGTTCATTATGATGTGTTGACTATAACTGTCTATATTCTGTGATGATTCTTTATATTAATACTGATTTGTTTTTGCCATTTCGGTTTGAATTGCTCGTGTCATTCTTTCTCCCATGGAACCAAAAGACATTTTAATATAAATGTATATAAAGTATACATCAATAAATCATGTGTGTGTCGATGGTTGGGGTTGATATTTGTCGCATTAAAAGCAGGAGTTCAGAGGTTTGCATCCATATTTCCATGTGTGTTTGGATCTGTGCAACAAAAGCACAAAGAGTTCAGGTGAAGGGAAGATTTGATTCAATGCTCATGAAGTAAATTATTCAAAATATGATCAAACAAGAGGATCTTAAACACCGTAACCATGTATGTCTGATCCTGCACGCCTTGCTTGTGATCAGATATTGAAACTTCATCATCACTGAACATTTTGCAGATGAGTTGGTACCAACAATGTGCGACTTTATATACTTTAATTAACGTTTCCTCATTATGTTGATGACAAACGTACATTTCTAAATGCATTCGCTGTTGCAAACTATATTTCACAGTAATTTCTAGAAGACATATTTGGTGTGTCAAACCCCATCGTCTATGTTTCTAAAAACTCTTCTATTTAAAAAAGCTGAGACATGTTTAAATGAGAAGTGTAAAAGGTGTTGAGAACAATAAACACCGGCATGTGGGATCAGACCGTATCAATGCACGTTTGAAGAAACACACCAAATAGTTTGACAGCAGCGTATCATGACTTCATTGTTTCATGTGTGCAGAGCGCCGTCTCTCTGCAGAGCACATTGTCATGTGAGTGGAGTTTGCTTGTGTTTCTCCTCTCATTTCTTTCTCTGTCTCTGCCTCCGCTGATCCCTGCTGTGCAATCAGATGTGCGATTGTTACCGTTTCTTTAGACAAAACACGTTCCTGCACCGAGGCGCCGCTGAAGACGAGCCGCCTGACAATCAAGCGGTTGTGTTTTAATTGCTCCTCTTCTGCTTTAGCACCTCTGCTGCTCGTCTGCTCTTAATTCATCAAACACTCTCAATGCTGAAGAAGAACAGGTCAAATAAACCACAGCCGTCTCTGTGCTTTCCTCACTGCAGCTGAAGCAGTTTAATAGGTTTGATTCCCCATGACGGCTCAGTCTGCATGTGTGTGTGTGTGTGTGTGTGTTGGTGCAGTTTGTGCAGTGAAGATAAGCCCGTGTTGTGAGCTCGGTTTCTTTGCTAGCATCTATTTCAGACTGTCCTGTTGGGCTCTGCGCTCCGTCTGGAGGCTCAGCTGAAGCCCGGAGAAAATCAATGGCAGCCCTGAACCCCTGCAGGGGACGCTGTCTCTGGACAGAAGAGCGAAACAGTGGGAAACAAGAATGTTTGTGAAGGTAAAGCTGCCTGTGAGCAGACATAGGGGACGCAACTCAGTGGATGTCTCGTGTATACTCAAAATATACCAGTTTATCATTCAAAAAGTCTGAAATATAGCGGATCAGATGCTAACGCTCAAAACGACCCATTACGTCTAGAGAGAGACATTATTCAGTGTTAGCTAGTTGGGGTTAAGCTAAGTTTACCGGGTTCATACACATAATTTACTTTATAACTGTGTATCACATTTACAATTAAAACCAATATTAGGTGTTCAAAATCGACAAAATCTACCTGTATAGTAATGAAATATGAGGAAAATGTAGCATTAAATGATTCATTTTAGTTACTTTACTGTTTATTGTTGTGTCTGGGCCCTTAACCTTTTGAAAAATCAAATTTTAAGTCCCAGCATGCCCCATTCAGACCATCTTTTAGCATTAAATACATAATTTTCTCTATTTTTGAACCGAGTGACACAGTTTTTTGACTGAAGCTCCTTCCTAACAGGACAAGACTTTGTTTTATTGTGATTGTTGTTGCAGGTTCTGATTCTTTAGGTCCTAATCTTTCCATAAAGGTGTCTTATTGACGCTCCAGGAGGCTTTTTTGGGGAATCTGGTTCATATCATGCTGGATGTTCATAGTTACCATCAAAATATCTTTTAAAAGTAATATTTTTGCAGATATACATTTTTTTCCCAAGACTTTGCTGAACAAATACATACAATAAACACAAGTATTGGAATTAATTTGAGGTTCCCACGAGGACTCAAACAGGGAAAAGAGGTCTGGGACAACATTGGCTCCACAGTTTAACGGGTTAAACTGCTCACTGCGTCGGCGTTGATCAGGTGTCTCCCTCTTCTCCAGAGTTAAATACATATCTCATGAGGAACATAAACATGGCGTGCATGCGTATCCGTCTCCTCCCCTCGCGTCGCTCTGTGTGCGGCGGGTTCCTGCCGACAGAGCGAGCGCAGAGAGATTGCTCTTCTCCAGCGTGACTGATCAGCAGCTCCCTGTGGATGCTGCTAGATAAAGTGAAGAGGAGGATGTAAGGGAGTGGGAGGTAGACCGGCTGCCGATGGATTAGCAGCCATGTTTACATAGTGGCTGATTTAGTCTGCCGGAGCTGCCCAGGAATGATTTATTGATACTGGAGGGAGACGGGAGAGTATTAGGAAGTGTGATGGAGCGGATATAGAGAGACAAAGAGAGAGGGAAGGTGAGTGTGAGGAGACATCAGATGAAATATGATATAAAACACAGAGGCTGTGAAGAAGAAGAGGACGTACCCAGAGGCTCGTAGGCCGACGTTTTGAAGCATTTCGGCCGTCGCCATCTTGGTTTTTAGCCGTCTGGTCGAGGAAGACATAAAAAAAAGCTGAAAACACTGTGAAAGAGTGAAAGTTGATAGACAGCGACACCCAAACGAGGGTCAATCAGCTTGTGGCCCCGCCCTAAACATCCCCTGCTTCATGCTCCATAATGGTTATGAATGTTATGAATGTTAGTGCTGATGCAGCTGACCTGCATGCGCTGCAGTGTGAAGTATAAAACGCTTTGATTGGTCAGAAGAATAGAAAACCGCTGATCAAGCACACGCCCATTGTCCACTTCACAACTTGTTTTCAACACACGTCACTTCCTTTGGCCACAGAGTTATTTCAACTGCATATTGCAGGTTTAACCGTTTGTGTGGTGAAATGTTTTAAGAGAACAACACACACACACAACAACAACAACAACAACAACAACAATGACAAACAAGCGATGGAGGAAAGAAAGCGGTGAGATAGCAAACCTGTAATTATGTCATCGTTGTTATTTATTTCTCTAAAGGATTATCTGTCACATGCAGAGACGGCATCATTGTAGCTCTCTGGAGACGACACACACACACACACACACACACACACACACACACACACACACACACACACACACACACACACACACACACAAAGGGCACCTGCATTTATTAGAATTATCTTCAAAGATGTCTATGATGTTTCTGCCCTGCCAACAGTTTATATGTCTCTTTATCTTGATGTTTATTGCTTTCTCTTCTGTCTCTCTTGTGGTGAAGGAGGAAAGGAGTGAAGGAGTGAAGGAGTGAAGGAGAGAGGAAAGGAAGGAACGAGAGGAGGGGATGCTGGACAGATGGAGGGGAAGAATGAGGAAGAAGCATATAAGCTGTATCCCTGTGCACACACACACACACACACACACACACACACACACACACACACACACACACACACACACACACACACACACACACACTGTGTGCGTTATTCTCAGTGGAGATCTCTTTATTATTAAAATGTCTGGCGGTGCCCTCTAGGCCCTTTTACATCACATCACCTGACAGCCGGCAGCTCACGCCCAGGAAGCTCTGACTCGTCCTCATTAGTTCTACTAATACACCACACACACACACACACACACACACACACACACACACACACACACACACACACACACACACACACACACGAACACTTTCTCTCTTCCCACTTTACACCTGGAGATCTGGCAGTTGGGTTTTTAATGTGATGTAGCTGCATTACTGTAAATGTGATCTAGTAAAACACTATTGTTTCTGTATTATTATTATCCTGCTATTAAAATATAGCATGTGTTGTATGAAGGGTTTGTAGGCTTGTCAAGCTTCTCTTCATCTTTTTTGACAGCAGACCTTATGGTAGGAAAAGCACAACACAAAGAGAAAAACAGCCTCTTGTTTATGTTGTTTGTGATATTGTAACATGCTAATGTACAAACAACAAAGTCAAGGAAGAAATGACACATTGAGCTAACGGCTAACGGCTAATGTTACGGCTATCTCACGTAGGACTAGACCATTTGTGTTTCATTGTTTATTTATTAATGTTAATACAGCTGCTGTAGGTTTACTTTATCTAAATTATTACTCTGTAGAAATACAGAAATATTATTGAGCTTCAGTGAGATTGCAGGTTTAGGATTTAAGCCACTAAAAGCAGCCGTGTGCAGGTTTGGGACCTTACAGCCCGACTTAGTACACACGGCTAACACACTGAAATGACGTTAATGCAACGTGTAAAAAACCTCTCACCTGGTCTGTGAACATGAGTTTAAACTGTGACGTCATCAGTTTAAGTTTTTAATGACACAGACAGTGAATCCTACTGATAAACATGTCAGTCGCTGGTTTTAACAATAATAAAAGCATCTCGTTCGGCCTTAAAATACAGTTTGCATGAAATAAATCACTCCTATAAAACCCGAATGCGCGCGTCCTGTTTCCCCGTAACGCCTCACTTAAGAAACACGGCGCTTTGCTCACATTCATCATCTTCAGCTGCACCTGGGGCGCCAACCTCCCTCACACCCCTTTTAGCAAATTAGACCGTTTAATTAGGAAAAGCTCATTTGTATCAAATCATTTACATGGTGCAGCCAGCCTTTGCCAGGATATTCTAATTGATTATTGCTGCCGGAGGCGGCGCCGGCGTCTGCGGATGATCCTGCTGGTGAGCGCGTGTTCTTGTGAGAGAGTCCATGACTTTGTGCTCATGAAACAAGGAGAAGAAACTTTAACTCTGTGGAAATTGCTTTGATCACCATGTAGAATCGGCCCATTCACAGTATCTCTATTTTAACCTTTTGGAAACCGCGGCCATTTTAAGTCCCAGCATGCCCCATTCAGACCATCTTTTGGCATAAAATACGTAATCTTGTACCGAACAACACAGTTTTTTGACTGAAACTTCTTCCTAACAGAACAAGACTTTGTTTTATTGTGATTTTTGTTGCAGATTCTGATTCTTTAGGTCCTAATCTTTCCAAAAAGGTGTCTTATTGACGCTCCAGGAGGCTTTTTTGGGGAATCTGGCTCATATCATGCTGGATGTTCATAGTTACCATCAAAATATCTTTTGAAAAGTGATTTTTTTGCAAATATACATTTTTTTCCCAAGACTTTGCTGAACAAATACATACAATAAACACAAGTATTGGAGTTAATTTGGGGTTCCTACAACGACTCAAACAGGGAAAAGAGATCTGGAGACAACATTGGTTTTAAACCAGTATTTTCATACTTTCTGGCAAATATTTTCGGTACATAATACATGTGAGAGACGCCATTCCTGTTAATTGTTATTTTTTTTCCACAAAGTGATTAACATGTCTCTGCTCTGAAGTGCCTCTTGGCACATTTTTGAGGCGACACACTCCATGTAATCACCTCCAGACACCTCCCACCAGCAGGAAACAAAGTTCCTTGATTTCATTGTCCCCGTTCATAAAGCCCCATTTGGGAATGAAACCCTTTGCTCGGTCCCTCCAAAACGCTTCTGTTGAGCTCGGCCCCATTAAGGAGCGGAGCGAGCCCACTTCCCCATCGAGACTCACAAATGACCCTTTGATGAGGCCGCTCTCTGACCCCCTCCACAAAGCCCGGGCAGCGAGGGAGCGGCGGCTGCGCGGCGGTTTGAAGGATACAAAAAGATAAAGAACGAGGGAAAAAGAGACGGCAGATTATTAGAATTCATCCAGCGGTGCAATGAATTTCCTTTCAAGCTGCGAGATTCTCTTTCTATTCAGCAGCTGCACAACAAAGAGACATTAAATTATAAGCAAATGGTTTCTATGGCAGCGTCGTATGAATACATGTTTTCAACTCTCGCTGCTCTTGCTTTGCATGAGGCTTTTTTTAGGAAGCTTTTAAATATCTCTCTCTCTATATATATATAGAGAGAGATATATACAGCAAAAGAGGAGAAGGTGTCAGTGTTTTTTCTTTTTAAAAAAGCACAGATGGATATTCTCAGCTTAATGTAGATCCTGGAAAAGTGGAGTAATGTATTATTTTATCTGTTGCTTCCCTTTGACAGACTGTCAGAGTCCCTGACGGCTTTTAAAGACGTCCGACCGACTCTGAAAGACATACCAAGGCTTTACTAGATCTAAATATAGGTGATTATATCAATTATGACCAGAATATTGTTCCATTATCTAAAGCCAGAGAAGACAAAATGCCTCGCTTCCCATTCAGAATGGAAACAGCACCTCTGGCTCATTAATTAATGAATTAATTAACTAACATGGTGTAACTCATTAGTTATGCACAATCAGAAAAGTAAAGATGCTTCTGGAGTTGGTGCTTCAGCTGCTTCTTGGCTGACGTGCGACTTGGCAAAGTGACTTCCTGCTATAGTCATGGCATCTAAACCACAACGTGTGTTTATTTCCTCTCAATTTCTGAAATGGAATAAAACAAATGAGATGCAACACGTTGGTTAGTGAGCTGAGAGTTGTATTTGTGTTTCTTTAACTTTGCATTAAATCCTCTTGCTGAGCCGGTCGGCTCCCGGCTGCAGATGCACATCTAACACTCTGTTAGTGTTAGCGTTAGCATTAGCATCAGGTTTCATAGATTGGTCAGAAGGACCCAGCTTGTAAAATATCAGAATATTCATCTTTTAGCTGCGTCGGCAGCGTGAGATGGGACCAGAAGACGAGCTGCGTGTTGAGACGATGGAGCTGATCGTGAGAATAAACTCACATCTCAGAGAAATGACAACACACAACCAATTTCACCAATTTCTGCCTCTGGAAACGAAAATATGGAGATGAAAATGGATGAATATTTAGTCTGAAAATGCACGGCACAGTTTGGAGCAGTGGTTTTCAAATGGGGAACATGAAGGCACTCCAGGGGAACGCGAGATGTTTTTTGTAATGCATCTAAAATTAGCATTTAAAATCAGCTAATGTGAAATTTAATAAAAATTCAATAAAGTTCAGAAACTGCATTTGATATATTTTGTATTAAATCAGACGCCGATGGCCCAGCGTTGTGTATTACATCTGATGCTTTGCTGATGCTGGTTGGGTGCATCACTGAGGAGAGAACATGAACCTCACAGAGCTGCTGCAGCAGTCCAGGCCTGAAGGTCATCCTGGGAGAAGACAAGGTCGAGAGAGAAGGACAGTATGTTTTGTCTCATTAGTTTGTGCACATGACTGATTCTGGAGCAATGTGTGTGTGTGTGTGTGTGTGTGTGTGTCTGTGTATGTGTGTGTGTGTGTGTGTGTGTGTGTGTGAGGGGAGGGACGGGGGGGGGGGGGGGGGGGTGTACTGGAGCTCTCATGAAGAGATGTCATGTCACAGCACATGAACTAACATGTTATGATCTGTAGGTTTAGGACAAATTGACCCATCCATCAACAGCAGGCAGCCCGGTGGAGAGAGAGAGAGAGAGAGAGAGAGAGAGAGAGAGAGAGAGAGAGAGAGAGAGAGAGAGAGAGAGAGAGAGAGAGAGAGAGAGAGAGAGAGAGAGAGAGAGAGAGAGAGAGAGAGAGAAAAATAAAAAGAGAGAGAGAGAGAGAGAGGAAGACCCAGAGGAAGACAAAACTGAAGTTAAAATTATGAATAAGAAAAATATAAACATTTATTCCATGTTCTTTCCTCCAAAGCGTCACAAACCTCTTCTTCTGTTTTCTCGCTGCTCTCAGTCACTTTGTGATCGTCTGAGACCAACTCGTTGCTTTTCATCCCGTCTTTTGGACCAGAGGTGGACGGAAGAGAGAAAAACAAGCTCCTTCTTCCCCTTTTGTCTCTCCATGTGTCTGCAAATCCAGTTTTTCCCTGTGTGATCCCAGCCAGCACATCTGCAGTCAGGTGAGCGAGGACGGAGAGGTGTTGCAGGCTCTCTTGGTAATGAAGTGGGTGAAGATTATGGGGAGAGATAACACTGTTGTTCAGGTTTGTGACGGCAGATAGAAGAAAATAATGTGTTCAAATAGTCAAAAGTGTGTTGATTCATGATGTAAATACAATGTTTACATAAATATCAAAGACAATACAAGCAAACACACAACTCACTGAATCCACTGAAGGAAATGAGAATGTTTTGATAAAGAGGAAACTCCTCATGAAACACACACTAAATGTATAAAATCTGCAAGAATCCTTTAGAATTAAAAGAGGAAACAACATATTAAACCATGTAGGTTACTGTAACGTAACCCTCTGTGTAAGCACACTGCAGCTCTGACCAATCGGTGTCATGCAACCCTTCTCCTGACCAATGAGCATCCTCCTGCAGGCTTCACACAGTTATCAGCAGAAGCATTTCCAATAGCAGCTGCTCAAAGATCTTCCGGCTGACTTTGCACGGACGCGTGCGGCCGTCAGCGAGCGGACGAGATAAGAGGAGCTAACTGACCAGATAATCAGGACTTAGTTTTTCCGCATTCCCCTCTTCCCACAATGCAGCAGTCGGGCTTTTGGAGCTCGGCGGAGCGGACAAGCGCAGCTCACAGGTCGGGAGAGGAGAGGAGAGGACGTCGATACGTCTTACCGCCATGGGAACGACCCGAAGAAGTCAAGAAGAAGAGAAACAGAGAGACCCGGGGATGAAGAGAAACGTGCAGAGCAATCAGCCATCTTGTTATTCATAACTGTCCAAAACATCAGCTGCAGACAAGAAGTGTCTATCTCTATGCCAGGGCTTTAAGGAGCAGAATACAGCTCATATGTGTATTATTAATGATGGAAAGAGAGAAACATGCATGAGCCTCTCTGTCTCTGATGATGATGATGATGATGAGCCGCGATGCTCTGGTCCTCAAACATGCCACAGGTGTGCGAGTGAGAGAGAGAGAAAGAGAGAGAGAGAGAGAGAGAGAGAGAGAGAGAGAGAGAGAGAGAGAGAGACGTGGACGAAGGTCACGAGGTCGCGAGAGGAACCGGCCAATCAGAGGAGAGATGAGATCAAAAGTGTGATTGACTGGCTTGGTGGGGATGGAGTGGCCAGGTGGAGGAGGGGGGGTGGAGCGGGGGTGGAGGTAGATGGTGGCGCCAAACGTCATATGCATACCCGACGAGGAATCAGGAGATGAAAGGGTTCCGTTGCTACGGCAACACACCTGCCCGCGGTGCGGCTTCATTGATATGAGGGCTGCGGGGCTTTAGGCCAGAGGGGGGGGGGGGGGGTCGCTGCTCTCTGCTGGTTCAGACCAGACATTTAGAATTCAGATTAGTTTATTTTATCTCCATCTTTGTCGGGCAGAAACATATTTATGTTCCAACACCATCAGTCTTCTCGTGACAGAGTATTTCAACCTGAAAACACCATGAAGACATGACAGATACTGCAGTTTGAGCACAACTTCCTCTCACAGTCCTGCATGCGAAACATTAATACGCATTATCAGAGGTTTCATTTCCTTCATGCTTCGTGGGGTCGCGGCCCTTTGGCTGCTCCGGCAGCGCCGACAGCGCTGATGAAGGATGCATAACACGACGTATCGTGTGTTGAATCCCACATGGTTCACAGCTGATAAAGAAGTGTGTTTCTTTGGCTTTTCACCAGCATCACACTGTAAGAGAAGATAACATCTGCTGTCACAGAAATGTATTATTGACTGCATGCTGGGAGATAACCTTGGTAGACAGACATGTATGATGCAGAAAATTTGGCATATTTTGAAATATTGAGCATCTTAATTGCACATGAATTTAATTGTTTTAATTCAATTTTCATTTATTTTGCAGCCATCTTGTCTGGAGCGTCTCTGTATCGATAGAAGGACACTTGATGAAAGTATCCTGGTTCCCACTGAAAGGGATAAAGGACAGAGGAGAGGACTTTTGACAGCGATGTTAGAAAATACATGAGTTATCCTCCCCGCGAGGCCGTGTGGAGAAAAGGCCTTGTCCTCCTCCTCCTCCTCCACTCCTCTTCTCCTCTCTCCCACTCTCATTTATTTCAATTTGTCATGCTTTACTTTCCCCTTAAGAGAGCGCGCCGGCTGGTGAGCGGCTCCATATCGGCCGCGAAATTGTGTCTGCGCCTCGGCTGTAATGAAACATTTAGATGCAGGGCAGAGCGACGGCTGCGCATTAACACGAGCGCCGGCGCCGGCGTTTCCAACCCGGCCGGACTCGCCCCTCCACTCGGCGGGGAGGTGAGCGGCGTCTCCCCTCGCGGGTCGGCCCTCCTGAGGAGGGTCGAGGGGTCAAAGGTCGCCCGGCGGCGCGATGGTGAGAGGTCTGCGTGACATCAGAGCAGAACATCGTGACGCCGAGAGAGAAACGCTGATGATGGGAGCTGACGGCATTTACTATGTAAGTACACAAGTGTTATGAATATATTATCCTAAAGAACACAAATTAAGTTACAGACAAGTCTGAAAAATGGGCTCTGATAAATATAACATGTGATTATTATTACATGATGTCATGTTAGTGTTGAGGTGGCGTTTTTTCTATTGCAGTGAGATGTATGAACATTTTGTATCTGTAAAGTAGAACTAAGCTGATAAATGATCCTTCAGAAAAGCAGAATGACAGAGATATTTATGGAGATATACTATATAACAATACTACTATATAATAATAAAGTACAAAACAGAAACTACTATATTTGTAACTGCTTTGAAAAGGCAAAAATAAATGTGTCACACAGACGATGTTGCTCATGGAGGTGATTTAACCTCTGTGGAGAACAATGCACTCAAACCCTCCTGATCACATGTTACCTTTCAGCTTTATGGTATTAAAATGTTGAGGCCATGCATCATTCATCTGCATAAACCTGCTGAGCAGCAAACCCTCGCTCTCTAACACACTCTTGTCATCCTGCTGGAGATTAATATGTGAGTCCCAAAATGTTTGACGTTCACATTATATGATGTTTATTAATGTATAAGAAACATTTGTTGACGTCATCCTTGCATATTAAAGCTTTAAGGAAGTAGAATTATTGCAACACGTCTGTTTTCATCTTCTTTGATGACCCTGTAGTGTTAAACTGTCTTGTTTTACCCCTAAAGGAAGCTGCGCTTCAGAACATGAGATGATGTGAGAGCTGACGTCCTGCAACGCTCTGCAATGAAATAAAAGCAAAGGAATATCTGAAGTTGACTTTTCCTCTTTCTGTTTTTTTTATGCAGTGCTGCCGTTGGCTTCAGGCGAAGATATTTTCTGTGTTTGTGATTTATTTTTTTTCCAGAAGCTGGTTAAGGGTTTGACATTGTGTGACAAGGAGAATACGCCCGTGTTATTGAAAGATCAAAGGGAGGCATGTCGGGGTAAATTCTTACATCTCGTTGCCATTGAAGCCAAAAGGCAGACGGATGCTGTGGTCTGAATGAACGCCGCTCTGAGCTCTGCAAGGAAGTCGTTTTGCATGAGAGAGAAACAGAGAGAGGAAGAGCAAAGAGCGAGGAAGCATCCACAGCATCCCACGAAAAGAAAAGGTATATATTTATGGACAAGTTCTATATTTCTACCACCTGGTGAACAAAAATGACTCACACCAAAACCACCCTGTTATGTATTATAATCTTTACCTTGTTAGTGTGTCTAAGCAGTGAGAAAGTACAGTTTAGGCTCATGGTGATGCCACCAGTGTTCCAGCCTCTTTGATTAAAAGCCAGAGGAGTTGTTGCATCTTGTGGACGATGTGTCTCGTGCACATTTCATTGCAATCCAATCAAATAGAAGTCACAGATAGCAATCTCATGTTTGCCCAAGAAGAAAAGTCAGGAGACCGGCAACGTCAGTAATTAATCTCAAGATTCCTCCAGAGATCACGAACGTCTGCTCACATTTCCAACAGTTGTGAGGCAGCGACTGACCGAGAGGCCTGCGCTCAGAAAGCAAAGGGAGGAAGGGAACCATGCTCCTTAGACCTGTGAACTGCAGACAGCACATGCTAGTAATACTCACTCCTGGAGAAGGAGGCTGAACACAAGTCCAAGCTCCACCGAGTCCTAGAGGATCACAAAAGAGAGTGTCTTCATGAAAGGATGGCAAAAAACCCACCTCGAGCCATTGCATCTCCTATAGCCTTATAGTTTCACCAGAACCAATTTGAAAATGTCCAGTAAGTGCATCAATTTGCACGACATCATGACAGAACCATGGTGGCTAATGTAATTAGTCTATAGTTATAAAACAGAAAAGGCCCTAATGAATTGTTTAATTCTGGAGCGAGAGGAATCCGTTTTCCCGCTCAAAAGTTCCATCATCTCCTCGTAACACATCCTCTCTTTGGAGACGTTAGCCCCGCTTGTTGAACACTAACATGTATGGCAGAAGAATAAACGATGGGCAACTCCTGCATGAGCACATGAACGCGCAGCGGTAACAACAGTCACACAATCGCGCCCGTGCACGCCAGCCAGCAGCCTCACGGCGCCCGTCCCGCCCGTCGGGCTCATCTGGCCCTCGGGGCGATGGGGGGGGGGGGGGGGCAGAGGTGGAGGCACTGTGGGTGGGAGCGCCTCGGGTCTTCTGCAGACTCTCCTGCCCGCTGGAGGGTGAAATGAGCCCAGATAGAGCGAGCGGAGCAGCGGCTGGTGCAGCGAGACCAGATAGAAGGCTCTCCACCTTTAGCCCTCCTGCATGTTTTCCAGCTGATAAATTGCATATCTGGTCCGGGAGTGTGGAGCGGGGACGGTCCGTCAGGTTTTTGAGTCGAGAGGCGCTCAGCTCGTGAGTGTGTACTGCAGGATGAGGGGGCGGTGTCAGCTAAAAATGCACAAATTCACTCGCAGCAGATGTTTGCTTGGCTGGCCACGAGGGGCTGGAAATCAATCAATAAATAGAACCACAAATTCTCAGGGAAGCTTTGTGACTGGTGTCAGGGACAGATATGGGACGTGCAGACATCGTGTGTCTACACGGTGCAGGTGAGCGTTGGATTGTGCATTTGTTTTGTGCTGGTAAATGTAATCTGAAAGTGAATATAGCTGTTTTAGAGAATGCGAAGGCCCGATATTGGAACTACAGCACAACAAACTGCTCTTAACAGCCCAATGCATCACCTCCCCCAAGAGCAAAAACCAACAACTTCCATCAGATTGATTTAGATGCAAATGTTGTCCTCATGCATGGTGGAAAATGACACTTGTTTCCTATTCCCCCCCTCGCCCCCCTCCTCTTTTTGTGCACTGCTTTGCAAATTAAGTGGAGTGTTTGTGACAGCTTGATGCTGGTGGAGGCAACAGCAAGCAGAGCTTTGGATTGCAAATGTTCCCTGAGGGGGCCGGCCCCGGTTTGATATACTTAATAAACTTCAAATCCGACAGGCTGGCAGAGGCAGCGCGCCGCTGCTCATTCCTCTCCCTTCCCACCGTGAGATATGGAGCCCTGTGGAAACGGGAATGGGGAAAGTTTAGACGCTTTTCTAAGAAGGATCAGCGGGAGAAAGGTGTGTGTTTGTGTGTTCGTGCACAGAATTGTGTCTGCTTGTGATGGTTATGGCGTCTCCAGCAGAAGGAAGGCTGTGTGTGTGTGTGTGTGTGTGTGTGTGTGTGTGTGTGTGTGTGTGTGTGTGTGTGTGTGTGTGTGTGTGTGTGTGTGGTACTGGCACGACGTCTGATAAAATAAAGAAGCATCCAGGTTTGGACACAATAATATGAAAACTCTACGAATGTAATGCAACACAAAAGCTTCAATAAAGCCGACCTCCATGAAGCTCACATGCTCATAGCTTGTCTGATATTTATTATTTTATGGCTTTAAGAGGTTTCTGATTCACCTGTGTGATGTTTTTTTAAAGGTAGTGTCATATTCTATGAGCCAATTAGCCCCAAAAACAGAAAGCACAGCTCAGACTGATGGGAATGCAAATATTTAGAAAGCCAACGCATCGGGAAAACATTTCTAAATTGTATGGTACAGCGGCTTTCTGGTCTTCCTCACAGCGCTTTAACACCACATGACATCATTCACCCATTCACACGCTGATGAGAGGAGCCACCATGAAGGTGCCACATCAGGATTAAGTGACATGTGTGTGTGTGTTTGGTGGAGCGCCGCCATCATCTGTATCTGCAGTCATGACCAGCCGGCGTCGTCCGGGTCTCCAGCTGGAAAAACAATCATCACGGCTCATTCAAGTTAAACAAGTACAAACTCAGCAGCCATGCCGTAATCCTGCAGCATCTCACAGGAGTTGCTTTTAATCCTCTCCGAGTAAATTAAAGTTAGAAATTGAATTACGAGCTTTTCTTGTCCAACAATACAGATGTAGAACAAAGTGGCTGATAGAGAGCAAACACAGTCGTCTCCTCTCGTCTGACATCCCTCACAAGTCTAATCTCTCTCCGCATGCAGCGTTTGATGTCCAATTAAGCAGAATGCACAGAACTGAATGCCCCATTTAAACCCTTATCTAGACAAGGGGAACGTTCACAGCTCTCCTTGTCAGGATGTCCATGATGTGCATGTCCAATAACGCCGGCTCTTCCTGGACTTAAAGAACAGCTGGAAGAGAGAAGAAGATGCTGTACACAAACAAACTATATACACATATACAAACCATATTCAACTGATATCAAACTTGGATTAAAACGTTCTACACACCAGATAAGATGCTTAATACTTTACCTTACACTTATATTTTGTTATTTATAATGTATAATATGCATTAATATTGTGAACACTTGTAGCATTAACTGTTAAAATAAGAAGTATGGCCGATGACAACTGTTGAATGTAAATATTTTAAGTAAAGTGAAAACATTTATGAATATAACATTATAATTATTTCTTCTTTTTCCCCTTCAGATGACATTATTTACGTAACTAATGTAAAGAATTACTTTGTCATCCAGCTTTGATGTTTTATTCTCACAGCAGTTCAGTTTATTCTCTTTATTCACTGTGATGTGCTGGTAGGACGAGGGTTGTGTGTGTGTGTGTGTGTGTGTGTGTGTGTGTGTGTGTGTGTGTGTGTGTGTGTGTGTGTGTGTGTGTGTGTGTGTTATGCCAGTCGAGCGATAAAAGTTGCATGGGATTGAGCTGCCGTCCGTGTTGTGAAAATAACTCTGAACATCGTGAAGCATCAGGACTCACAGTTCAATGAAAGATAAAAGCACCGAGGAGATGCTGGAGATGATGGAGATGCTGGAGATGATGGAGATGCTGGAGATGCAGGAGATGCTGGAGATGCTGCAGCTGCTGGAGATGCTGGAGATGCTGGAGATGCAGGAGATGATGGAGATGCAGGAGATGATGGAGATGCTGCAGCTGCTGGAGATAATGGAGCTGCTGGAGATGCTGGAGATGCTGGAGCTACTGGAGATGCTGGAGATGCTGGAGATGCTGGAGATGCTGGAGATGCAGGAGATGCTGGAGATGCTGGAGATGCAGGAGATGCTGGAGATGCTGGAGATGCAGGAGATGCTGGAGATGCAGGAGATGCTGGAGATGCAGCAGATGCTCGAGATGCTCGAGATGCTGGAGATGCAAGAGATGCTGGAGATGCAAGAGATGCTGGAGATGCTGGAGATGCTGCAGATGCAGCAGATGCTGGAGATGCTGGAGATGCTGGAGCTACTGGAGATGCAGGAGATGCTGGAGATGCTGGAGATGCTGGAGATGCTGGAGATGCAGGAGATGCTGGAGATGCTGGAGATGCAGGAGATGCTGGAGATGCTGGAGATGCAGGAGATGCTGGAGATGCAGGAGATGCTGGAGATGCAGCAGATGCTCGAGATGCTCGAGATGCTGGAGATGCAAGAGATGCTGGAGATGCTGGAGATGCTGCAGATGCAGCAGATGCTGGAGATGCTGGTAATGCTGGAGCTACTGGAGATGCAGGAGATGCTGGAGATGCTGGAGATGCTGGAGATGCTGGAGATGCTGGAGATGCTGGAGATGCTGGAGATGCTGGAGATGCTCGATACCAGTTGGCGCATCTGTCTCCTTGTTTTAAACGACAGTGCGATACTACAGCTGCCATTGTCATGGACACCTGCAGCCACTTCTCCAGTATGAAGGTCTGTCGGCTGGTCTCAGCTCGTGTATTTCAAGGCCGGCGTCGCTTCAGCGAGCGTCAGTGTGGGAGAGAAAGTGTGTTTGTGAGTCCACGTGAAAGCAGATGAAATATAACGCGTTTCAGCTCAGACTCCAGCGAGGCCTCCAGCTGCAGGGCGCTGAGCCTCGGCTGGATTGAACGCCAACAGGTGTGTTTAAGAGACTAATCACTGTGCAATCAATTACAGACCTAACGTCCCAGAATGCAACAGTCACTGCCATACAACTATTATTTTAGCCTGCATGCAATAAAATAGAACATAATAAAACTAATGCATGTCACTAAAACGTCACAAAAAGGCAGCGTGCGTTTGTATGTCATAAAAATGTCATGATATTTGAAAATGTGAAAAAGACGTCATCGTCATAGCCATCAATGCTCGAACAGTTTGCTATGAAGTCAGCAACTTAGCAGTTTAATGTGGAAGTGAGATGGGAACGATGCTTTGCTTCATGTGTACTTTTTCTATTCCTTTCCTCGATCGTTCCATCATTTGTCAAATCCCAAAACTCGTTCCCACGATGACTCCTTGTCCTCGCCCGCTGTGCCAGAAACCTTCAGACGTTGCATTCGGTTAAGGCCAACGAGATGCCGACAGGTTGCCGGCTCTTCACACACACTGAAAGGACGACGGCAGCGTGTGAGGATTCCACTTCACGATAAGAATCTTGGAAAATTCAACAAAAAAAAAAAAGCCAGTGACCTTTGAGCTGGATGCTGCAGAGCCGCTGCAGTGAGGACGTGTCTGAAGGGTGACGCCAGC
Organism: Clinocottus analis; assembly: GCF_023055335.1. NCBI lineage: Eukaryota > Metazoa > Chordata > Actinopteri > Perciformes > Cottidae > Clinocottus > Clinocottus analis. Next base: position 2,226,628 of record NW_027176042.1, on the reverse strand, counting down.
CTGCTGCTGGTGAAGCGCTCGCCTCTTCCTCTGCTGGCTGTGAGCAGAGATACGCTCCCTCTAATAAGCCCCCGTGGGACCGGCATGAACACTGCTGCATGTACATGCAAGCCGTCTGCAACGTGAGGGAGGGGGGGCTTAACAAGACAAGTGTGAACAGCCGTGCTTCTAGAGTAAAGAGCTAATATCACTCTGCTCGGTGGCAGCTTATTGTGGAGCGCAGCGCGGTTACAATAAGACGCCACATTCAATTACGCTCCAGCGCGGCACAAAATGCTTCCTGTTAGAGCCGGACTGACGGATTAGTGTTCATTTTTTACACAAATCTGTGAATCCTTCGTCATTCTCTCACCAGGGAGCGTGTCAGAGGTGGCCACTTCCTCAAAGGGCTCGTTGATGTGTATTATTAAGAATAGACTCCCATTAATGCATTTAATCTAAAAAATATATTATTTATAATATATTTTAGACTTTTTCTCATGTATTTCCTCACAAGATCGAGGCTGCCGCAGTTTCTGGAGCCCCAATGCATGATGGGAAACGCTTGTCTGTCGCCTAATCAAAGAGCGAATCGGCTCTTTGATTTGACAGCAAACACCACGCTGGTAGAAAATCTTCATTTTCTGTGTAATTGTAATACTTAACGCTGGAGGGAAGCTGTACGCTCATGGAGAAGACAGGAAAGAAAGACACAAAACATGGAGGCTGCACGCCACGCCGCCAACAGCAGACTTCAGCTGAAGTCTGTCGGCACAGAGAAGCCACGGCGGCGGCTCGTAGAGGACTCCGACCGCCGCACTCGATGGAGGCCAGCAGGAAGTCAGCAGGTGCTGAGGGTGGCGGCGTGGGGGAGGGAGGAGGAAGAGGGAGGGGGGGTGTAATTAATTTTCTGGGCGACTTGGCGAGAGAGGCCTCTTCCTTTCATGTCCTATCGGGTCCGGGGATCGGCCCCCTCGCGGCTCGCGGTTCTGCCGCGGGGGTCTCCGGCCTTATCTTGAGCCCCGTCTTATCTGCAGCTTGTCCCTGCAACCTGACGGAGGGAAGATTAGCGCTGCACCTCTTGTCAGCTCCTGATTTTTCCCTTCAGCGAGGACAGAAAGGAGCCCGGCGTAAGCCAAGATTAAGCTCGTTCTGTGGGTGTGCTCACCGTGGGTTTTTTTTTGTGTGGAAGTCTTCTGGAGCTGCAGCGGCGGGGTCAAAGGTCAGACCCGTTTAGTTTGAGCCTTCACTTTTACAAAGTAATTACACAAGGAGGAGTAGGAGGAAAGTTCACTGGGGAACATAGGGGAGCTCCTTACAGACCGCTGTACATCCCACTCATAATTCCTTCCCCTCCTGGTGGAGCTCAGACCGTGCCGAGTATATATTTTATCGAGATTCCTGTAATAAAAATACAATACAGGGAGATGTGTTGTGTTTAATGCTCAGGCGGGCGGGGCCGCCGGGTCAGGTGCTGCTCTCGGCTGTCAGCAAGAGGACGGTTGAAGGCTCTGATGGTGGGACCTTCTGGGAGAGATCACAAGCTCAGCCAATTAGCTGCTGAAAGGAGGCTGTGACCTTTGACCTCGCCCGCTGTACTTCCATTCTTCAGAGTGATCTGATTTTGTTCATTAAGCCCGGTGTGGTACATTCCCCCGTCGTCTCCAGTCAACTATCACACAAATCTCAGAGGCGATGCTACAAATGGAACAATCTCACCTCCGCATTTTGACATTTAGCAGAGAGAGAAAAGAGGACTAAATGTATTTTATTATTATATGTTCTGAGAGAGACGACCGTGTAAATGTTTTGCCCTCTGCGGCACGATTATAATTATTCATATCGACATGATTGTGGACTGTATAATTTTAGAAAGCAGGTCTGATTAGTGAAAAGTCCTTCAAGGCTTTACCCAAATGTTTATTCTAAAAAAGCAAACCAGACAGTTATGATCACGCCCTGACAGAACTCAGCGTGGAGTCTGATTCGGAGGAATATTATTGAACATGTGTCAATTAAAAGAGTCTGAACGCTGTGGGCCTCCACACACGCCCTCCTGCTCCTCATGAATAACTGCTGATGTTTAGTGAATAAACACAACGAGCCGAGAGGCAAATACTCGTGCATTAAGCTGCCGCTTGAATTCTTAATTATCTCCAAAATGCAGTTGGAGAATCTCTCAGTTTGTCTTCTTTCATTAAAAAAAATCCAGCACAAGAAAAGCAGCCAACGTGTGAGACTTTCTCTTCATGTGCTTCCTCACAAGATCGAAGCCGCTGCAGTGTTTGGAGCCCCAATGCATGATGGGAAACGCTTGTCTGACTGTCGCCTAATCAAAGAGCTAATCGGCTCTTTGATTTGACAGCAAACACCACGTTAGTAGAAAATCTTAATTTTCTGCGTAATTGTAATACTTAACGCTAGATCTCATGATTAATCCAAACATTATAATTGATAATAATAATAAAGCTTATTTATATTATATATATAATAGCTAAATGTGCAGCAATGTGTTTCACAGGAAGACATAAGAACAAAGGATAGCATACAACACAGTACACGCACATTTCTACATAAATATGTATGTTGTATGTACTGAATAACAGGAAGTGGCTGTTTCTTTGACTTCCTGTCCTCTTTAAAGGTTGAAACTTATCTTTTCATCCTCTTTCCAGGGAAACGAGCTCATAATGCTGCACCATCTCCTCCACAGCAGAGACACAGACACTGAGAGCACTTCCTGTGTGTGCGTGTGTGTGTGTGTGTGTGTGTGTGTGCATGTGTGTGTGTGTGTGTGTGTGTGTGTGTGTGTGTGTGTGTGTGTGTGGACACAAACCTGCCCTCACTATTTAAATGGTGTCTCTCTTGCGTCATCTCAAAATGCTTCGCCATCTGCAGGTGTCGGCTCCCTGTGAGATCACATGACCTCATGGCGTGTGTCATGGCCGCCGCTCCGTGTGTCACCGCGCTGCTGCGTGTGGGTCAGCAGGAAAAAGATTTTTCTGTAGATCCTGTAATAGTTTCCCTCTCGTCACGGGACACACGAGTAACCAGCCCTTCAGCTGCAGATAAGAAAGTATTTCACATATTTTTGAAAGTGTATATTTCAATGCTCATTTGTGTTGCGTTGCAGCGTTGCGTGTACACAGTCCAACATGCAGACGGCTTCAGCGAGCTTCTGCTTTGAGCGATAGAGACAACTTTGGGATGATTGACAAGCAACAGCTGTGAGGGCGGATAACAGCATCCTGGAACAGTGTCGCAGGAACACGGAGTCAGTCACAGCGGATAATTAAAACAAAGCCAGCAGTGTTAATGAGAAAGCGTGAGTGGAAGTGTTGACGCTCTCTTCTGTCACTTTACCTTTGACAAACTTATCGGCAAAGAAAGACTCTGTGATCCCGAGAAAGTTTTCAAAACAAAGGAAAATTAATTAACTCCTGATACACACATGCAGAGTCATGTTAAACGAGCAGCGAGTATGAACACATTCTGAAATGTTATACTCTTAATCCTAATTAGATGTGTGTTCATAGCTTGAACAACAACTTCAAAAAAGTTGAGAATAACTGGTATTATTCTTGATATGAAGAGTTCCTCTGCACGCCACTGAGTGACTTTTACCTGCAGGTTGTCTTTGATAGCAGCACCTTTTGTATAATCCACACTCCAATTAAATGAAGTGCACATATAACCTTTCTGGATGTACGTATGCGGGACTCTTTTTGGGCAATGCTCGTTCTTCAAACTATCACAGGCAATGAAGAGGATGTGAGGAGGGACGTCAGATCCAGAAGCTAATGAGGTTTCTATGGCCCTGCACCTCAGAGCGCTTCTCACACACACACACACACACACACACACACACACACACACAGCATGTTGCTGGTACAGATTATCATCAGAAGAGGTGAGTCCTCTCAAAGCCACAAAGATCGTCATCCATGGGATTTAGTTTCACTTCTCTCATCTGGGGAAAAGCACACCAGCTGGTATAGTTTTAAATAACATAAAAAAAAGGAAAGCAAACTTAACTGCATGCAATGTTACAGTCCTGATACATACTTTACTAAACCTACGAGCTTTGAACAAACACACACCAGCAAAGAAGGAACAACTTTTATTTGGGTTTTCTTTTTTAAAACCTGATGAATGTAATAAGTTCTTGAGGGAAATATCTTTAGCAGTACGACTGTTTGAACCAACGAGTCTTCACTTCTTCCGCTTGGAGCTGGTCAGGTGGCGTTTGACGCCGGTTTGTCAAAGCTTGGTCACTTTAAACAGTCGCCTGCTGTGAATGAAAACTACTCTGACTCCATCAAGGTGTCACATTCACAGATTGAAAAAAAACAAACATGAAGGTTTGAGCGATGAAATGTAACTGAAGTTCATGTTGGTCACCGATGCACCGGAGGGTTCACGATGTGAGAAGAGCCTGAGTTTGTTCTTCAGTATTACTCCGGGGTGCCGGACCCAAGGTCCAGTGTGTACTCCCCCCCTGGACCCAGTTGGACAACTATATCGCATAGCACGTCTCTCTCCCTTTCCAAGGCCTGATACTGCCTCAGAAGCCTCCCCAGCAGGTCCTCGCAGCTGGAACACCATTGGGTCGAGTTCTGGCGAGCCCGGTCGCTCCGGCACACGTCGGCTAGCGTGAAGCCGTCGAACGGAAACGGATCCGCATCTTCTTTAGAAGAAACTGTCCAAAAAAACACACACAGAACTGGTGAGTTACACATTTGACATGTGCTGCGTGTTGTTGCGTGTGTGAGACAAAACATTGTTATTCAGCACTTACAGGCGAGACGCAGGGAGACGTTGAGAGCGGCCTGCAGGATACACAGCGCGGCTAACGCTGCGATGCCAACCGTGAGAAGGCTTCTTTTACCGGGCGTCGCACCTGCACACACACACACACACACACTTTGAGCAACACATCCGATGGTTATGGAGCCTTCATCACGTTCACATCATTAAAACTAGGGCTGCAACTAACGATTATTTTAATAATCGATTAATCGGTCGATTATTTTTTTGATTAATCGGATAAAAAAATAATAAATTTAAAGCATTAATTTGCAACCTTTTATTACAAAAACAGAACTAACTGTGCAAATTCATTATTATTAATTCATTATTAACAATGAAGAGTTCATCAAAAATAAAGAAATACAAATCAGAAAACTTAACAGGATTTGTCAGAACTTGTTCTCTACACTCACAGACGCACAAACTTACACACATGCACACACACACTCACACACATGCAGACACGCACACTCACGGACGTACACACTCAGAACTCAGAGAACAAGAGATGATAATCCAGAAGTAACACTCAATGTATGAACGGATAACTTACGGACTGCACTTTACCTGAACAAAGCTTGTTCATTAGATATGGAACTACAAATCCCAGCAGCACTTCCTCTGCATAAAGCCTCATTATATCAGACTGTTGCTTCTCTTCAAGCCTCCTCAACTGTTTTGTTCAATACTCAAACATCCTCGCGACTTATTGAGCGGCGTAATAATCGCGCGACACAACGAATCGATAATGAAATTCGTTGCCAACTTTTTTGATAATCGATTTTATCGATTCGTTGTTGCAGCCTAATTAAAACATTGAGGTAGTGTGAGAAAAACACAAGAAACAATCCTTGACGTGTTGTGTATGTTGTGTAATAAATGATGACCACAGCTGTTTTGCAGTATCTCTCTAGTCGAGTAAATATTTAGTATTTGTGTGTGCTCTTACCTGACCGCTGGTGTGTCTTAGTTCCCTGCAGCTCGTGTATAGTTGTGTATTCGGAGAGCTCTGTGTCTTGCTCCATGATGAGCTGCTGTGTCTCTGTCCAATGTGTCGCTGCTCAAAATGAAGGAAGTTAGTATTTAGTAAGAGGAAATAACTTGATTTAGAGATATGCGAGTCAGAAAGAAGAAGTTAGGCAATAGAGGAAACCTTTTCTTAAAACCTCATTATGGTCAAGCTGATTCATATCCTGTTTCATCGCTAATCTTTATGCGAACTGAAGAAGAAAAAAACAATTTCTTCAGGTCTTGAGCCAGGCTGGTCAAACAGAGAGGTACATTGATCGGCAGGAATCTCTCTGATGTGTTAAATCTTTCCACATTCGGCTGTTGCAAACTGGTCCTTTCTGATGTTACACTCTTGTTGTGTGCTTTTATCTGACCGCTGACATCACAGGCCACATCTCCACACGCTTCCACCGCTTTACTGACAAAACAAACATCGCTCCCAGCCAGCATGTCCATGTGAGCCCCACAAGGGTTAAATATGGGCTATGTGGGTACTGGGTGGGCGTGGGCTTGAACTGGGCAAATTTTGGAGGTCCCATGTGGTTTCACTTACATGGGCCCCACATGTGAAGCCCATGTGGGCTGGCTGTATGAGCCCCATAAGGGATGTCATTGGGCTGAGTGGGCATGGGCATGAACAGGGCAAATTTGGTGGGACCCATTTGGTTTTAGTTGCATGGGCCCCACATGAGGAGCCATGCAGGCCAGCTAAATGGGCCCCATAAAGCATATATGTGGGCTAAGTGAGTCTGGGCTAGAACTGGGTAACATGGACATGGGCCCTATATGGCATATAAATGGGCTAAGTGGGCATGGTATGGAACAGGGAGACACCGGGGCCCATTTTTATTACGGGCCCCACAATTGAAGCCGATAAGGAATTTGAAGCCCCTTTCAGACAGAATTTGCATGACATGTGTGCAAAGAAAGAAAGTCCTATAAGTCTCGGTTGATGAACACACAAAAAAACAAGACTTGAGAAGTGCTTCCTGCTTTTACATAGTGAGCCAGCTCTTCGTAAACTTAAAGGCTCGCAGCATGCCCGGTGTTTGAACAGCACCATCGCCTCTATTCATCCTCTGGTCTTAGCTTACGGAGCAGCTGGACTCCGCTCACACCTGGCCTCTGATACTACCTCCAAACCAGATCAATTCTGTGCTACCCTCACACCTCTGGGCCAGATACAAATGATGGGGCAGACATTAAGAGTTTCCATCTTGAAAAGGCAATGTAAATGGGGCTCAGTTTTTCAGATACTGCCTCAAAACTGGGCGGTAGAAGAAAAATCCCTGAACGCTTTACGAGGACTACAGCTTACCTAGAAATGTTATCTTTGAAAATAACCATTAAACATTTTGAAAATCAGTTGGAATGTCTTCGCATCTTAGCATAATAAACAAAAGGAATTAGTATCATCAGCACAAGAATGTCAGAAAAAAAAATATTTATTATAATTTATAATTTCATTCATGTAATCTCACAGTATAAAACCATCCATTCTGGAATGGCAGCATTTCATTTTGTTCTGTTGTTTCTCTTTTGTTGTTGAAGTTTTCAATGTTGTTGTAGTGTACACAATAAATGTCACATTGATAAATCAGATGTTGAATTAAAAATTATAAAACACACACACACACACACACACACACACACACACACACACACACACACACACACACACACACAAACCAATCACTCAATCTCCATAATATAACTGGCAAATATACAAAACAAATCATGCATCGGCCTACAATGTGAAAATGGTTGATTCTGGTGGAATACAGTGAAAATGTCAAATATCACTACTTTTCTTGAAAATGAAATGTTAACATTCCAAAATGCATGGTTTTATACTGCAATGACAGTGAGATTAAAAAATGTGGCTTTCATCTGGGGCATTTTTGGCCAGGGAGTATTTGACGCTACATAAAAAAAAATAATGCGATCAAATAAATGTTGTTGCTAATCTTTGACATTTCCAAGACTTTAATCACCACCAAAAACCCACCACTCCACTACTATTTACTATATGGAGAATAAATCTTTTTTTTTATTTTTAAGAATGACTCATTCAATCGTATGGGCACGGTTTCGCCCCACTGTAACCATCCGCTTCACCAAGTAGTCCGACATCAAATTCAGTTCGTGATCGTTAAATTTAATTTGTTCATACCTAATTCCGACAAGTTAGAGTTCAACCATACTCGTCATATGCGTTGCAAATATTTGGGTTTTACAGATTAGACGGAGGACTTAATTGGGTTCTCTGCGGATGGATATGTTATTTGAAAACCAGCTCCCTAACAGTTTGGCGCTCATACTGCTCCTCATCCTCGTCTCCTTTCCACCGTCAAGGCGTAACGAAGGTAAGACGAATGATTTGTCAGCACGAGTGTCTATTTACAGTTTGTTTTATGTGTGCAAAATGTAGTTTACAAAACCTTGAAGCTAATAAACACGCTTAGCATGGCGTCGTTAGCTAGAAAAACATGATTGTCCTTGTTTTGCCTGTGCATGTGAGGTGCACCTCCAGGTAGACAGAATAGCAACCGAATGCATCTCAGTTAGAAGCACATTTAGCAGACGTTGCCTCTCATGTAGACTTTTTCTGACCATGGGGTATGTCGAAAGACGAGTGACACAATTTCGGACTCTGTATAATTAGTTTCTTTACTCGGGAACTTGAGAAGCCATTACAGGCAACGTGAGTCACGCTCGTCATACATGTTCATTCTGCCTGCATTCAATCTGAACATTACTTGAACAAGATGAACATAGACGTATGTTCTACATCCCCTTTCCTTAGCTTACGGCCGTGGGAATCAATAAACAAACATGTTCTAATACATGTGGATCAACAAATGAGTTCAATGCCATTTTCACTTGAAACTAAATCCGTTAATTCTAAACTCAAACTGAATCACAGGTAAGGCAAATTATACTGTTGGCATGTCACATATCACAAAACATATGGCATCATGAGTTTCACATTTCCTCTTTTTTTTTTTTTTTTTACAGTCCCATTGGCCTGGTGCTTACTGCACATACTTAGGATTTGGCCTGCAAACTCTTCCAGAGCGGGTGATGTATGTATTGCTTGCTGTCCCATTGGGGGATTGGACAGGGTCCTGGCTCATGTTTTGTGCGTGGTTGAGTGTTTGTTCTTCTTCAGGACGGGAGGTGGGTGACTGAAATGCAGGAGTGAAGTCATGGGGGTCTCCATGTTGTGGTGGAGGTTCGGAGACGGGGAGGATATGCCTGCGGTTCCGTCTGCATTCTCCTCCTTTTGATTGGACGATGGATGACCTGGGTTCCTTGCAGACTTCCTTGACGGTTCCTAGGCGGTCATGCCCAAGAGGGGTTTGCATCCTCACAACTTCGCCTTGATGTAAGGGACGAAGGGGTCTGCTGGACTTGTCACAGCATTCATTTTGTGATAGGCGTTTACGAACGAGCCCTGCCCTGACGACTGAGTTGTTCTTGGACTTTGGGACCAACAGTCTCTTGCTCACGGGTAGGGTGGTTCGTGTCTGCCTGGACATCAGCCTTTCGGCTGGGCAGCCAAGTGTGTGGTCACGTGACACATTGCGAAGATTGAGCAGGTTGAGAAAGACATCGGTTCCGTCTCTCTTCGATCTTTCCATGAGCTGCTTTGCACTACGAACGGCACGTTCAGCTAGCCCGGTGGCTTGTGGATATTCTGGGCTGCTTGTTACATGACTGAAATCCCAGGCTAGGGCAAAGTCTGTGAAGCGTTGGCTGGTGAATTGAGTGCCGTTGTCGGAAATAAGTTTGTGCGGGCAGCCATGGACAGAGAAGTGCCTTTTTAGTTTTGTAATCACAGTGTTGGCTGTAAGGTCACGAAGTAGGTCGATCTCAAACCAACCTGGAATCAACTGTAACTAAACAGTGTTGGCCATTCCACTCAAATATGTCGGTTGCGACTGTTGACCACGGTAGGTCAGGCACTTGGTGTCGCTTGAGTGGCTCCTTTTGTTGGTGAGGTTTTGTACTGTTGCACACCGGACATGTAGTTGTTTCTTTTTCGATGTCCTCAGTGATTGTGGGCCAGAGCACTATCCCACGCGCTCTGCGTTTAGTGGATTCTGAGCCTGGTCGGTCTCTGTGGAGAATGGTGACGTAGTCCTTTTGCAAAGACTTGGGAGTGACTGCCTTTGGGCCTTTCATAACGACACCATCTTCAACTGCCAGTTCATCTCTGCAGGGGAAATACTGGCGGATCTCTGGAGGTAACCGAGCTTGTTTAGAAGGCCAGCGCTTTGATATGACACCGCTCCGTTTCTGTAGAACTGGATCTGAAGCAGCGTGTTCCCTCAATTCAGTCAGCCACACAACAAATTTAAGCAGAGGACGTGGTTTTCCATATTCTCTTTATGGTGACACATGAACTTTGTCATCCTGTGCTACAACTTGGTGATGTGTTTTCTTTTTTAGCTTTGTGTAATTGAACAAGTAATGATAACCCTTCCTATACTTTAAAAAGCTCTACCCAAAAGTTTTTAATCACTCATAACCTTCTAGGTTTTTTAAGGAACCCGATAGTTTTCTTTTCAAGGTAGCATGAAATTGATTAAAAGGTTTTGATAATGTTAAATACTACGGTTTCTATTTTAAGTAATTGTTATTAATATTATTTTTATACAAACATGCGACAATTCATTTTGCATTGATAAATAATTTCCATTCCATGATTGGTTCTGTATATGTACAACATTGTAAAAAATATGGTTAAAATGGTCGTGGATGAGTTTAAAAACAGTTAAGCGATAAATAGATGTAATACATTTATTTTGCCAGAGTTCTACATTTTTGCTCAGTGAGTTCCTGTAAAGAAAGAAATTGAACATGTTGCTGTTTTTGAGTTCAGGAAGGCTAAGATTTGTTTTTTTTTGGGTGTGTTATTAAAATGGCTTTTGTGATTTATTTTTAGGAGGGCTAAAGAGGAACGCATTAACCACCGGACTGAAATAGAAAGATGCAGAAAGGGCCGTCTCCAAGTGGTTCATCGGAGCCTGTGACGGGGGGAACCGAACAACAGGAGCGCAAAGAGACCTGAAAAAAAGGTTGGAGGGTGGAGTACAGAGCCAAGAGCCATCTCAGTCGGTAAAACTGCACTGATATGTTGGGACTGATATGTTGGATTTGAGCTTGTTACATTTTGGAAAGATTTAGTTGTCACCAAGTTTTTCTGCCCTTTCTTTTGTTTTTTAAAAAGAAAAAGACTGTTTTTTATGTGAAAGCATGTTTTATTAAACAGTCATTGTAAGCAACTTCATATTGTGTTTTTTGTATCTTTTTGTGTTTACTTAAGAGGAACTATGCAAGACTTTTACCCTTTTATTATATTTAAATTATTATTAATTGCCCAGTTGGGCATCATGTGTACAAATTCATTTTAATTGAGTTTGAACTGGTAAAATCCGTCAAGCCCACATGGGAACCGACAGGGTCAAGCCTACATGTGTCTGATATAACTCATTTTCTCATCCCTCTTCTTGCCCTGTGGGCAAAGATAAGGGGCCTACATGGGTTCTGTGCAACTCGCCAACTTGGGGCCCATCTGAAACCCGTCAGAACCCACCTGAGATCCATATGGGCAAACCCACGTGGGGCCACTATGGAAACTGCAGACAAACCCACTTGAAAACCATAATGTAGCCTATCTGGGTCCCACTTAAAGCCCAGTCGGATCCCTCTTAAAATCACACAAGTGGGGCCTAATTGGGTCTCAGATAAATTGCCCAGTTGGGCCTCATTTAAGATCCAGTCTGATCCCTTTTCGTGCCCATGTGGGCAAATATATGGGGCCTACATGGGTCCTGTGCAACTCACCAAGTTGGGCCCCATCTGAAACCCAGTCAGAACCCACTTGAGGTCCATATGGTCAAACACAGGTGTGGCCACTATGGAAACTGCGGACAAACCCACTTGGGACCCTCATCTGCAGCCCAAATGTAAACCTTATGGGCCCCACATGGACATGCTGGCTGGGATTTAAAGCAGATTTATATAAAGGAGGAGGAAGAGAGTTCCAGATGGGAGGGGCGGCGATGGAGAAGCCCCGCCCCCTCAGGTCCGATGCTTGGACAGAGTGTGATTCTGGTGGATGTGCACGTACAGGATGCTGCTGCAGTAGTCCAGTCCAGAGGCGATGAAGACGAGGATGAATGTTTCGGCGTGGACGGGTGATGTTTTTAGATGAAAGAAGGTTTGTGTGCTTGGAGAGGGTTGGATGTGTGGAAGCAGGAACAGAGGTGCCATGGATGCAGAGGGGTTGTGGTGGGGTTCGTTAAGTGGTTTGGGGCCGATGATGAGGATGATGAGGATTTCGTTGGCTTGCATCCGGGTCTTTATATGTGAGGCCGTTGCTGGTGGTGGAGACTGTAGTGGGTGTGATGGATTTGGTGGAGATGTGGAGCGGCGTAGTGGAAATGGAGGCCGTGGTGCTGTCAAGGGGAAGCAAATAGAGGATGAAGAGGAGGGGTTCGAGTACTGGACCTTGGGGGACACCTTGAGGGGCTGTCAGGCTTAGATTTATTGATGCTAATGAACTGTTGGCGGACAGAGAGGTATGACTTGAACCAGGAGAGGGCTGGGCCGGGGATGTGGAGGGAGGACGCAAGACGGGAGGATGGAGAGGTTGATGGAGAGGAGGATGGAGAGGTTGACAGGGAGGAGGAGTGGGTGGAGGACCGGGGGACTAAAGTGGAAGGCATGTGGTTCAGGTTGCAGGTGTATTGAAAGGTGCATATGGACTCAAGGGGATTGCATTCATATACAGAAACTGAAATTTAACTGTCATTCATTTCAAAACATTGGAAAATGTTAATCTGAAACACCTTTTCTACTCTGAGAACACAAAAATGTGACACTTGATAAATTAGTTGTCTAATTTTGTCATTTCAAATCTCAGCATGTAAAGAGGAAAACAGGCTTCTTAAAGGATGAACTCGTGTTTCACAATCAGTGGACCTGAAACTGACACTGCACACATTTCTAAATGTAAATATGAAATGTGTTTCAACACAGTACTCCACAATCAGAGACACGTCATAATGTATTACCACTCTGCACTCCATTTCCTGCGAGAATTCACAAGAAAATAGATTAAAAGCAGCCGGATGTTGAACCTTTAGTGGCGGGTATCAACACATGCAGAGTGAAATAAAAGCATTCAGCTGTCAACCTTACAGCTGAGGTAAAACATGTGCATTACACGCGTGATAAGCCTCTAACATACATGGTCCCTGTTGAGCTTTACATTTACGTATAAACAGATCCACCCAATTTAGTATCTTCCCTTGGGGGGAGGAATACCTGCCACCTGAGCAGGCTGCAAAACTTTATCAGTTCAAATTAAAGCTCCAGTGGAGTAAATGATACCAATCCTGACACTGCTTTACCACTCCCATATCTAACAGCAGCAGGGAGCAGGAAGCGAGAGAGCTGAGGAGAGGGAGAAATGAATGGGTGTGTTCGTCTGAGCTGCAGCGCCACGCCGACGGCTTGCAGGGAGCGACAGTGCATCCTAGTGGGCGCAAGGAAAAGCACTGCGAGTGTGTGAGGAGTGAGCTTCAGGTCAAGTATTTCAGTACAAATATTTCAGTTCTGATGCTACAGGATGCTGTGGGGAGCAAACATAAGATCAACAACACGACAACAATGTTACACTAATCTATTGAAACCAAACACACAAAACAACTGCAGCGCCAGAGCTGTGGTGCTGAACGACAAGAACAAAGAGACGACAAAGGAGATGAGACTTGGGGCTGTGTGGCAGAAGATATGAGTACATCATATATATATATATATATATATATATATATATATATATATATATATATATATATATATATATATAGATGCAGTTCTTAGCTCAGTCCATTCAAGCAGAAAAAACAATCCCAAACTCAGAGGCACACACACATACCTGCACACACACATACCTGCACAGTGCACACACACATACCTGCACACACACGGTCGCTGCACACGTTCACTGGAAAACACTCAGCCATTCATGCCCACAGCCGCTCTCACACTATCCATATCATGCACCTGTGCACACACACTCACATTCAATAACATGAATTCAGACGCACTCATGCAGGAGGGCACACGCGTAAACACCCAGCTGCATGCATACGGGTACTTAAGGTGTGTGTGTGTGTGTGTGTGTGTGTGTTTATACAGAATAACAGGACAAATCAAGGAAACAATGGCAGCAGTGTATGTGTGCATGTGTGTGTGTGTGTGTGCGTGTATGTGTGTAGTTAGCTATAAGGCTGTCAAACAGAGCGTGACGTCACTCTCCTGGCGAGAAACATATCACTAAAGATTTTTATTCTTTACGTCAACAATGAATGAATGAACTCCCACATCACGTTGTCCCCGAGAGGATGAATTATATGAAAGACTCGTTCTTTAGTTTTCCATCAGCAGGTTGACATTTTGGTGTTTGAGTGAAACGTTCCCGCTAACCTGCTTGACCTTAGCATGTTAGCGTTAGCGCTGTGAGCGAGGGGGCACTTTGCCCTCAGTGCAGCCTCGCAGGACCACCAGTATCTCATGCTAACACACTGACCCACCCCTCTATCTGATCTGCTCCTGTCCTCACATAAAGTCACAATTGCTTTTGTATTGTCAGTTTGTCGCAGTTTTGGCGCTGCAGTGTTAAAGTGTTGCTTTGAGATCCTTGATAGCCGACAACGTCCTCTTCTTGCGTTGGAGGCTTTTTGCGGAGGGAATGAGCCAGATGTGGCATGTTGTTTCTCATTAGTGACGTGCAGCTCACTCTTCTCACTGTTAAAACAAATAATCTGCCTTGACTCTGCGTCTGACAGCTGGAGATGAGAACTCAGTTAATTGACAAAAAAAATAAATCTGAATGAAATCAAAGCGCTTGCCGCGTCGTTTCGTGATGATTTGTCTAATTCTTGACTGCGATGCTAAAGGGAGGGGAACGGCTGAGATGTAGATGCAGTTGGGGAACGAGGAGATAGTGTGTTTGTGTGTGTTGTGGGTGATAAGGAGAGAGGGAGAGAGAGAGAGAGAGCCTGTGTGTTCGGACCAGCTGCACAGCAAATCTGTTTATTCTGCACAATTTGGCATCAAACACAACAGACTGCTGAGTGCCGGCTACTGCTCGTGGTGCCCCATTAAAATGGAATTTATTGCTGCCTTAAGAGCAAATCCAGATTACACATTTTTCCCCTCTACACGCTCTTTCCTCCTCTCTCTCTCACTCTCTCACACACACACACACACACTCTGGTGTGTTTCTCCCGCTCTAAGCAGCAGCTGTCAGACGAGCTCATGGCGGACCCAAACAGGAAGGCGTGGTCGGCCCGCTCGCCTACCTGTCCACCGCCTCTCTCCCCTGAGGGTGCCAGGACGAAGACCTTCCTGTCATGGACAGTTTAATGTCCCATCTTTGAGTCAGTTGCATCCATGTGACTGAAACAGTGCACAAAACCTCCCCAACCCGACAACGTGTTAGCCGTTTAGCTCACGCTAATGTGCAACCAGACTTTGAACTTGTGCTGCAAAGAGAGCATGAACTCGGGGGCCCGCATCTCGCTCCATAAATCTCCTCAGCCAATGATGAATTCATATTTAATGACCGCGGCCATCGTCTGGGAAAGGAGGAGCATTCTTTCACTATTGCTCCTTTTCCCCCCGCCGCTTGGTCGAGATAATTGATTTCTCTGTGGTAACAAGGTATCGACCACGCGGTGGCCAGCGAAGACGGCGGTTCGATTCAAAAGGAGGGAAAGAACAGAAGGAATGAGAGAAGAAGAGATAAAGTGAGAGAGCAAGAGCATTGAAAGCCAACAAGCCGTACAATCATTTGCAGTTAAAACACTCGCTGGCTTTCTGTGGGTGGAGATTGGAAGACGACTCGTCTCATTTTTCAGGACGTTTGCAGCCTCGTGCAGGCCGGTTTGCTCTTTTACTGTCGTATGTTTAAGAAAAGCATATTGATCACACAATCTGTCACTTGAGTTACTGAAAACTGTGTCAGAAACAAATCTGTTAGGACGACTTCTCAAGCACATGCTCAGGAAGCAGTTTATTGGTCCTCGTGTTTATGAATTAGCATTTATTCTCTAAACCTTGACAACCTGCTCCTTCTCCCCCCCCCTGCCCGTTTTGATGTGATTTCAAAAGCAAATCTGCATGATGCCGAGCCTTAATCCAGCAGCCAATCTTCCAAAAATAGTAAGCAGATTCTGCGGGAACATAGAAATGCCCCCCGGCAAGTGACAAAATATGTAAAACGCTTCATTTCATGTCGCAAATGCGCACACACAAATAGTCAAATACGGGGGAAAAAAAAGCACTATTTAACATGGCCTTCAGCTTAAACAAACGTATTGATTAGATACTTGATCAGACGGGTGGGTTTGACTGGCGGTTATTGAGTCGACGTCTCCGAGGTGCAGACGTCGACCTCGACCTCGACAGGAACAATCCGTCAATAACTGAAGCAAACCTCATGAACTGCGTAACGCATCGACTGCGTTCAGCGTGCAGAGACGGTAACACTTCTGTCGGCTCCTTCGGCATCGCTGCCTGCAGGTCACTATAGAGGAATAAATAGTGCTGCTGCTGTTGTTGTGTGTTTACCAGCTTACATTGTAATTTATTTAAGAGCTCTTAATTGGACTAGTTACTCATTTGGCCCTCGTTGGTCCCCCAGCAGAGTGGAGCTCCATCACCGCACACTGGGGCATGCTGGGATATGGCGCTGCAGAGACTCACTGCACACAGCCAGCTGTTTGATGTCTGCACAACGCACCGCCGTGCAGCATAAATAAACACACAACTCCCCCCTCCCACCTCCCCAAGAGAGGGCCCATGGACACACAGGAGACCTCAGCGCAGGCTGATCAACTATTAATGTTGATTTGAAATTCAAACATCTTCCGAGGGTCTTCTCTGCACTCGTTCATGTGTGTGTGTGTGTGTGTGTGTGTGTGTGAGGAAGCGCCAGCAAACACATTTGGATGAACTCTGCGCATCATATTTTCATTTCTCCCCAAACAGCTGGGCTCCGGTGTCATCTGTGTGTTGCTGAAGCTTCGTATTGAGGCCACACCGAATGTGTGTCAGTGGGTTCGGCCTCGGCTTAGCGCTCTCCAAAGTAACTGTTAATGGAATAACTATACAATGTGTAAATGATCCCTGCTTTAATTCATAATAATGTCGGACCTCATCGCCCGCCCACTCAGCCCAATAGATTATGGAAATAGCTGTAATGACTATTGGAACAATGAGCCAAATTGCATTATCATTCAGCGCCACATCAGCTGTGGAATAAGCGACGCCGCTTCGCTTTCACTGAAGATCTGCAATAATAATGGCCGACATTCAATTTCCACCAGAGAGATGACGATGAGGAGGTTTAACGCTGAGTGAAGGAGACATTAATAACATACTTATAGCTGGTGGGGGAACACTAATCCATGTCCAGGTGTAAGAGGGTTTGTAGGTTCAATAGCTGGTAACAAAACGCTCCCGCCTCACACCAGCAGACCTCCTCTGAGTTATGAACAAAACCCACCGAGACAAAGGAACCAGTCGTAGAGGTTTTATTTTCAGCTCCACAAAGGACTGCGTGTGATGGTGTTGGAGCCAAGACCAAGAAATCAAGGTTAACATTCAATCTGATCTTTGGTAACTACATCAGTTCATATTCATTAGAGAATCATACAATAGAATACATGTGCAAGAATGTAAAGAAACAGTAGATCTACTCGAGTCCCACAATATCCACTTCTCTTTTTTAAATCGGCAGGCACAACATGGTTAGATTTGGTTTGAATGACTCAATACTGTTA
This sequence comes from Clinocottus analis, assembly GCF_023055335.1. NCBI lineage: Eukaryota > Metazoa > Chordata > Actinopteri > Perciformes > Cottidae > Clinocottus > Clinocottus analis. The sequence continues at coordinate 2,208,965 of NW_027176042.1, read as the reverse complement.
ATCAGTTTGTGTCAGCATAAATATTTCTAAATAACTAACCCTTGTAGCAGGAACATAGTAGCTTCTAAACACAGTGAGAGCAGCAGAGAGGACATTTAATTCAGAGGAAACATCACTTCATGTGCATCGCTGGTGATGCAACTGTGCAAGAATGTTAACATGGAAACATATCTATATTTAAAATAGTGGGTGTGCATGCAAATCTGTTTTATTCTTAAATCATAGAAGCTGCAGATTGTATTGTGTGAGCCCACAGATGAGCGCTCGTGATGGAGATACAGCTCTGCTGATCGGTCCTCTGTGATAAAGGAATAACTCCATGATCTGCTGATTGTAATGAGTGTCAGCAACACTCACTGGTTGTGTACATATTGTGCAGTAGATCATCTTCATTGGTTACGCTTGCATATCAGAGGAGGTGCAACAGCGACCTCTCGTGGTGTGTTTTCCCATTGTTGCATGGACAGTACAACATGGCTCCCATTCAGTATCAGTGTTCATGATGCAGTATTGTTAAAGTATAGAAATTGTCATGGCGCACAAGCAACATAAATATAAAACAAAATGTTAAAAGCAGCTTCAGGATAGTGACGAGGAAACCGACCCCAGAAGACAAAGAGACACTGGCCAACAACACAAGTTATCTCCTCTTTGTCCAAAGCAGTTGTGTGTTTCTCGTGTGTTTGAGGGTCACAGACGGACCAACACGTGAGAAAGCAACACTTCTAAACATCAACGCAAAGCACATGATGCTTCAATAGTTACGGAGCGGCTGCGAGGTCAAAGCCTTCAAACCGGACAATCACACACACGTCACCTGTTTGTCAATAATTAATCATTAGTAATCAAAGATATAAAACAAACAATCGTGCAGAAATCTTTTCAAAAAATAAAACTCAGGTTAGAAAGTCTTGAATAAAATAAAATATAAAATCAGTAATAAAATTGTTGCATGCTAAAATTGCACAGTAGTTTCCCCACATGATTATGTGAATATATCTTTAGTTATTGCAGTTAAGAAACCCAGAAATACAATATGGGTGGACTCTTTTCTTCTTCTTGTATTTTACCGTTACTTCAGCTGCGGAGAAGCAAAGAAGTTTCCCTGCCGCTGAGAGGCAGCGGACGCTTTGCCCTTGCTCCCAAATCTAAAGACAGAAGAAGTGATGCAAGTTTAGTGAAAACAAGGTTTGCACTCATGTGGACAAGTCTGCATGTTGAAGTGTCTTCAGGTAAGACACTGAACCCCAACATGCTTAAATATGAATTACAAGAGCCCTGATATAAATAAAATGCAGTTGAATATTGTGTATTTCAGTCTCTTTCTTTAAAACGTAAAGACGTGAATGTTCCTTGTTCTTTAATCTATTGTCATAAACAGTATAAATGTTACATGATGAATGAATGAAACAGGGTCGTCTCCCGTCCCCCTTCAGAGCCGGGTGCAGCTGCACCCTGAAACGACTGAACGCCAACAAACATGGAAAATAGTTTCTTAGATTAAATATGTTGACAAATTTGGCAGAAACAAAGAAAATCACACAAGTCAGAAGCAATGCACGGACATTCTCTACTAATACAACAAGGGCCTCTGGGCGTAAAAATCCAAACTGCATCGCTCTGACACTAGCAATGTTATCTGCACTATACACTGTGTGTGTGTGTGTGTGTGTGTGTGTGTGTGTGTGAGTGAGCGTACATTGTGGTGCTGGAGAGCGTCTGCTTCATGCGCTGCGACAGCGAGCTGGACGACGGCGTTTTGGCCATCATCTGGTGCTCTGGAGTGGTGACTGGTCCCAATATGCTCACTGCAGACACGTGAAAGGAAACCACAATTCAACAAAGATGGTTTAGTCAATTTAAGACGCAGTAATTTTGATTTAGTAGTTTTAATCTCTTATCATGTGCACTACTAAAACACATTGTCTCGCTATCGACTTATTACATTTGGAGAAACCTTCGCTCCTGTATTCCCTTTCCAGTGATTCACCTTTGTGGTCTGGAGTATCGGTGTGGTGAGCATCCTCCATGCCCGTGTCATCTGGAGAAGCAAACTGGTCCCAGTAGTTTGCTGGAATACTAAGCAAGCGCTCCACGATCTAGAAAGAGAAACAATCAATCCAGTGTTTGGAGTCGAAACCATTCAAGAAGAACAGAAACTCTGACGTTGACGTCAACAAAAGCACGCGTCTGTTTCACTTTACCCGCGGCTGTCGGTTGGTGTCGTGCAGGATGGTCATGGGGTCGGGGTCGGGAACCGCATGACCCACGAGAGTAGGGCCAAACACCCTGGCCAGGTTGTGCACATCCATCTTGGTGTCCACACACTCAGAGACTCTGGAGAAGGAAAGAAGAAGAAGATGTCATGGTTTCAATTAAAGCTGATCTGTTCCGCAGAGAGCTGCTCACACTACTACGATGTAACGGGTGGGAGGTAATGAAGGACGTGATGGAGGAAGAACAGGATGAAACAAAAGGCTAGTGAAATAAAAAGATAATTACTTCTGCAGGTGGATCATGAGGCAGGCCAGAGTGTCTCGGTTGGGTTGAGGCAGCTCGCTGATGGTCTGGTACAGGACGGCGAGGCTGTTGCCATCATCCTGGATTTCTACAAAACAAAAACCTACTCATTTAAAAGTCCTTTAATTACTTCAATGCAAATGCTTGTTCTTAAATAATGTTGCACAAACGGACCATTTCTACTGCATATTGTCTCAAAGACTCACCGGCTGCTTCCATGAAGGCTTTGTTGAGGTGGAAGGTGAGCAGCGGCTCTGGGAGGTTTCTGAGGAAGTCTTTGAGGACGCCTGTGATGACGTTAATGTCGTCCACTTTGTGGAGCGGAGGCAGAGTCTTTCCTCTGATCAGCTTCTCCTTCAGCTCTTTCACCAAGCGCTCCTGGCCAGAGACCCTGTACAGGCCGACCTGCGGCACGGGAAAGGTAAAGGAAAGCAGCGCTCATTGTCTGACTGAGCGCAATCGCCCCAAAAGGTAAAAGATCAGAGCTTAACATGAAGGTGAAAACCAGGTCTATCTCACCTCATGCAGGCCTCTGTGTTCAATCTCCTTAATACAGTAGAGGACCAACACTGGGATCTTTGGGGAGGTGGCTGGAGCAAAGTCAGCCAAGGTGCTCTGCACACAAATTACAATTAAATTGACTTATTGGAATAGAAAACAATGAACTATAGTCGTATACGTGCCATACCCGTACCTCTGTGGTCATGACGGGAGTGTTCACGGCTTGCGGGTTGCAGGGCAGGGGGCACAAGTCCCGACACTCCGGATGGGTCGCGACCTTACAGTCCTGGCAGCGAAGGTACATCTTGCCGAACTTTGTTCTTCTTCCACACGGTGCGCAGACCTCGGACCGGATCACCTTATGGATGGGAGGAGCACAGCGAGGTGAGCAGTGACGCTTCGACAGCGGTGAAGAAGCGGTCCGCGTGGATGCTGACGCGACATTAAATATACAGCCTTACGGTTTTGGGGATGAACTGGTGCTTCTTCCCTCCTGCCTTGGCTCTGGGGGTTCGGGGCTGAGCCGGGGAGTCGGAGACGGTCGTGCTTGCGGTTTCAGATTGGTCGGTGGTGGTTGCATCGCCCCACGCTGGAGCAACTGGAGGCAACATGTTGGTAAGAAATCACCGAACCGGTGAAGAAATGTTCCAAGCGAATCTTGGTTTTATAGTCTAATTAATGTCGTGAAGATGAAGCATGCAGAAGATGTAGAAAACGCTCACCGCTCTTCCTGCTGCGAGTCCAGTAAGGAACCGTTTCAATGGTGGAGACGGCCTCCACGGTGCCGCCGTTCACCGGCAGCGTGATCGTGGTTGTGGTCACTATCGACTCATTCATCTGGGTGAAATGTTAATTATTAATTGGTCATTAATTGCTCTTTTCAACCAAACTGGCGGACATCAGAGTTTCTTCAGAAAAAAAGACTATATTGAGGTTTACTTTCACTTGATAAAAAGAGACATAATCCCCCAAAGCAAAGCTGTTTGAGTGTTACTGTTCTACAGTACGTTGAGCAGACGTCAGCTGTACCCGTTCTGCTGCTCGTCCAGTGGACCGAGGTTTCTTCAAGGCCTGTGGAGGAACCTCAGAGAGTTTTCTGGAGGAACGCTGGAGATAAAAATGGCATAAAACACATTTGAAGAACTGGACACCGAGCAGCAAGTTGTGCCGACGTGTAGAAAATAACATGAATCAAAACCACCGACTGTCTTTACACTCAGTCCAACACGAACCATCACCATTACATCATTAATGCACGCAAAGGAGACATCCATTCTAAATGTGTGATTAAAAAAACATGACTCACTCGTTTCTGCCGCTTCCGCAGTCGCACCGTCTTCATCGCCGAGGCGTCCCAGTCCTGCCGGTTAAGAAGACTCATAAACCAAAGCACTAAACTAAATGAAGGCTGTTGTATTCTCCTAAAAAATGCAGTGACACTTCTCGTTAAATGGGTCAAATTACCAGAGAGTCGTCCGTTTGGTCATAGCTGATGTCTGACAGCAAAGAAGCCGATTCATCGATGGTCGTTAACCTGTAAAACAGATGCATGCAGCACTTAATCGTCCTGTCTGAAGTACTTCCTGTGCCGAAGACTTGATGGAAAACAGCACAATATTCTGGGGAGTAATGCAAGGCTTTGATATAAGAATTTAAATGTTTAGTATAATTTGAAGTATGCATGCTGTCCCTCTCTACAGTTAATGGACAGTGCAACTTCAAAAAGTAAACCAGTCATGATCTCTTATTATGTAAAAGTTCAAACAAGGATTGAACTAAAGACATTGTTGTTTTATCAGGAAGCATTTCAGGAAGTATTTCAGAAGCAGAGGAGGATCTGACCTGCGGCTGGTGTTGAGGTTGCTCTTCGCGGCCTGCGCCGCCTGCGAGTGGGCGCTGAGGAAGGCGAGGGCGGAGCGCTGCTCCTCACTCAGGTGGACACTGTGACCGTTGTTCTCCGAGACCAGCAGCTCCCGGATCAGCTGCAGCTGACGTTCCTGTTGCAACCACAACCCAGCAGGATGAATGAAAGGGACAGATGAGATATATATTAGTGACCACCGGCATTACCTGAAGATTAACTTCTAGATTGTGAAGTCAATTAAAAACACCGCTGGATGTTTGAGCTATTTGGATCCTCCAGGTGTGTAGTCTATCTTGTGAAGGTCTCATTGAATGGGTGGATTATTGTCTCAGACAAATTTAAAATGCAAGTACCCTTAAAAAAAAAGCACACTGTAGGATTTGTGCAAAATCATAGTACCTTTCCACCAATGCAATGAGTCCTTCACAGGATGAAATGCATTTCTATACATTTCTTTTTCAAATTTCCTATATATTGCATTATCAAACCACGCAGATATCCAAGACTACTAAATGGTGTTGCACCAACCAGCTTCTCATAAACGGCCTCTGCCTTCTGCCGGCGGCGGATCTCCACGTCCACCTGGTTGCGGGCATGCTTCAGCTTGACCTCCAGGGACACTCGCTCAGTCTCCGCTTTGGTCAGCACTTCTTTACAGGAAACCAGCTCGTCACCCGCTCGCATCCACTTCTTACGGCACTCCTCAAAGTTAACGGCCATCTGGAGGAACTCTGAAAGACACAACCGAAGAGGAGATTGTTGTAGCGCTATAGTGCATCACATACCTTTCTTTTGTATGTGGTGGTTGTGTGTGTAAATGCCATTCCAGTGGCAACTGAATGACTAGAAGAGGGAGGATAAAGGACAAAGTGCTCTGCAGTAAAGTGAACACATGAGTTGATGTGCTTCCTGATGGGTTACAATGGAAATGAATGGCTTTATCTAGACTATTGAAATGGAAATTTTTACTCCACCCCAATAGCCATTCCAACCCCCATTAGGGACGTGTGATGCACCAACAATGTCCACAGCAGATGTGCAGCTCTGGCCCTGCTAACCTGTAGTTACAGGAAAGGCGAGGTTCCTGCAGCTCACATAGTTTGGGAAAGAAATGCACCGATGGTGACGTCACACCGTGCCATAGCAGACGAGCATGACTAGGTACGGAAGCTCTGGAGGTGGCAAATACCCAAACCAAGCGTATAAATAACTTACGTGGCGCAATGTCGTCATTGAGACCGTCCACCTGGGCTCTCAGGCTCTGGAACTGGAGGTACAGGTTCACCGCGGGAGACTCCATCGTGTGTTGCTGCTCACAGTAGCGGGAAGAACCGGGAGAAGTTGAGTAAAAGTCACGCTGCTGGTCAGCCCGTTGAACTCAGCTAATGTCCGTAGGTTGAACTGTTTTCCAACTCTCACAACAACTCTCGAGCTCGTTCGCTCCGTGCATGTAGCGCCGGGTTTAACGTTACTGCCGCGCCTTCAGTGACGCGTATCTGCACTAAAACACGTACCTGTGCGGTGTTTTTCCCCCGTGAAAGCGCCGCTGCTCGTGTAACGTCGCACCATCCACCGTGTGAAGCTAATGCTACCCGGTGTGTTCTCTCGCAGTCCTCCGGCAGAGCCGCACCTATTTGATAAAGTTCAAAAACCAGCGCCGGTTTTCTTCTTCGTGGGCTGTGAGGCGGAAGCTGCCGCGGCGCTCTGTCGCCCCCAGGCGGCCAAAGAGGAAACTGCAGGGGTCGTGGCGATTAATGTCGCCTAGTTCCTAAATCAGGAATTTATGTTTTATATAAACAAAAATACATGTATCATAACATATTACATTATTTAACATTTGATGAATACATATATTACTCAGTCAGTAAGTAGGTCTAATGATGGAGGTTAAATATTGATATAAAGTCATATTTCATTTCAATGTGACATATTGGTTTTATTGACATACTCATTTATATACATAATTAAATATGAATGCTAATATTGTCCAGTTCATTATAAATTCATGAACCACAGTCTTTTTTCAATTAAAAATTGATTTGGTTAAGATATTATTTTTTTTAGTATATATATATATATATATATATATATATATATATATATATATATATATATATTAATCCCTTATTCTATTGTCCGATTAATTATTAATAACTTAACCGCCATAACTCTTTTAAGAATTCTGATGTCCTCCTGTCCTCTATACATAAGAGGAAGACTTTAGGGACATACATAATACATGACATTGTTTATAATGACCCAGTGTATTTCTTCATCTACTAGCTCAAACTTCTGATTTAATTGTAGTTGTGCTTTGAGTTTTAAAAATCTCTGGAGGTTTTTTAAATTAGATCTGTTTTTGAGGCGACTTTCTTTCAAATACTTGCTTCTAACGTATTAACTGGACCGCAGGAACTCCTTTAATGACATTAATAATGTTGCTATATGCCATTTTTTGCACAGTATTTGAAGGGTATTTTGACTGAGATGTGTTAGTCCAGTATCTGTGCCTCCTTTCCTGACTGTGTGTCAAACTATTCAATTGAGAAGAGACAAATTATGTGTGAAATCGTAAAATCCTTTGAAACCGTCTCTCACTGTGTCCTGTTGTGGGCCTGGCACACGGGCTGCACAACAACACCATTAATCAGCCACGGATGGCATATCTGGGTGCAGCAGCAGCACAGTGCAACATTTAATGAGGGTACCACACACACACACACACACACACACACACACACACACACACACACACACACACACACTAAATCAATTGCAAACAATGTACATGTATGTCTCCAAAACACATTAAAATAAAGAAATAAAAAAATAGTCTATAATTGATTTGTGTGCTTGTGTTTTTAGCATCAGAACATTGTGTGTGTGTGTGTGTGTGTGTGTGTTATGAATATCGCTCCCCCATTAGAGGTGATTTGAGATAATAGGATCTGTCAGTCAATATGCACTCTGTGTCTTAGTCAATTATTTATTTCGATATGTACATTTCCTCCAGTCACAGATAATTTCACTGACTGAATTCTCTCTTGACATAAATCATTGTCTGGCCTTTCGTAAACTGAGTGGACTATTACTCCGATCTGCATTGATCTGTATTCTGGCATCGAGAGGGGAAAAAATAATAATTCATGTTTCACAGCAGAGCAGTTGTTCATAACTTAGTGCAAATGTATTTTCTATCAGATCAAACATTGTAAAAGGTGCGTTACCTTTTAGTTTATTCAGACAGGCAACACAGGTCAATGGAACTTGTAATAACTGCACACATTTTAATTCACAAGCAGTTTTTAAGACAGAGTGTTTACCTGAATAATGCATTCACAGACTTATAGATATCTGTCTAAAAGGTGCATGGATAATACGCTACAGCAAGGTCCAAATGTCACAAGTGCATCTCAGGAATGAAAAAAGTATCAGGAGGCTCTTATGCACAGAAGTTTCAGAGGAAGCACCTGCAGCTTGTGCTGACTCAGGCTTCGGCCTCCTCAGTGGCACCATTGGAAGGGTAATGGATCCACAAACAGCCTCATGGGGAACACTCGGCAGATATACATCTACTTAGGAGGATGCACGCCAGCAGAACACATCCTCTATACATACTTTGCATAGTTGTGCACACGAAGCAAAGCAACGTTTAAGGGTCTGGATACAGGTAAAGAAAACAAGCATGTTCATGCACGTTAGTGTTTACCCCCCCAACATTATACAGAAGTTCTGTCCAATTTGGTGTAAAAAGGGTAAAAGTGCTTGTTGTTGAACAGAAACAAAACCATCCATATCTAAGAATGTAGAAAGAGTGGACAAAAAACATGAACATGCGTTTCCCGATGTGGTTACTGATGGAGTTGTAACAGATCACAACGTAGTGTAAAGTGACCCCTCTATAATGCACGTCGTATTGCATTACAGTTAAAGCTCTGTAATGTACTTGTTACTGTGGAGATACCGGATTGAATTGAATCATATCTTAAGTGTGCGTGTTTTTGTGTCAGTGGATTTGAACATGGTGTCTATCGAGTTAACAGGAAGCGTTGACAACATGGAATGTCACACAACGAGCGAAACTATTTTCATCAAATGTGAAAGGAGGCCGTGTTGGTGCTGAGTGAGTCTGCAGGTATGTGCAGAGGCCAAGTGAGTAAAGCGCAGGGTAATGTGTGCAGGGGCACTCCAAACATCCCATCAATTGAATTACAAGTGGAATCTCCCACTCGGAGAGTGTTTACTGGAAAAGGCTCCTCTTTCCCTCCCGGCTTCAACAACAACACTTTTTTCTATCTTCCAGGTATTGAAACCGGACACCTGGTGAAAAACTCCAACGCAAACACATTCTCGAGTGGATTAAACAGCTTGTGATTTCTAGTTTGAAAAATGGGAGGAACTTGAAAAAAAATGTTCTTTTTTTTTATTGATTTGGACTCATTTGAGCAGTTTATCTTGTTGTTTGAGGAGAGGACAAGAGCATTCAACCTGAAAGAAAGTAAAAACACTCCTGTGGAGGGATCCGTTACCATAAGTGAAATAAGCCCCGAGGGCTCAGGCAGAGATCCACAATGCATCTTGTTTCTCAGAGAAGAGCAGGCAGAATGAGAAGAAAATCAAACGGACACTCAGTATCCTCTGATATTTGACAATTATGTAAAACATTCATACTGAGAAGCTTCCTGTTGCAGCCACCTGGAATCCTTAAGGACAAAAATCATTAAATAAATGACATTGAAGGGGAAAAAAAACAACTTAACATGGGAAATGACTTCCAATGTGTGACTGGAGTGTGATGTTGAAGTGTCAGCTACAGCTTGAATCCTAAAGGTTCTGCATGCAGAGAAGTGTACAGAGTCACTGAGTGTTGACCGAGCGTCAGTCAGCGACTCATCTCCGTGAGAATGGCCGTGCGAGTACTGCACACCTGTGGCAGGCGACGATGTGGGCTGCAAAGGTCTTCATGGCTTCATGGTGCAGACGGGGATGACGATGATGAGGATGATGACCACCGCAGTCGCGATGAGCGCCGCCAGCTTGCAGACTTTGGCCCGGCGGAGGTCCGCCTCTTTGCGCCGGAGGAGAGCGTCGTATCCTGGCGTGTAAATGTCGTCCATCCAGAACTCCATGTTGTTGGGGTTCAGAGAGTCCTGGGTCTGAGTGACACGGAGCCGTTCAGAGGTTATTAAAGCAGGTATACACTCATATAGATTACATAATCTAAGATGTAAAAGATGTGATCTGCTATTTCATGACAATCATTGCATTTTACTAAACTCCTCTTTTCTTGAGCTTGTGGATGTTCTTAAAAATATAAAAAAGATGCAAATGTTGGACTAATCAATCCAGAAAACGTACAACTTTTACTCATTTATAGATTAAAACCAATGACTTCATGAACAGAATAGGATTCAATGTGTTGACGTGTGATGAGCCTTTACCTGCAGGTCCAAAGGAGAGATCCGGGCCTCTCGGTCGTCCACGGTCCATATGGGCCTCCCCCTGCCCTCCGGCGGCCTGGGGTCCAGGATCTTCCCCGAGGTCAGTCCACCGGTCAGACTCGTGTCTTTGTGGCGGAACAGGGACGAGTTCAGCACCTGCTCCACCAGGTTGGAGGACTTTCTGGAGATGAGGTTCGTCGTGCTGCCCGATGGATCTGCCTACAAGGGGAACGGGCCAAACACAGATTTGATTTATGTTGTATTATTATTATACGAATGTTCCTTTGAAGCCGTGAACAAACACATGAGTTTTATTGTATTTTAACTTCTGCATGCGATTGCGTGTCTGCTTCTTTGTGACTCATTTGCATATAACAGTAAACAACTGGAAACACGGAGTGTTCATTGTAAAGGTTTGAACCCACAACGTGGCCTTATTAGTCATCCGACCACTAACTCACAGTCTACAGCAGAGCACCAGCTTCAGGCCGAGCACATCGTGTGGTCACACGTGATGTATTTCTGTGGATGACACTCTCATCTAACAGTTCATATGCAGCATGGAAAACAGTAAAAGTGCTCTACCTTTCCATGTGAAGATTTGCCATCTTTGCTTTTGGAGAAGGACACGGTCCAGTCTCTTGCAGAGTTGGAGACGTTCAGCTGTTTGGAATCAGACAGATGTTTCTCTTCGGGCTGGGTTTTGGAGGCCCGTCGAGACGATGCGTCTCTCATCCCTTCTTTCCCCCCCTGTGAATCCACCTGATCGTTGCTGCTTTCTGTGAGCTCTCCGGGATTGGTCCACCGGTTCCAGTCCAGACTGCTGGTGCTGATGCCCGGAAACAGATGCTCCGACACGGACAGCGGCTGAGGCTCTGACGACTCCGAAGGGGTTATAGGGTGGCTCATGAAAGAGGAGACGCCGCTGAGAGGCTCCAGCCATCGGCCGCCGCCGCCGCCTTGCTCGTTACCGCCGATCGGCTGCTGGATCTTTTCATCCAGCCGCTGCAGAGCGGACAGCACCTGAGAAATCTCTGCCTTGACGTCGTTCAGTGAATCCAGCTGTCTTTCTATCTGGCTCATGCGGAGCAGCAGCTTGCAGACGCTGGACTTGAGCCCGTCGTCGGTGCTCTCCAGAGAGTGGAAAAGCCTTTGGAGTTGACCCAGGCGGCCACGTCTGGCCTCGTGGGTGTCCTGGTTGAGGGCCCCGGATCCGTCGCTGGGGTGCAGGACTCCCGTGGAACCGCACATGCTAATGTCATCCAAGAAGCGGAAGATGGCACTGATGTCATCCTCGCCGATGTCGGGGTCGTCCAACGAGGTCATGAAGGAGAAGCGGTCGGCGTGGACGAGGCTGCGGAGGCGCCGGGTGTCCGACGGGTCGGTCTGGGTCCCTTGAGCTTTGACTCCGTCGACTCCGCTGTCCCCACTCTCGCAGCCCGAGGACCCCATTATGTTGATGGCGGGGGTGGATCGTCTCGGGAGTTGCCCCCCTTGTGATTCCATCCCCCACCCGATGCTGCCGGGGCCGATCCGGTCCTCTAGACTGTGACTCTTGTTGCTCCAGATGGGCCTCTTGCCCCTCTGAGGTAGATGGTGCCGGGGGGACCAATCTGGGGTCGGCCGCGGTCCGAAGTAAGTGGAGGCCTGCAGGTCATCGAGGCTCTCGTGTTTGCCCCTCCGCTCCGGCGATTGGTGAACTGTCGCCGCCGATGGGTACGGATTTGGGATGGTCTCAAAGCTTTGGTTGTCGAAGCCTTTCGGAGCCTTGTTGGGACTCGGAGACTCGCTGTTAGCCGTCACCGGGGGTATCAGAGGCGCCTGGTTGTGAAAGTCCTTCCTGAAGATGTTCCTCTTCTTGTCGACAGACGACCCCTGTCCGTCTTCGAAAACCTCCATGGGCGCAGAATCTCCGCTCGACTCGCTGTCCGTCTCCAGAGGCAGGTAGATATTCTTCATAACATCGTCGGGGCTTTGACCGCTCGGGTATAAAAGCGTGGTGTGAGGCAAGTCGAAAGACACAGCCCTCGCCCTGGTCGGAGAGGGGGACACGAGAGAGATGGGATCGGGGGGAAGACTCGCTCGCTTGTGGGCGGAGTAATTCGATCTCGGAAACAGCAAGTGCTGATCGATAGGCCCGGCACTGGAGTCAGAGTGGGCACGCGCTCGCTCTCCACCAGAAACGTTCAGCTGGTGTATTCCAGGCAGACCGGGGCCGGGGGATTGGTCGACGGGGAGGACCGTCTGCGCTCTCGTTGGTTGGCCGTCATCAGCGGCGCCGCCCGTCATCTGAATGAGGTTGAAGATGGTCACGATGTCAGCAGCGACGCCTATGGGTGAAAGCCCCTGGCCTCTGGCGGATACGCGGTCTCTGAAGAGAGTCGCTGGGAAACAGGGGTCCTGGCTGGCGGCGGCGAAGAGCAGACTCCTGAGCTCCACCAGGTTCTCCAGGTCGAAGCGCGTGCTGACCATGCGACAAAGGTCCTGGAAGGTCAGCCACTGGCGCATGTTGGCCAGCTCCTCCAGGATCTCCAGCAGCACGCCGGGGTATTCCTGCTGCAGGTGGGCCATGGCTGCTCACCTGGGAGAGGAACGCAGGCAGCTTCATGTGCAGAGGAACTTTAAAAATGTATATATTACAAAGGGATTGACAAAACACACTAACACAATATTAAATAAACACAAGTTAATATCACATTCTCTCTTCCTTTGATGTAAAAACAACATATTTTTGTTTCTATAACATATAATAACATGACATATAGCATCGTATACATGTTCAATAAGAATAATAAATCAATGGACATTATGTATTGACTATGTGTTGCATTAATATGAGGTATATATAAATATAAAGGTATTTTATAGTTCACTACCATGCTCTCATTATATTGCATGTTAATAATAGTGCTGGTAGTAAACCGGATGTTTTGTATAACAATTATATATATATATATATTTTATTATTAAACTTATTTCATCTTATGTCTAATATGAGGGTTTCAGATATGATCATGTTTCATAAGCAGTATATAATCATGTAAATCACAATCAAATTCCAAATCAAAACTCCTCAGAAATGATTTTAATATACGACTGTGTGCTCTTACTGTTTTTATTCATTTGTATTGGTTTTATTATTCTATTCATTTTATTGCAAATCTTTCAGGATATTTTAAATATTGTGTAAAGTGACTTTAAATACCAAGAAAAACCGCTCTGTAAATTAAATGCATCATTAATATTATTATAATTAAATCCTGGACAGTTTCAGCTCAGATTTAAAAAAGCTCTCCGAGTGGTGAATTTGTAAAGTGACCTTATTTTTGAGCCCTAAAATAACTGATCATCTGACCCGATGACGCCGTCACACTGCGCACATCTCCTCCTCAATGGACCTTTTTAATCTTCTCATTTCTATGAACAACCCTCGAGGGCAGACGCTTCACCAGACACGTGCCAGATGAATAACGTGGCGTTCAGGGACTTCGTTGCAGGCGGCAGTGAAACCGGTCTGGAGCTGAAGACATGCGGGACGTGTTCCTGGAGAGTCGATCCCCCTTTTTGAGCATCATCAGCTGGGACGACGCCAGTTACAAATGCAATGTAGGTTAACATCTTATGAAAAGGTGCAGCCGGTGAGCGTCTCCACCTACCTGAATGTGATGACAGATAAAGTCAGGCGCGCGTCCATGAAAGATGACAAAGATGACAAATACGATCCAGCTTCACGTCGATAGTGAGTCCATACTGCAAGGTCTGAGGCGGCTCTGAACTGTCTTTGTGGGCTTCTCTGTTTGCAGCAGCGACGAGCCCACAGCGCAGGCAGCGGAGGAGAGAATCAGAAATCAGGTCATCTTCCCACAAGTCCTTGCAGTCCCCTAAGGGACCTCAAAATAAATCCAAGCGGTTTCCCCCCATCGAGAGACGAGCGCCGACACTCGCAAAAAAGTCACCAGTGTGTGTGTTCTCCTTTGTGAGTGACACACGGGAGGAAAACGCTGCTGGTGTGTTGGAGTATAGGTCAAGCCATGGAGCATATTTTCTCAGGGTGCCATAGCAGTAATTGGTTTACGTGTGCAAATTGAGCAGAGGAATAAAGGGCAGATTAAAAATTGATGTTTGATAATTGACACTCCAAAGTGACAGCGCGCTATAAGAGCTGAAGGAAATTACCTGCTGGATTGCTGCACGCAGGACCGTCTGCCAGACTTCAGCCCGCCCAGACTTTTCACCATTACTCTGCATTATCATCCATAAAGGCTCGTACTTAAAACTCCATTAGAGCGAGAGAAGGGCACGGCTTTCATCGGCGAGTGGTAGCACTCGGCTGCGATCAGAATGGACATCTCTAATTCATCCAACGGCTCACAGAGCAGCCCATCCATCATCCCATACACTCAGGACGCGCTGGGAATCAATGCAGGGAATGAGCCGTGGACGTGGGTGAAGGTGTAGGACAGCAGTGTGTTACTGTGGCATCGTGCTGCTGCACACAGGGGGGAAGTACACAACTTAAAGGATGATTTCAAAACACAATCTGCTTTTTTTCTTCTTGTTTTTATTATTTCATTGCACTTGGCATTTACAAAAGTCTCTACTTATTGAGGTTGCAACATTTCAGTGACCTACTTTTACATTAAACATTAAACTGGACAGTCCAGTCCTACATAACATAGGGAAAGATTCCCTTTTGTACCTTCCTAACGACCGAGTTAGACCAAAAACCTAGAATAGAGCTAATATTTGACAGGACATGACATGATGTAAACGTTCCTGTGTTAAGGTTTCAGCTGAGACGAGCTTCTCGGTCTCTTTTCTTCTTTGGTTTCACCGCTGGAGCTACAAAGGTTGGCGTCAGTGAAGGATTCAAGGCCGGATCTAATGCTGGGTTCAGGGCCAGCAGGTCCAATATGGCGGCACTCTCCATGCCTGTTGACACATGACAGCATGAAGGACAGGGCCGGAGGGGAACGCCGTGTACGTATATTTACTCTGTGACTGGAGAAAGCTGCTCACCGGCGTCGTCCTCTTCGGCGCTGGGCTCCAGGTCTGGACTGTGGAGAGAGACCCGGGCCAAGGCCGCCAGCTCGGTTATGAAGCTTTCTTCTGCCTCCTGACGGACACAACAACGCAGAGCTCACAGAAAATATCCCGTGCGCGACTGTAATTTAAGTCGCCAAGACGTCGTCGAGCAGAAGACTTGAAACGTACGAACCAGCAGCTGAGCTTTGACCCGTTCCATCTTCTGGTCCTGGGCGACTTTCCTCCGCCTCAGCTCCTCGTACGTCTCGTCCTGGTCCCGATCACACTGCTCCAACACCCTGGCTTTGTGGAGCTCGACCCTGAGACGCGACAAAACAAACAAAAGCACCGACGCAAATTAGTTTCATTTCATGTATTTAAGGCTTGAAGAAGTGTGTCGTGCAGACAAAGTGGTGCTGCACCTCTGTTGAAACTCAGCGGAGGTGGGTTTCTTTCCCCAGTTCACCAGCTCCCTCAGCAGGGACCTGCTCAGCTGACTGCTGCCCTCTCGCTTCTCATTCTCCTCTGAGGGAACAGGAACAACGGCACACAGTCCATGTTGTAACTTACAGGTTTTTATACAGATGTAAACATCACATGTTGACTGTCCTCTCACCCTGGTTTATGTTAAACTGATCCTGCTCTGTTGTTTGGATGATGTCCTTCAGGTGGGAGTAGTAGCTTTGGACCAGTGCGGTGAGAGAGTCTTTGGTCACGTACACGCTCTCCGAGGCCGCCTCCGTCAGGTGGGGCTGATGGGGAACAAGCGTTACTCTGTGAGGCGCCGAGCGAGCGAACCCGAAGCAGAAAGATGATTCAAATCCACAACGCAAAACACAAGCGCCAACCTTCAGGCCGGCCTCCTGCTCTGGAGAAGTCTGCGTCTCCGCGGGGGGGCTCTCCATCACCTGTTGGATGGCGTGGCTGAGGGTGTTGCCCACCGCCATCTGCGCGTGGCTCTGGAGGAGCTCCATCCCCGTCTCCAGCTCAGACAGGAACTCCTGCTGGAAGCTGTGGCCGACCAGCTGACTCTCCGGGCCCAGGTGCCTCTGTGCGAGGCTGGCGCTGCTGCTCTGCGATGGGCATGGGACGACAGCGGTGTTCAGACTGCTGGGGACTCGGCTCGTGTGTTAGACGGGTGAATTAGGAGACGTATTGCATCGTGTGGTGGGTTTGAGGTGCTTAAAAGAAGGCATTGCTCCCACCTTGAGGGTTGAATGGACGCAGGGCTGGCTTTTGCCGGGCTCTTCCGTCAGAGCGGCTCTGAAATCCGTCTGCGAGAGCGCCTTCAGCTTGGACAGACGCATCTCCTTCAGCATGTGCAGACAGAAGTGCCTGACCACAAAGTGCCTCTGCACCGCCCCCAACAGGTGCTCGTGTTTCTTCTCCAGCAGCCGTCCCACGTGGCTGAGAAGAAGATCGGGTTGCACCATTTCCGAATAACGCATAAACATTGATTTTTAGTGGATGTGAGTGGATGTGGCCGTGCTGTAAATCAGGTGATCTCACCTGTTGAGCGTGTAGCTCTGTCTGGCCACCATGGCCCGCAGGATCGTCATCTGTTGTTCACTCAAATGTTTGAGACAGGCCTGCACCAGAGCCATCTCCTCATCCCACACCTACAGCAAGAGGCCTCGAGTTTAATCCAACTCTTGCAATCGTCTAATGTGCATCAATTTAATGTGTACGTGTCATCAGCTGGTGTCTACCTGTCCGTCGCGGTCCAGCTGAGCCCTCATGTCCTGCAGCTGCAGCCCGGTGCTGCGCTCCGTTTGCTGCAGCTGTGCATCCAGCTCCTGCTCCAGATCGCCCCACAGCTCCTCGCGGCGTTCGGCGGAGATGCTCGACTGCGCCGCGACAGAGGAGAGGAAAACGTCCCTGGCTAGATGTCCGAGCCTCTTTGACCAGGATGCACGCAGTTTCTGCAGATACGCACCACAACGTACATGAGGATAAAGTAAGAGCAGGAATACAACATGCGGCGGTCGACCTTTCACCTTCCAGTGCTCGCAGAGGGCTTCGGCCACCCGGCTGTCCTGCTGCTGCTCCAAGTCAGACATCTGCTGCCTGTGCTTCAGCAGCAGCTCCTGGTACACCTGAGGGGAAGGTTACACAACAGATGTAGATACCAGTGGAGGATGCACAAGGTGTACAGGACTATTTAGATCTATATATTGAGGGAAGGGAGGCCACATGTTCTGACCTTGGTGAGCTGCTGCAGGTCCTTGTGAGTGTGTTTCAGCTCCAGGGAGCCGCTCTTCTCCTTGGTCTGGCTCCTCAACAGCTTCTTCCTCTTGGACTCCATTCTGCTGCACTTTTCATCCACCAGCTCCTTGGTCTTCCTCGTGCACTCTGCAACATCAACGTTGCTATGAGCTGGACTAGTGGAGCACTTGGAAAACAACTGCAGTTTGTAAAGCCGGCTGGAAAACTAAGTTATGGATGATCATTAACAGAGATAGTTCTTGTAATGAATGAATGTGAGTGACAGTATATTCAGAATACACACATTTACACCACTTACCCAACAGCAAGAGGTGCATTGCTATAAGAAAACACCTCTATGATGTTCTGTCATACATTTTTAAATCATCCTTTCTTTCATTCTGAAGGACCAACATAAAATATTCCCTTTATTGTTTTTTCCCCTACTATCACTCACAAGAGGAATACAAACACAACAGAAAAGTAAAACAGACTCAGAGGATGAAGCACATTGTCTGACTAATGTGAACAGTGTTTAGTTCGGGTGCAGCGATAGTGAGAGAGATATTCTGTGCTGTCCTGAAAGAACCTGACCTGATTTGAGGAGGATTCCCAGAAAACGGTCTATTTATGTTTGAAAAAGTAGGCTAGACATTGTCTACTGCTGCCTGCCACCAGAAACTAATTACACACACTCACACTTGGTCAGTGTTTGAACAACTGCTTTCCAAAACGTACTCAAAAAAAAACCTGCGTTGTGGTGAATTGACTGAGATGAAAGTGAAATGTTCCCTCTCTCCTCACCCTCTGCACACTGCTGGAGGCCTTCGGTCACAGTTGCCTGAACCTCTGAAAGAATCGTTTCCATGTGGCTAAAGGTCAAGACGTCGTCGCTGGTCAGCTGCTCCAGTGTCGTCGCTATCAAGCTCTGCCTCAGAGACGCCTCCCGACTCAGCAAGGCGGGCTGCGACTGAAGGAGCCCCGACAGCTCCTCCCACCACAGCAACCTCTGCTGAACACCCTGCGAGGAGCAGAAAACAACTTTTCCTTTCGTGCGCCCGGTTCTTCGCTCGACGACACAAGGGATGAGAAGCAGAATGAACGGTGTGGCAACGAACAACGAGCACGGCTTCACCTTGAGATCAGCTCGCTGCGTGTTCATCAGGTGGGTTTCCACTAACAGAAGACTCTGGATGAGAGAGAGAATCACCTCCTGTGCCTCCTCCGGGGAGAAAATGCTGATCTTCTTCAGCAGATGCTGGCACAGGTCCTCCACCTGTTTGCTGAAACATCTGGACTGTGAAGAGACCTGATATTAGCTTTCCCTTCAGAACCCTCAGTGTGAATACAGATGTTCTCATGAACTTAGTGTAAAAGGAGTTTCTCCTCATTTTTACCACTTGAAGGCCACGCTCAAGAAGATCCTTCTGAGCTCTCTCTATTTCCTCCAAAGTACACGGAGCATCATCCTTTTTCTCGCTGGCAGTGTGGCCTGTTGGGAACTGTTTCTTCAGCTCATTCAGCTCCTGAAATGACAGATGACAACAGATGGATGGATGGATGCATGCATGCATGTATGCATGCATAGGTCTGCATGCATACCTACATACATGCATGTCTGTCTGTCTGTCTGTCTGCCTGTCTATATGTATGTATGTATGTATGTATGTATGTATGTATGTATGTATGTATGTATGTATGTATGTATGTATGTATGTATGTATGCATGTATGTATAATAGACATCTGCTCTGGCCTTTACCTTTTCTTGCATTTGAAGAATATTCTTGGAGAAGTCAGCATCATTTTTGTCTTTTGGAAAACGACCACTGAATATTATTTTTACCATTTGGAGAAACATCTATAGCAGGAAAAATACAACTTTTGAGCTTTGACAAACTACAGAAAAAGTACTTAATAAATATTATAACACTGTTAAAGAAAAATGGTAAAAACTCACCAGGCATTTTTCTTCCTGAAGCTGGGAGCAGCGTCGTTGGATATCCTGCAGGGCCAAACAGTAAAGGCTGATCCTCCCTTCAAAACTGAAGAGATAGCACGAGTGTTATAGCCTCCAGCAAACTGGGGTCTGTGCATCTTGCTGGAACATTAAGGTGCATGGTTATGGTTACGACTCAACGCCTAGAGGCTACTGGTTCCTACCCTGGCTGCGTCAGTGTGTGAGGGTAGTGAGAGACCCGGGTGAAGCTCTGGTTCTGCAGGCTCTTGGGGAACAGCGAGGAGGAGATGAACTGACTGCTGTCGTCGTTGTCCTGTTCCTGACTCAGAGACTCTCCATCCGTGGAAGAGGATGACTCATCGTTCGGCATTGCTGGCAACTTGGAGTGCTCGTGCAGTGATGGATTGGACGCTCCGTCTGCTAAAGGCTGACAAATTCAGGAACAAGTTGAAGTAATTACAAACCAATTGATTGCATTACTGTATTTACCTTTCCAACTTATGGATTGGTGTGCAACTGGTTACTATTTTCTGTTCTGCCACCACTTTTATTAAATATTGCATCTCCATTTTCTGTGTAATACTGTTTTGTTTGCTTATTTGTGCTAAAGAAAGTGTGTGTATTAAGCATTCATTTCAGTTTGTGAAGAGTCTATGACCTCGTGTACAGAGGAGGAAGTGGATGTTATTGTGGTGATAATCTGTATATTTATGACAGACTTACTCTGTATTTCTGGTTGATGGGATAAACCACCTTGGCTCTGCATGCAAAAGCAGCCACATCACTGCTCACAGGAGGCTTCTTCTTCTCCTGCACGGTGCCGCTCGGCGCCTCCTTCCTGCTGTTGCTGACACAGTCACTTTGGTTGTTGTCCAACTCGCCATCATCCGGTTCAAGCAGCCGCCTGGCGTTGTAGCCCTGAACGGGACGACACGCGGGGAATAAGTCAAAAACAAACATAAATCAAAGGGCCGCTGAGTGTGTGGTGAAGAAACGCAAACGAACAAAGGAACTCCTATGGCTGCCTCTCCTGCTCTGGTAAAAAAAAAAAAAAGACCTACCCAGGTGCATGCTGGTCCTGTACCTGCTTACTCCTATCTGAAACCCCAGGTGCATGCTGGTTCTGTACCTGCTCACTCCTATTTAAAACCCAGGTGCATGCTGGTCCTGAACCTGCAAACCCAAAATTAGACAACAAATAAAAGTCTAACCTAAATAAGCAAACATCTAGAATAACTCTCACATCCCCAATACATCTTCAAACACCCTCGCGCATCTTTTCTTATCTTATTAAAATACAATTGTCACTTTTATTATATAATACATACTTGTTCTGAAGTTATCTGTTTGTTGTTTACATATGTATCCATTGTCACATATTTATTTGTATTGTTTTATTCTATATCTATGTGTATTGTTTTGCATCTTGCACGTGCAACGTACTTGGCCAATACATGATTGATTGTGATGCTACACAACTAACTACATTACTGGTGCATAAGATGAGAGAGAGTGTGTGTGTGTGTGTGTGTGTGTGTGTGTGTGTGTGTGTGTGTGTGTGTGTGGCAGGAGGGGAGAGGCTGCACGGTCCCTCACTTGTCTGGTCAACAGCAGCGGCTTCAGGCAGAAGACGTAGAGAAGCGCCGCGGTCGCGACCCCGCAGACCCCCCCGCAGCTCGCGGCCGCCGTCAGCAGCCCCGCGGACACGCGCAGCGCCTCGGCGAAGCTCACCAGCAGCTCAGTGGCGCATCCCGCCAGCAGGTCCTGCTCCGACATCTCTCATCTCACCACGAACCTCGAAGTGCACGCACGTCAGCGGCGCTGCTCGCGACGTGAACAACTCATAACTCATGTGTTTCTGTGCGCGCGTGAGGCTTTAACGCGTCGTCACGCGTTTAAACATTAAAAACATTCAATGTGAAACAAACTTCTTCCAGCTCGAAACGTCTTTTCCCCCCCAAAAAACGACCAACTCGGTGTCACTGTTCGCCAATGGTGGTCCCGGAGATCCAAAACAGCTGCCTCGACTTTCACCGGAAGAGAGATGAACCCCCTTCAGTATAAAAGCACAGTAATTATTATTGATCGACATGAAGGGAAAATCCCCTCTCACAACATTGATACGAATAGAAGTGCATATTATACGTAAACATTACATATTATATTGTTTTTCTGTTGCATTTTTTTTGTCTTTTTCCAGTAATTAAAGCGCCAATAATCGTACTGGCTCGACTATGACGTTTTATTTTGAAGGCCGTAACCGGAAGCTCTACACCTCCTTTGAGGAGTTGCCCGTTTCTTCCCAAGTTTTTTTTGGAAAAAAAAGTTCTCCGATGTTGTGCAGGGACTTTGTGTTTGAAATGGCGTCCATGGTTTTCCGCTCACAGGTTCGATGCCCCCGCGGCAACGAATGAACGTCTCCAAGAACCGGCGGCGGGGATGTTGGTGTTCCGGTTGGTTTGCAGCCTCCTCTGGTTCCTCCCGGTGGAGTCCGGTGCGGAGCATAACGGGAGCGGTGCTGCTCGGGACCCGCCGGGGTACACAGCTGCACCGGCACAGGAGGTGAGGGACCTCCTGGGGAATTATGACAATATTTATAAGATATCATTGATTTAGTTTGTGTCCCTGAACCTCATTCTCTTCATGCAATGTTTTGATGCAGGTCAACTCTAACCAGGCTTTGGTTTGGAGCTGTACCCTTGTTTATTATTAACATATTAAATGGACTAATATTGCATTTTTTTCCATTGTCAGAGGCTCTCCGGCATCCGTGCAATGCAACATCACCTTGGTGGGAAATCAGCAGAGCAGACATTTCTTAGGATGGATGGTTGGTTCTTTTCAGCAATATCAACAACACAGTAATAACACAACTAATGTCTGTGTGAACATGGATGAGAGATTGTACACATAAGTCTCTGATAGTTTTGTATCCCATATGACGTAACGTCAGGCTTTCATCATAGTTTTAGGTTGCAAATATCTGATATGCAGACACTTGTGAATACAACACCTCTGAGTGTCCATGCATATATTAATAATGTGTTTATGTATTGTCATCTTCAGCCTCTGTAACTGGTTGTGTTTAACACAGCAGGTACAATGGAAACCAGAGCGCCCGCGCTGCTGCCTGCAGGGCGCCGCCTCTCCTCTCCAGCGCCGGGTCCTTGGGGTCACTCTGTCTACTCGCCGCTTTCCTTCCTGTCCAACATCTTGCACCAACGGAGCCGCAGGAGCACTCTGACCCGATACAGCCCGAGCATGCCTCTGCCTCAGGTGTGTTTCTCAGGGTCTGCGACGCCTCCTCGTGGACGTGGTGGTTCACACCGTCACGCCTTTACGTCACATTACAGCCCATTCCCGCGCTTTATTTTATATGATTTAATAAAGAATCACGTTGGAAGAAATGCAATACACGGTGTGTTCCATGTTTCTGCAGACTCAGAGCGTGGCACCTCCGTCTGTATTCGGGGTCAAATTTCACAAGTGTGCACAGGTACATCGGCACAATTGTTTGTTTCAACTGTTTTGAACATACAGAAGATGTTGTTGTCTTACTCCTGCCTCTGCTCCATCATGTGGCCCCCACCAGGTGGAGCTGGACACTGATCCTCCTCAACTGACGTTCTTCCTGCTGGTCCACAACATGGGACCCTTGGGGGGCACCAACCTCTCTCAGGTGGCGATCCGGGACTCCATTTCTGGGATAGTACCGTTAAAGTCTGATGGCCGCGTGGTGGAAAGAGGCTTCCAGACGTTTGCCATTGATTCCCTGTCTGGTATGTCTGGGGGTCAATCAAAGATGATTCTGGTTTGACATTTAAAATATTAGACTTTCCGGCGATTGCTTTCACAATATTGATTTTTACTTCTGTAGCCGGATCCCAAGTCGTGGTCAACTATACGGCTCACATAAGGAACCATAAGAGTGAAGTCCTGGACCTTCCAGCTTTCCTCACCTTCTCTAACGCCTCGCAGGTACTGTTGCTCTGCGCTATCGAACTGGAAGAGTTCTGTCTGCATTTCCAGTACGAAAAGAATAATTTCTCTCTTCATTACTTCTCGACTCCGCAGAATGACGTCAGCATGTTCGGGCCGCTGACGGCTAATCTGACCTTGAGGGTCAATTCCACCGACAGGGTGAGTTTCCTTCACTGGAAGCCCACTTTCATGTTTTCATCTGGTGCACAACTCATTCGATGAGACGCGTGACGTCTGCGCCTGCTGGTTTAGATTCATCCGAACCACGCGGTCCACTTCGCCGGCTTCGTTGCCGGGTTCTTTGTCACGCTGACGCTGCTGTCGCTGGGCTTTCTGGCCGTGAACCTGATCGGCCTCAGAACCAGACTGAACCTGCTCCAGCAAAGGGTACCACGAAGTCACGACACACTGTTATTAAAACTTGCTTAATCAGTTCATTACTTACGGTAATAACAGTATTTATGGATGTTTTAAATGTGTTGTTGATGCTTGTCTGTTTAAAGGAAATTTTGTCTTTTTGTCAAATCCAACAAGTATATGTTTCAGTCAAGGTCCAGTAAATAGTTTGAGGTTTTTAGCTTGACTTCAGGTCTCAGGTAATACACTGTGCATATCTGTTCCCGCTTCAGAGAAACAGAAGGGATTCTGACCCGGAGTACGCCGACTGCAACATGAGCGAGACCGTGAAAGATGAGGCCGCGTTTGAGGACAAGATGGTGGACACCATGGTGCTGGAGGATCCCCAGAACATGCACCAGGCTTTGGAGAAGTGAGTAGACGAGTCGAGACCTTCAACGTGCCGGTTTAGAGCTTGGAAGAAAGACACACCGCCGCTTCATGTTGCTTTCTCCTGAGCCGCTAAGAACCCACAGCTCACTCTGCATTTCATCCCCTTTAAAGCCTTGAAATGTCCACGCTGCTGCACGCCACCAACAACCTGGAGGCCACTCGCATCCAGATCTACAGGGACGTGATGGCCTCCCTGCTGGGCGGCCTGCGCTCCCGGGGCCAGGCCGGCGCCCAGGCCCAGCAGAGGCTGCTCAGTGTGCTCCACGGGCAGATGCTGGGCATGGAGGGTCGGCTGAAGGAGGAGCGAGGGGCCCGCATGGCCGCCCTGGCCGGCCGCTGCAACCAGGAGACTCGGGAGGAAATGGAAGCAGAGCACCGCAGAGAAGCTGCTGAGAAGGCTCAGGCCGAGCTGCTGTGTCAGCATGCGGACCAGCAGGTAGTGAGACCTCGTTAGGATCTGGATCTGAGAGTTTATAGCATCCGTTACATCCCGCCACTGAGCTGTGAACCTCGTGTTGTCGCCAGGAGCTCCTCCACTGCAGCGTCCTCCTGGAGAAGCTGCACAAGCTGACCCAGAGTCAGCTGCAGCGCATCCTGCTGGTCCGGCACGAGGAAGCCTCGGGGAAGGTCCAGAGGCAGACCATCGAGTGGCGGCGGGTGGAGCTGCACAAGATTTTCTCTGAGGAACTAGAGGAGGCCACCAGGATGGGCGAGCTGGAGAAGAGCGCCGCCAAGAGTCTGCAGCACGATTACTTTGCCTGTCAGGTGAGCGACATGTGAATGACACAATTATGTGTCCGTACATTGATATAAGGACTCTTCACCCATCTGTATTTGTGATGTTCAGTCCATGAAGCAAACATGCAACAGTCACGCCCTCCTCCTCTCTTCCAGGACCAGCTGGAGGAGGTGCTGGATGTGGTCGTCGCCAACCAGCGCTTTGTGCTCGCTGAACGCCACGCGCAGAGGAGGTTCCTGGTGCACAGCCTCCACAGCCTCAACAGCCTGGTTTCTGACAGCTTCTCCAGCACCTCCGGCAACCTGAACAGCTGGTTCTCTCACATCAGGAGGTGGGAGCTCAGTGTGGTCACCACCATGGGATGACCACGTCACAGCACACAGCACTGCACTGGAAATGTGGCCACGTAAAATAATATTACAGTATCAGGGTATTATGGAATTTGAAAATGGTTATTTCCAGGTCTGGAATAGTCCTTGGAAAAAATTTAAATCCCCAAAGTGTAGTAAAAGTTGTTTAAATGTGTTATATTCATGTGTTCATTTACGCTGAGTTTGAAATAATGAATCTGCTTTTAAAAGAAAGAGGCTCTTTATTCTTTAAAAAAATATATTGTCGCTCATTCTCCATTGGTCAAAATGTGTATGAACCCTTAGTATAAATGTACAGTTTTATAATTGAACAAGTTGTGCTTCTATTTGTGATGTAAAATATTTAATAGAAAATATCAATTTGAAAAAAAAAATGCAAAAGATGGAGAACACACGATTGAACAAACTAAATATGTTAAATATTATTCATGATGCGTGTTCCTGGTGTTTCACAGGACATGAGAGGACATAACGTGAGCCTTTTGTCAGCAGTTGAACCTTGAAGGCAGTTTGAAGCTGGAGCAACACAACAAGTGAGATGAACTGCAGTTGTTTTTTAACCCGCTATGCTTCCATCTGTCCACCAGGGGGAGCAGTGTGCCTGCAGAGCAGCTAGTCCAGCTCCAGGAGAAGGCCCAGAAGGAGCTGGTGATGCTGAGGCAGAGGCTGGAGGAGGCTCTGAGCCGCGAGAGGAGAGCCATGCGCTGTGAGCTGATCAAGAAGAGGCGGGAGCTCATCTCTGACTTGGTGAGGAGGAGAAGCTCCCGCTTGAACCTGTTGGTCTCGTGCCGTAACTACTGCGCCATCTTTAATCCTTCGCCCTTGCCTGCTGCAGTTGCGGGTCCACAAGCAGAGACAGAAGGATCTGTCGGTTCTGTCCAAAGGTCTGGAGGGAAGGACGGACGTCGCCCGGCACCTCCACTGCTGGCAGAACCTCCTGACGGCTCACAGTCTGGAGCTCGCAGAGCTCATCAACAACCTGGATGAGGAGGCAGCTGCAGACATCCGCAAGGTGGCGCTCTGACATGACACCACCCGCACTGCAAGATGCCCACACTGGCGTCCCACTTTGATGGATTCAGTCGTACTTAGTTGCCTTCTTGACCTCTTCCGCTTCTAGGTGACCATGCGAGTGATTCAGGGCGCCGTGACAGAACTCAAAGCCATCCAGCCGTCCGCCACGCAGGCCCTGCTCGTGCTCTCGCCTCCGGGGGCGCCGCGCGTCCCGCCGCAGGGGGAAGCGGAGGCGGGGCCCGCACACGCCCCCCAGGGGCCGGGAGCGAGCGCCCTGCTGCAGGGCCAGGAGCGGCTGCACCAGGAAGGCAAGGCGGCCTTACACACCCTGAGCTGCACCAGGGCGGCTCTGAGGGAGGCCATGGAGAGAGAGCTGCAGGAGCAGAGGCAGCTCAGGGCGCACTGCCGAGCTTTCTTCAGGTCAGTGCTGGGATAATCCGGCTTATTCCAGAGGCAAGTCCTTTGTAGAAGAGCATCCTCAACGTCTCTCCTCTCATCTTCCCGCCTCAGTTGTTTGTGTTCGTCCCAGCTGACTCTGTCCGAGGACGACGGGCTCCGGATGAAGCTGGAGTTCCAGAAGTGTCTGTCGGTGATGGACCGGTGCCTGGTGCTGCCCCACGCCGTCTCCAGAGCCAAACTGCACACCGCTCTGGCCGCCTGGAGGAAGGAGAGCGAGCAGCAGATGGTGAACTCATCACCATACATCGCTGAATTCAGTTGTTAAAACGTGTGTGTGGGGAGTTTGGCTCCAGCTCGTGGTCGTATATGAGGACATAAAGTCACGGAAATGCACTCATATGAGAGCTCATAGCATCCTGTTTGATGTGTTGGTCCTTTTGCAACAAATGAGCAAAACTACAACGTCAAATAAAGTAACTTATCATTTTTGTACTGAATGAAAACTTGATATGGAAGACAAAAGGAAGAAACTGTGATCCAAACCACATGTGGTTGAGTCAGTGTGAGCAGCAGCTTGGGGCTAAAGGTTAGCACAGAGATGCTACTTCCTCCTTTAAACCTCCACATGATGCAATTACAGCTTGAAGCCCACATGCGTTAAGCCACAGCAGGATATAATGATGCATTAAATATGTTCTCTAATGACCGCCAGTGCAAACCACACGGCGATCAGCCTCAACTGTGTGCGGCCGCTGGATGAGTGCACACTGTTATTTAGTAATAACAGTGGTTTCATTCTTGGAGTAATTTCCCAATTGAATGGTATGGATGTTTGTGTTTGTTTTGCAGATTCATATGCAGTCCAAGGGGAAAGGCAGCCAGAAAACAGACACATGTGACCTGCCGCTGTTCCAGAGGAGGCTGCAGGACAGGATCCAGCTGTTTGAGGAGGAGAAAGAGATGGAGAGCAGCGTCATGAACGAGGTAAAGCCGCCAAGGACCAAGCTGTTTGCAGCGCGTTAACTTACTGAAAGGCGTATGGATGTTGGAGTCGAATGTCTGGAGGTGACTGAGGTGCATCTGACGTTGGCAGGTGATGGAGGAGATGCGCCGGGAGAGAGAGGAGGATGTGCGCCGTCAGGGCGACAGCCTGGCGACGCAGATGGCCGCCATCCACTACCAGAAGGCTGAGAGGAGGAGCAAAGTCCTGGAGACGTCCAGAGCGATGCTGGCGCTGCACAGCCGGCTCATCCAGCAGCTCCGAGACGGGAAGAGCCTGGAGAGACAAGACCTGGCCCAGAGCATACAGAACCACTGCTCGGTAGGCAACGCTCTCCTCCAAGTCAACCTTCTGGAAACCGTGGCCTTCAACATTTTAAGTCCCAGCATGCCCCATTCAGACAATCTTTAAGGCATAAAATACATATTTTTTCTCATTTTTGAACCGAATGACACAGTTTCTTGACTGAAACTCCTTCCTAACAGGACAAGACTTTGTTTTATTGTGATTTCTGTTGCAGATTCTGATTCTTTAGGTCCTAATCTTTCCAAAAAGGTGTCTTATTGACGCTCCAGGGGGCTTTTTTGGGGAATCTGGCTCATATCATGCTGGATGTTCATAGTTATGATCAAAATATAATTCTTTTTTGCAGATATACATATTTTTTCTGAACAAATACATACAATAAACACAAGTATTGGCATTAATTTGGGGTTCCTACGACGACTCAAACAGGGAAAAGATGTCTGGAGGCAACACTGGTTCCACAGTTAAACGTGTTAACCCCCGTGGACGGACCATAAAGTGCAAACTAATGCGTTATTCCCAGAAAAATGCTCCCGTCTCCTCCGAGAGCGAAACCTTCTCATGTAACTGGACTCCTTCAGGGCCTGGAGGAAGCGGAGCAGCAGCTCCAGCGCGAGAGGACGGAGCTGGATGTCGCGCACGCGTCTCGGCTCGGAGTCGAGTCCGGTCCGACGCGAGGAGACGACTGCGAGGAGGGCGAGGAGGGCGGCGAGGAGGGCGGCGAGGAGGAGAGGCTGTTCCATCTGCGGCGGGATTGCAGGATGACGTCCATCCTCCAGGAGGCGCTGCACAAGAGCGATCAGGTCGCCGCGCTGTTGGCCGAGAGGTGAGCCGCCGCGTGGGCGTGACCTCGGGGGGGGGGGGGGACCAGGAATGTTGTTTATTGACGCAGCCGCTCGGCGTCACGGCGTCGGACCTCTCTGCTGTTTTTCAGGCTGCAGGAAATGACTGGCAGCGAGCAGGCCGTGGAGGATTTAAAAGGCCAAATGGAGCTCAGGAGACTTTATGCAAACTGTGACCAGGTCTGCATTTCCAGAGACTTTACAATATTCAACGCGCTGTACCGAAGAACACGGTCTCACTTGTGTGTTGCATGCTGGAGGGGTTTTGGAGGAACAGCTGTTTTTAAGGTGTCTCTGTGCTGCGTTTGTGTGTCTCAGGATCTGGAGTTTGCGTCCCGGCTGGTGACGCAGAGCCAGGCGTCTGCTGAGGTTCTCCTGGAGGCCCTGCGCCTCCTCCTGCCCACGCTGCCCGAGAGCGAACTCCTCTCCATCACCGACGCCCTCCGCCCCAAACAGCTGCCGGCCTCAGCGCCCGCAGAGCACGAGCAGCCCGGGTAAGAAGGTCCAGGGTCCACCGGGTCGTGTCGTGTTCAGGCAGAGGAGACGTCTGGGCAAAGGAAAGGAAAAGAATATGCAAAAGATGTTGTTCTTCAGTGCAATGAGCTGACATCTCTTAGCTGAAGGATATTGTCCTTCATGTGCAGTTTTCCGTGTTTATTAGACGAGGGCATCATGTTGTAACCATAGCACAGAAACCAGCGTGGTATTTGTGATGACCTTTTGACCAGGTGTGCCGGAGGGCTGAACCGACTGCTTCCTGTCAAACTGAGAGAAGACGTGTTGCTGAAAAACATGGCAAACATGCCACACTGCACCGCGGAGAGAGAGAGGTGAGTTCACCACATTCCTGTAGTTTGCAACGAGCTGCGAGGTAAAGATGTGACGCGATAGTGAAGGCGTGTTAGTGACATCATGGCCGCGCCCTTCATTGACCTGGAGGATGAACAGCTGCTCTGTCCTCCAACTCTCACAGACTCCAGGAGAAGAGGCGGAGCTTGATGGAGAAGCTCCTCCCCAGATCCAGAGTCCCGCCTCCAAGAGACGCTGCGCCGCCGCTGGCTGAAGAGAAGGAGGAGGAGGACGGTTCCTCTGACGCACCGCGGGCGGTTCCTGAAGCCGCCGTCACTGCAGACGCAGTCACACGGCGGCCAGGCGGCGCCAAAGGAAGGGCTGTGAACCCATCAGGGCAGGAGCGGTTACGCGGCCCAGAGGGAAGCGAGCCGTCCTCCTCCAGCGTCCCCGCCGCCGGCGGCGAGCGGCTGTTTGTGTTCCGGCATCCTCCAGAGTCCTGCGGCAGCGCCGGCGCTGCCAAAAGACAAAGAAAAAGAAACTTTCTCAACCTGAAGAAAAGCTCAGTGGCTCCAACAAACCTGCCTTGAGACTCACAAAAACACTTTTTTAATTCTTTTTATGATGACGACGGTACTTTAACGAGATTTTTTTTACAATCCAAAATAAAGCTATGATTTTGCAGCGTAGCAAAACACGTCCTCTCCCTTCACCTGGTGGGAAAACACACATTACTTTCATGTTAAAGACAGACACACTGCTGTCCTGCAGTATTAATGTGTACTGCAGTAGTATGACAGAGTATTGATGTTCAGATATGAGTGGTTATGGTTTGATGAGAGGATGTATGGATGCACTTTGACATTAGAAATGTGTGTTCTTTCATGTGCAACACTTTCAATGAATTGTTTTGATGAAGCTCAGGACTACAAATCAAACTCTTCTTCTGAACTATTTAAGAAATGTGCATTTGAGAAAAGCAACACGTTGAGCAAAGCTTGCGACATGTTTGTCTCAGCAGCCAAAGCGCTCAGCCTCCACGTCATCGCCCTCCACTCCTCCTCTTCCTCCTCCTCCTCCTCTACTTAAACCCCTGTGCCCGCCTCGGGGTCCTGACTCCATCAGCCTGCTGTCCGACATGAAGCTCGGACTCGTGACCCTCGCGTGCGTCTTCCGCTTCTTCGCGTGCCCGTCGGACTGCGCGCCCCCGACCTGCTACTCCAGGGCGCTCGGCCTGAGCGCGGAGGTGATGACGCTGCTGGACCGGATCCACACGTCCCCCCGCACGGTAAGCGCGCCGCCGCGGCCCCGCGCGCGCGTCTCCGCGCTGCTCCGGTAACGACGGTGTTTGTTCCGTTTCAGATAACGTGCGCGGACGTGCTGCCGGTGATCTTCCTCGACGTGCATGTAAGTGTAAATCAACGGGATGACGCACGGCGGGGGTGAGAGGCGCCGGGAGGACTTTGGGAATGTTTCTAGAAGACAATGGGAATGTTTGTGGGCTTGGAAATAAAACTGAACATCAATGTCTGCAGAAACTGACCAGATGACTCATAAAACACACCTCATGATGAGCAGTTTCATGTAGGACTATTGCAGACATCTCTGGTTCATATCTGCTAAACTATGACCACTCACTGCAAAACAATCTAGAGGAATAAATAGCACAAGAGGATGTGTGTTAACTTTGGGGTGCACTGTCCCTTTAAGAGCTGAAGGACTTCATTTAACACAAAATCAAACAATCCCAGTTGGATAGGAGCTGCAGATTTCACACTCTGGGAGATATTGCAATGCACATTAACATGCACTGTGAGACACATGCATCAGATATGAATCCACCTCTAGATTATCCATGAAGTGTAAATACTCTAAACATGTATGTGTGAGCAGTTTAGAGGACACTGTTCATCTTTTCCAGAACTCGTGCGTCACAACCAAGCTGCGGGACTTCCTCTACGTGGTGCTGAACCACCCGGACCCGACCTGCAGGCAGCTCCCCAGGATGGTGCTGCTGAAGCGCAAAGTCCAGAACCTGCACACCATCATCACCAGGATCTGCTACCGGGTAAGAGCGCGGCTAACACCCGCGGGGTGAAGCTCCTGGTCCTCGGGGTGCAGCCTCTTGACCGCATGTCTCGGCTCCGTTGGCAGGACTTGGTGTTTTTCTCGGACGACTGCGAGGCGATCGACACCGGACACGTCAGGCCTCACTACGCAGAGGACCGCCTGCAGCTGCTGCAGGAGGATTGATGAGCAGACGCATCCACACTAACGCATCAGCCACATGTAGAACTGCATTAACACACAAACAACAACGACACACTGAGCTGCTTCACGCTGGACCTGCTGGTGTTGTAGTGGACCCGAGTGGCCACATTCCAGCCAAGGAGTGCAGAACTTTTCCACAGGAAACTAGCTGAAAGCCAACCGCGCCGACGAAAAGCTTGAAATAATAAAGCAGTGAGAGATGCTGGTGAGCTCACCAGGATGCTCAGAGGTTCTGGAGTCACCAGGAGGAATGTGTTGCTCTGGGACGTCCTGATGGAGAATATGAAGACATGTAGGAGCTGCTGGTGGAAATGTTATGTAAGGAATAGATTCTCTCTTCTGCTCTTTCAGCATCGTCTCACTTACAATGTTTATTTTTCCTTTTGCTCGTGAGGTATCATCTAGTACATGTTGTATTTCATATGTTTTGCTGTCACTGGTGTCAGTGTTACTTCTTTTAAACGTGATATAACTTCATGTGCCAACGGTTTTGAGAAGACCTGAAATAATCTTCGTAAGAACTACAAATTAAAGATCGTTGAGATCCACTGAAGGAAGACTTTAATGCACATTCACCGCCTAATATGATATGAAAAAGCATTTTAATGCAGAAACAGTGAATTTGTCCTGAGAAGAGGATGCATGCGGAGGGTTTCGTTGTGTTTCCGGTGACGCAGGCCGACAGAAAACTCTCATGTTTAAGAGTCATCGTGAGATTAACAGCTGTTTCACTGTGGATGAGAGACTGGGTTGCTTTATTTTCTGATCAATTATTTGTTTGTTTTAGTTTTGAATTGCAGGATGGAAATGTGATTCCACCCTGAAGATATTAAAGTGCTTAAACTTTTAGAGTTAAACACATCAATATAACATTACATTGAAGAAGCTTCATCTCGTGTCGAGTAGATGAAACTGAACTAGAAGCTCATCTTGAAACATTGTGAGTTAAGACCTGAATCTTTTGATTTATTAAACATGGAAAACAAATGGACGAACAGAAAAAGCTTCAGACAGAAAGCAAAGCAACAACCTTTATTAAAACAACAATAGACACATTCATGAGTAACTCATTAACGTCAGTTAGCAAACAAACACATTAAATATGTTATTCAAATGGACTTTTTTTCATTTTAGGTAAAAAATTATGTTTTACTATATTAACCTCACTCTTTTATCACATAATACCTGTTACTTTGTTTAGTTTTGAGCAAAAAAACAAAAAAAAGGATTTTGTACAAGTTTGGCAAACGTGTGTGTGTGTGTGTGTGTGTGTGTGTGTGTGTGTGTGTGTGTGTGTGTGTGTGTGTGTGTGTGTGTGTGTAAATATTTACTTGGCTCTTAATCCCGGTGGATATAAAGCAGAGTGAGCCCTCTCTGTTTGAGACGTTTTAGACACAATGAGCCTGTTTTACACCTTTATGACTTTACATAATAAATCTGCTTTGTGTGATTCAGCTTTTGCTTTCTTTATTCTCTGAAGTCCAGCATGTCCCAGTGCATTCTGGGAAGCCGCGCTGGCGTCCAGAGTGAAGCAGCACGATGTCCTGAGGTTGTTTTCCCTCTGACGATGCTCTGGTTTCCTCGCAGCGTGTGATGATGATGATGATGATGATGATGATGCTCTGGTTTCCTCTCAGCGTGTGATGATGATGATGATGCTCTGGTTTCCTCTCAGCGTGTGATGATGATGATGATGCTCTGGTTTCCTCTCAGCATGTGATGATGATGATGATGCTCTGGTTTCCTCTCAGCGTGTGATGATGATGATGATCGATTCATCTTCATGGAGACGATATAAAGTTCTCTGCTGGACTAAAAACACGGTTTGTGTTTCCAGAAACCTGCGATGAGGTCAAACTGTCAAAGTACAAAAGCAGATTTATTCTGCAAAGCAAACATAAACTGTTTTTTGTGAAGAGCATCAATATTTTTTACTCAAACCACAGGCT
>NW_027176042.1:2100000-2170000 GCF_023055335.1 Clinocottus analis | reverse complement strand
TCTTTTTTACACGTTAACAGAGGATATTTTCTAAATAAGCAGATAAATACAAAAGCTGTCGTGGAGGTGAAATCTCAGCATATTCACATTTTCAGACGGTTTTCCAAAAAGCTTGATTTCATTTCTTTGCCACGAATATTTTTTAAATCATGTATTATTGCTTATTGGTCACAAAAAGCTGAAAAAATGCTCTTAGTCAGAGGTCTATATACTCAAACATGGTCGTAATATATTCATTCAGGCTTGGTTTATGCTTAACAGTTTGAACATTACTTTATGAGGGTCGACAGTGTTTGTGGTCATATTTATAACATTTATAATATTTATAAGCATCTTTCTGTGACTCCAGCTGCGGACAGAAGGTGGTGTGAGTCTGACACACACATTGTGTGTTTAATCTGCTGGACACACACTTCATTCCCCGCAATGCAAAAGCACATGATGACGTGTTTATTCAACATTTATATATCCTTTTATAAAATGTCCTTCTTATTATTCTATAATATTAATACACACTCACAATAATCAGGTCGACATAAATATCAGAAACTATAATCTATTTTAGTAAAAGTTAAATAAAGTGTTATTTAAAGTGTTATTGCTTTTTGGGTCATTGATGCTTTAAAAAAGGTTTCTTTATGAAAATCAAATTAATATTCTAACAGCGACTTCAATTAATTCATGTGACAGATCATTGTAATTATCATTATTATTATGAAAAACAAAAGATGACCCTGGCTTGAATAAAGCTTAATTTATAGTCAGGTTAACTTGATTTACATATATATATATATATATATATATATATATATATATATATATATATATATATATATATATATATATATATATATATATATATTATAATAATAATAATAATAATTATCCCGATGTTCGTCTGTTTAAATATTATTATTGTATCGTATTATTTTATTTGTATAATAAAAGTATTTCTTAAGAATATTTGTGAAGGAAAAAATAAACAGAAACAAATCTTTGCAGCACACTTTCTTCAATAGTTTATATAAATTAATCTTATTATTTTTAATCCCTCCTGGAGGTAAAGTCTATTCTTCCTTCTGATGATCATAACTCTTATATGTATATATATGTATATATATATATATATATATATATATATATATATATATATATATATATATATATATATATATATATATAATCATAACGCTTATATATATATATATATATATATATATATATATATATATATATATATATATATATATATATACATATATATATATATATATATATATATATATATATATATATATATGACCATACTCTTATATATATGACCATAACTCTTATATATATGACCATAACTCTTATATATATGACCATAACTCTAATATATATGATCATAACTCCTCCTGCGGGGTCAAGAGGTTGAACTCCAGAGTCAAGCGGCGTCCTGTGATCTCCTGATGACGTAAACAAGTGACTTTTGTTTTCTGCTCCTGGTCAGACGGAGAGCCGGGGACAAAGGAGAGAAAGAGTTGAAAGAGGTCGGATCTCCTTCTGCTCCTTTGTGTCCAGTTTCTCTTCTTTTCAGGCGGCGCGTCCGCGCGCGTGATGCCGCCGCATCGTGCGGGATTATGTATTAATGGTTATGTATTCAATGTCAGGGGAAAACACCGCAAATACATATTATTAAAAAAAAAAACACACCGAACATCCACCATGAGGGGAGACAACTGCGAGGAAACACCTTAAAACGCAACAAGTCCACACGCTGCGTGTGTGTGTGTGTGTGTGTGTGTGTGTGTGTGTGTGTGTGTGTGTGTGTGTGTGTGTGTGTGTGTTGCCCGTCCCAGTCCCCCGTTGACATTTTAGGAATGATAAGTTGCGCCTCGCCTGCAGCTACAGCCTCTCTGGAGCCTCCGTCTGCGGCGCGTTGCCTTCGCTCGTTACAGCAATTACTCCACTGCCGTTTAACCCCTTCAGAGCTGCTCCGGGCTCTCTGCTCGTCTCCTCATCCTCCCTCCTGATGGCAAAGTGTCGCTCGTCTACAGGATGACATGTGTCGGCTTTGTGCGCGCGCGTAAGGGAATATGCGTGTCCTCTACGGGGCGTCACGTGGCTCATTTTACACCCTAAACACTCCGTAATGACACTTCACTGGAAAGTTTACAAGCAATTTAAGCAGAGGAGCAATCTCCAATATTTATCGCAGTGTTTAGAAGACACACACACACACACACACACACACACACACACACGCACGCACACACATCTCCACCCCCTCAAGTCTTCTGGCGCCAACAGCTCGTAGGTTAGTTGGGCAACAGCTGGAGCTTCACATTCCTCTAAATGATACGTTAGTCTGCAGAGATGTGACATTACAGTGTCCGTGTTGTTGTGGCGGCTCCAGAAGCATAATGTTGTATAAATGCTCACCAATTTAGCTATTTTCTATTTTTAACACGGCGGACAGGCAATAAAGTTGCTGTAAACTTTGTCTCAAGGAGTCCGACATGTGAAACTCCCAACAGGCCCAAACTCAGTTACTCAAATAGATACAGAATTATAAAATATTAGGCGTTACCTGAGGTTGTAATAAAAATAAAGTAAATTAAATGTGAAGTCACTTTTTTTTCTGCCGCTTTGTAAAACAATATTTTAAAATAGTTTCCATGCAAGTCAACACGAACAACCGCGTAATGAAAAAGAATAAACAATTTATTGTTAAGTTATGTCACAAATATATTCATAATATAAATGAGGATATTCTTCAAATATACATTATTTTACAGTACACATCCCTTCCGAAGGGAATCATTCCAACAACAGACTGCTGTTATAAAACAAGAAGCACGAAGAGCATTCACACTGTTCAGGTCCCCAGATTACCCAGAATGCAAACACAGCGTGTGTGTGTGTGTGTGTGTGTGTGTGTGTGTGTGTGTGTGTCTGCAGCCTCTGAAGATGACAGCAACACACAGCAACACAACTCACAGGCCGTGTGTCCGCCTGCTCCCCGCTGACGGCGGAGGGATCTATATCTTTGCTCTTCTACACTCGGCTGTGCTGTTCCACCTTCAAGCCATAAAGTCTCGCGGTCAGGTTGTTTTATGAGTTATGATTCATCTCCATACGTTCTTGGTCGGCATTATAATTTAGTCCACATTTAAGTCTGAATAATAAATGACTAACTGTTGGTGTGTGGATTTACCGCGAGGCCGCCGGGAGCGGATCCTCAGCGGGGCTCCGGGGCTGCTCGGAGGCCCCGGGCCCCTGAGCGCGGGGCCAGCATGCCTCTTGCTTTAGTACGGAGTGTCGCCTCACCTGTCCGGAGGGCCCCCGTCGCTCGGGGCCCTCAGAGAGTCGTCTACCCCCCCTGTGTCCCGCTGCGCGTACCCCCGGTCCTCCCGTCCGCGTCAGGCCAGGTGGTACATGCTGTATCCGACGTGCGCGGCGTACAGTCCCACCGGGGAAACCGGCAGCGAGTGCCTCTGGAACGGGTGCGAGCCGTAGGAGCCCGGGACGTGCGCGCCGAGAGGAAAGGAAATCCCGAAAGCTGGAGGCAGCATCGGCTTAGCTGCCATTTTCAGTTTCTCGAGCTCTGCCTCCTGCAGCCGCTTGGCTTTGGCTCTCCGGTTCTGGAACCAGATCTTGACCTGGGTCTCCGTCAAGTTGAGGGAGCTGGAGAACTCCGCGCGCTCGGCGATGGAAAGGTACTGCTTCTGGCGGAACTTCCTCTCCAGGGCCAGCAGCTGGGACGTGGTGAAGGGGGTCCGGGGCTTCCTGTTGGTCTTGTGCTTTCTGAGAGGACAGGCCGGCGGACTCAGCCTCCCTGTGGGGACAAAACCTTCATTTAACAGCCTGTTTGCAATGCCCCGGCACACCCACACAAGACAAACACACGGAACACAGATGTCAGTCTCGCACCAAACTTACGTGGAGGTGTGGGAGAAAAACGAGGACTCTGTAGCCAGGAAGTCCTGTCGTTACTGTCCGGGCTCTCGGGCTTAATCAACACGTCTTCTGGCATGTTCATGATGTCGCCCACTGAAAACGAGGAGCTCATGGATAAAGCAGGAACGGAGGTATCCAGACTAC
The DNA here is from genome assembly GCF_023055335.1 of Clinocottus analis. Taxonomy (NCBI): domain Eukaryota; kingdom Metazoa; phylum Chordata; class Actinopteri; order Perciformes; family Cottidae; genus Clinocottus; species Clinocottus analis. The sequence goes on along the minus strand of NW_027176042.1, from coordinate 2,165,914 downwards.
CGAAAGAAGCCATCCTTAAGCTCTTCACCAGCGCGTGGGACGTCCCGGGAGCGGACGGCGCATCCGGGGATACCGCCTCTCTGCTGGGCTTCCGATCAGCCATCAGCGCCTCGACGCTGAACGGCAGGATCGCGACTTTGGGCTTCACGGGCTCCTCTGCGGGGCTCAGGCTGGTCTGCATCTCGCCTCCTCTGACGAGCACCGAGCGGGGCGGAAGGTCTGCGGGGTTCGAACCAGCGGTCAAAGCTGACATGGCGGTCGATGGTGCCATACAGGTCCGACCGGCGCGGAGAGGACTGCTGGGTAACAGCGGAGGGGCACGGAGGGGTTCTGCGGTGCGCCCTAAGGTGACGGTATCCTCATGTTTATGTGACCGGGTGGGAGTGCAGGGCTATAATAAGGCAGGCTCGCGGAGAGAGGCAGCCAATCAGGAGCGAGATGGGCTGGTCCTGGACTCCACGCAAAAAATCACAGTGGGGAAGTTAACAAGTTACTTTTTCTTTTTTTTTTAAAACAAGCAATTCCAGATAAACATAAACACAACAATCGCTTTACGGGCATTGTTTCATCAAGACCAACAACAAATATGTTACTGTGCCCTATAATTACACTAACACGTGTCCTACACGTGTTATAATAGGATGCATTATTTATTATGACTTATCTTTGATGAAGTGCCATTTTGACCTACTTTATTCCCACCCAGCCTATGATTATGTGTGTGTCCGTGTGCTGGAGATCTCACATGTTGCACAACGGTGTATCCTGTAGTGATGCCCCTCTGTTTCTGGATGGCTGCGGGGCTCTAATCAGATTGAAGCACACAGGCCTTCGCAGTCATTTAGGGATAATTATCGGGCTTGGGGGAGGGATCACCAGGATTTTCCCCCTTTGACTACATCCATTAAAGTCAGAAATGATGTGGAGTCTGGTGGGAGAGGGGGGGCGGGGGGCAGCGTGGAGCCAGGAGAGATTTACCAGGACTGTCATTGATTTACCTGCTTTACCTTCTCATTATCTGGAGTCGTTTCATTGCCAGCATAGCGTGCAGTGAATGTACATGACGTCATGTGATGTAGAGCTGAGAAGGCGTAAAGTTTAAGTTCATATTTTAAAAAAACTGTATAATTTCACAAATCTTACTAAGGACGTGAAACTAGATCACTTTTTTATTTAGTTGCTGCGTCGTCAGTTCTCGGCAACGCGTCTGCGTCGCTAATTGCCCCGCATAAACAATCTGTCACGATTTGTCAGTCTCCGTAATGGGCAGACAAGTTATGTTGTGTTTAGGCGCCAGCAGCGCGCGGGATCAAAGCGCGCGGCTCCAGGGGAACCAGGAGACGTTCAGCCCGCTCACGCAGCACCGCGGCACCGCCTCCTGCGCCCCGCAGCCCGGGACTCTCCAGACGCTCAGCCCGGAACATTTAGCCGGGAACATTCGCTTTTCCTCAGCCGGTCGCACGCCATGATGGCCGTCTCTTCGGTGTGATATCGGCTCCTGGAAGGAAAAGTCAGCGGCCACGAGCTGACTTTTCCACAGTGAAGTGTTTCCAAAAGATGCATTCAGACCGCAGCGCGTGTCCGCGTGGACGATGGCGTTAAATACAGTGCGGAGTGAGACCTCCATCATCTTCATCATCTGCACTGTGCCATAACTTCACCACGGGAATAAAACATGACCTCCAGGACCACAGAGCTCAACCGAGGCCTCACAACGTTCCCGCGTGTTGTGTTGTGTTCTCATGCTAAACAGCAAATGTTCCTTCTTTTGAACTTTGCAATCAGCATGAAGGTGACGCGCGTGACACGATGAGGTCATCATCCGCTATTCGGTCAGGTAGTTTGGTCATTTGAGGGAAACTGGATTCAAATAAAATAAACGAGTAGTTATTGTTTTCATGTCTGGCAATAAACATTAGAATAAAATATGTTTTGAGCAACAAGTACCGAGCGGTTTCCGGTTGGTCGCGTTCATATTTAAATGGAAGCCGCAGGTGCCCCTTAAAAGTTGTTTAGCATTTTACAACAATAAATCTGAACACTCTCGTCGTCATGGTCCATGGCCCTCTGCAGCGCTGCGCGCGTGCAGCCTGCGCGTGCACGCGACGGGTTTGGAAACACTTAAAGCCGCGAACCTGGAACGAGCGGAAGCTTTGAAGTCACCGGCGTCTCCGTCTGAAGTCCCCTCTGCTGGGGCTCAGACACTTAACCTGACACACACACACACACGCACACGCACACACGGGCGCGCGCACACACGCTCACACACACACCAAGCAGCAACTAGTTGGACGAGTGAACACACGTGAGACGCATTAGCGCGCGCAGTTTGTTAACGCGCTAATTTTCTCCTTCAGACTTGAACCAGTTAAGAAACTCGTAAATCACGTGTTTGCTTATATCCGGTCTTATAAGGGCTAGTTACTGCACGCGAGACGCAAAGCGGCTGCTGGTTCATGGTCCGAGGACAAACATGACAACAGACCGCATGACACGTTGAATAAAGAGCATCCGGGTCCTGACGCGCCGGCCTCACACGCTTTTCATCAGGAGCAGATGATTAGATTGGGATCTCGCGCTAAAGTTGACTTGCGGGGACATTCCGCGGGTCCCTGCGGCCCCGGTGTCAGTGTATCTGGAGAACAGAGGACAGTGGCGCTGGGAGACAATGTTAGCGGCAATTAGCATCCCGAACAGTGGCCTTTGAGGAGGCTGATGGTCCGCGGAGGAGACGATTACCATAACGTTTCATTTAAATCCCGAGGCAACAAATGAGGCCGAGCCGAGGCACAAAACCGCTGTAAGGCTCATCGGGCCTTTGTGTAACTCTATAAACACTTTGATTCCCAGTCAGGAGGCCGGGCTGCGCACAAAGAGCCTTTGTTGCCCCTCTCAAAGTTGTCTTAACCCCTTTCATGCCGGGTCTGTCTATTTAGACTGTAAAGACATAAAAGGGAGGGTCGACGTCAAAAGGCATTTTCCGGCAACATAGTTGCACTTGGTGAAGTAAATGACTTTCGTCTGGATACGACGCTCGCGTGAGTTTGGAACTACGTCAAGTCACGTGTTCATATCCTAGTGCTGCGTTTAAATGATCCTGTGAAGTAAAATCCAGATCAGAAGAATCAGAACTAATCAGATCAGCTTTTAAGGATTTTATAACTTTATAACTTTATAGCATGAGAGAACATGCGGCGGTCCGACCCGACGGCTCCATAATTATTCATAATGTTTCTTATTTCAAAGCAGTTAGTGCAATCAGGCGGATCGGAGCTCAACGAGCCTCCCGGGCTTTCACACTGCTGCGGTCCTCCTGCGGGATGCGGGTCCTCCTGCGGGCTGCAGGTCCTCATGCAGGATGCGGGTCCTTCTGCGGGATGCGGGTCCTCATGCTGCGGGTCCTCATGCAGGATGCGGGTCATCATGCTGCGGGTCCTCATGCGGGATGCGGGTCATCATGCTGCGGGTCCTCATGCGGGATGCGGGTCATCATGCTGCGGGTCATCATGCTGGATGCGGGTCCTCATGCGGGCCGGTTGGCAGGTGGATGAAGTCCATACGTCCCTTCATGTTCCGTTCATCCCAAAACAATGCACTAAAACCTTTTATAAAGCATTTATAAAGCTTTTATAAACTAATACCTAACAGCTTTAATGGCATCTTAAATGGCAGAACATCAGGTGTTGCATTTTTAATCAGCTTTATATTCAAAATAAAATGAATCATAATTGTATATTTTCATTAAATATAAAACGGGTAAAATATCCTGAATATGTCAAATAAATAAAGTGTGTATTTAAATACATCATAACAATAACCATAACAACTCAGATACATACAAATACATACAAATAAGTGATAAAGTTTACGCTTTGAAATAAATAAAAAAACATATCATTATCAATTATTATGATTAATAATTATAATAATGTAATATAAAGTATATGTATCTTAAATGTATAATAATTATTATAGTTTAGGTAAAACTGTAAAGTTGTGAGCTCTATTTCTTCCTCATAATGAAATAACAAAGATAACAATTTAACATGTATGATACATATTTAATAAAAACATTCACGTTAAACTGTCTTCATGTTTCAGAGATAATCATTAATATTGAACCTCAATATTCATGATGACGACATGAATATAAAATAAACTGAATAAAAGCTTCAGAAGCTTCAGACTGAAGGACTTCATGAAGCAGAAGAAGCAGAAGTGAAGTCGTTTTTTTAAATATGAACTCAGTACGTCATCAGATCTCTTCCGCTCCTCCGCTTCCCGGTGAGTGAACGAGTCCCCTGCAGGTAAACCGTGACGTGCGCGGCCCCGCGGGGGGGCCACGTGCGCGGCCACGTGAGGGGCCTCAGCAGAAACGATGATTGAAGATCTCAAAATATCAACATGAAGTCTCTCTGAAGCCGCGGACCGCTCCTCTCTCTTTCTCTCTTTAAGGTATTTTATTAATATCAATAGACTGTTGATTAGTTCCGGGTCGCAGATCTTAATAAACATGCACCTGGTACCGAATCACTGCTTGTTGAATTATGAAAGGTCTCAATGAAAAACACCCCAGTGTCACCGAATCAGGGAAATAATTAGTTTAATAATGCACCGGAAGAATATCCAGGAAATATGGGGAATAATTAGGATCGAATAAATGAGGCGCGTGGTAATTATTTTGTGTAAATGATGTTTCATCATCATTTTTACATCACTATCTTTATTGGCCCATCTGTGCTTCTGCATTGTCAATCTGCATCAAAACAAAATATAATTCATGTGCAACATTAAAGTCATAAGCACTTCTTCAAAGATTAGCTTCATTGTTGTTTTACTTTACTTTATATTTGTGTTCGTTTTACAACAATATTGTATTTTTTTATTATTTAAACTTTGGGCTAAAACGGACATATTCAAATTATACCATTATACCATACACATTATTAACAGGCCTATTTATTAGTAGTATTATTCCAGTGATCTATTTTCCTTATTCAAGTTAGTCGAAAATATAATTCATAAAAAAGAAGAAAAAAATGAACTTTTAGGTAATTATAAAATGCTTAAAATTATTATTGATGTGTTTGTTATGTCTATGGTAAGCAGTTTGTACAATAACCATTTTTTCCCTTCATACACACACACACACACACACACACACACACACACACACACACACACACACACACACACACACACACACGCACGCACGCACGCAGTCAGATTGGGATCGCTATCCCTCACACTCTGACCTCTGCGTGACTTTTAAATGAAAGTAATCCCGTCACGTGACGCGGTATCACTCCGCTCTCTGGAGATAAAGCTGCGGCTTCCATCACGGGCTCCTCCATTATGAGCTGCTTCTGGGGACTTGAATTATCGCCCCTTTATTTCTTTCACGCCATTAAACAGGAAGCTCCTGAAATCATTTGCAAGTCACTGGCCTGTGTGATGCGGCGCGGACACCTCGCGCCGATGAACTGATGACAAATCACGGATTCATCTTGATAAGTGAATCATTTGGCTGCTTCAAACGCGAGTGCGCGTGTTGATTAGAAACTAAATGAAATGCTTAATAAGCGCGTAACAAGCAATACTTTGAGCCACAAATCACGTCAGTATGGTCGCGCATGCGGGATGAAAAAGATGCTTCATGATGAAGTAAATGAAGTGGAGCTTCACACCGCTGTCACCTATTTACCAGCCACCAAACAAATTGCAGGAAGAATGAAAACATGTTCAGGCTTATTTTAGAAATACTGCTGCAGCCTGTGTGTGTGTGTGCTGTGTACCATTATGCAGCAGTGTGTCATAATATATATTATTATTATAGATTATAATATATATCCTTCAAATTGTTTGATTAAATAAAAAAAGTGTTTCTGCTATTTGAATAAATAGTTTCAATAGAAGAAAAAGAGCAGGACCTTTTTAGTAAAACTGTGTTTATGTTATTCCTTTTTCTATTTGATTTCTCACATAATTAACTGTATCAAATAATTATGACTCTGTTATGTTTACCTTTGCTTTCCACCAACAATATTTTCCGTCTCCAATAGATCCATTTTCCTCCTCGAAACTCATTCCCCATTTTCATCAAGACATAAGCAAGAACAAATAACTTGAGGTAATTGTGTTGGAAATTAACTCTGTGGGAACCGAAGTCAGATCAAAAAAAGAAAGAAAAGAAATGCAATCATAAAGATTTACACAGCGGTGTGTGTGGTTCGGCCATTTTAAAATATCACTGCAGAATCTCATGCCTTGCCCTCCCGGTGACTCCATGTACATAAACCATCTTTCACAAAAAAAAACCTTAAGCCCATCATTTCGGGGCGGTTCCCTCGCGCTTTAGATCTGCCCGAAGAAAAGCAAAAGCACAACAACAAAGGGGGAGAGTGAGGGGGCTCGTCTGGGAAGCGACCCGCTGGACGGCGAGCCGCATGCGCGTCCCGGCCTTCAGATCCCAAGCGGAGCAGACTTGGCTCCATCCTAATCTCACAAGTCTCAACAGTCTGCAACTCAAGTTTACCCAGAGGGGCTCGAGCTCCAGCCCCCCCATCGCCCTCCACAGCGGCCCGTCCTCCGCCCGCCTCCTCCAGAGGAACGCTCATGCTCCTGAACCTTCGCTGACTCTCGCACGCCTAATCCTTTAAATGTGAGGAAAAGCCTGAAATGATGAGGAGTTGGGTGTTTTTTCTCCTCCTCTACAGGTGAAGTCCGTGTTTCCTCGTGGCCGACCGGGATCAGAGCAAAGACAACAGGAGATCCTCTGGGTGTAATGGGCCGAGCCGGGAGCCCCACATGGAGCCGTCTGCGGCGGGAAGGCCGGACCGGAGGGTCCCCTGTGTTGGTTGTGAGCTAATCCCTAATCAAGAGGGTTGTGTTGCCCTTTTGTCAGTGACACAAAGTGGTGTGTAACACATGAATAGGTCAGCAACCTCAAAATACCCCTTTTTTTTAATAGATATATAGTTTATTCTTCTGCTGGCCTTATTGCACTGGATGACGGCTCATGGGGCTCACTTAAAGTGACCGAATGCATTCTCACAGCTTGAGTTAAGTTGTTGCCTGTGTGTAGTTATGACGCACAACAGTGTGTGTTTGTATCCGGAGGGTCGGCGGCAATAAGCGGTTTGATACAAACTCATTTTAAAAAGGTCACCTCCACCAGACCGCTGCAGTCCGGCCCCGTCTGATGACGTCACGGCATGTCACATTATGACAACAATCATTTGCCATTTGAGGGTGTTGTCACACACACACACACACCCGCTGCAGACACACTAAAGATGCCCCTGAGCAGTGAGCTCACTCGGGCCTCAGCACCCGGCACCTCCTCTCCTCTCGCTACCCAACCCCTTCTCCTGTGGGAGACATATTTAATTTAATTAAGGCCTGTCAACGCTATTGATTTTGGCACTTTCAATTACGGCCCACCCGTTTATGGGCTCCATGGGCCGTGGATGTACTGAGCTGTGATGAGGGGCCCTATCAGCGCGGGAGCACATGGCGGAGGAGCCTCTCCGTCTTCCTTATGGCGCTGTGCTGTCTGCAGGAGACACTGAGCTATGGCGGCCGCCCCCGTCCCGCCACCCATAATTAATCCCTCATTAGACAGGTCTTTATTGTTTAATTTGTGCCGTTCATAATCAAATTGGGCAGATTAATTGCTACAGAATTCAGAAACGGGGGTGAAAAATAAGCTCTTTTAATTGCCTTCAGGTTTTATGACGCCTCGGGGCTCTTTAGGGCCGTCAGCGGACACCATGAAATATCTCACACACTCGAGAAGAAGTCTCTGAGAGATGAGCCGTTGTTGGGGCTCTCTTCCTCTCTTCCTCTCTTCCTCTCTCCCTCTCTTCCTCTCTCCCTCTCTTCCTCTCTTCCTCTCTTCCTCCAGAGCGGCTGCTTAGCAGAAGCTCATTAAAATGTTTCTCACAGATAGATTTTCCCTTGCAGTCCTAATTGCAAAAGTCACCCTTACAAATTCTCGTGTTTATTTATGATCATGGCCTTTTGCTTGTTTGTGAGTGTGTGTGTGTGTGTGTGTGTGTGTGTGTGTGTGTGTATAAAATATTTATCAACAGAGTTTTATGATCGGAAAAGCAGTGTAAATATGTGAACTTTCTGATTGTGTGTTTTCAGGGCGTAGAGTTATTATTAGTCATATTTCAGTTTCTTCTGGGCGGTGCAGACGGGTTTGGATAAATAGTGTGAGGTGCGACAATAAAACAGTAACAAGCTATTTGCTTGACACATTTTTACAGCATATATTTAAGTGGTGACTAAAACACTAGTAGCTGCTCGCACTTAATAAAAGAAATACTTTTGTACGCTTTGCACCGGCACCTTGTAAATGACGCTGTAAGCCAGATTTAAGTGAAAACAGAAATGAATATTTCAGCCACTTTGTGGAGGTGAAGGTTCACGGAGGTGACTGCAAAAGATAAACCGGGTTTCTACGTCATGAAAATAATCACCGGTGCAAAGCTGCACAATTAGAAGTTGCACTGATTCTGAAGGATAATTTCTCGAATGATATGAGCTTTATTATAGAAAATAGTGATAATTTGAGGGACGTGTTCATAATATTTATTGCAAACAGTGCAACAAAGTAAGTTAGTTCTTTACCTGAACTAAATATAATTGAATATTAATTATGTTATTGCATAAATAAATTACAAGATTACTGCAAATTATAATTTAATTGAAAATCGGATGTTTATAGTAATCTGATGACTTTAAAAAACATTAATACAATCTTAAATATTTTTTCTTTTAGCAATAAATGCAATTTTTTGTGTGCATAGATATCTGTAAACCCTTCTCACAGACGTGAGTGTGTGTGCGTGTGTGTGTGTGTGTGTGTGGCAGGCCTGCCGGCTGGGTGTGTATGTGTACGCAAGGTGTCATGTTTCAATGACATCATTTAATGAGAGCATTGATGTCAAAAGTAGGGTAATTGCGCGGGCTGTCGTGTCACCGTACACCTTGACAATTACAGCGTCACTCAGCGATTATGCTTCATTATCTCTGGCTGAGGCCGGCAGTCCAAACAATGGAGCCGCACAACCCTCCGTGCTAATTGCTAGCAGACACAACTGGACGTGTGGAGCCGGCTAAAGAGGTATATATTTAGCTTCTGTTGAGTGTATGAGGGAATTATGAGGGTGAGTTACCCAAATATGATTATACAACTCCCCTTGATGGACAGATGAGCATAGTAAGAAGTACAAGTGTGCTATTTAGTGATGGAGCTAGCTGTTAACTGCAGCGCAGGAGGGCGGGATCGGGTGACTTGGTGGAAAACGCTGAGAGCCGCTTGAATGGTGGAATTATGGGTAATTCAGGGAAAAGGCTATGGACTCCAACGCTGAACCCCTTTCTGAAATGAGAAGTTGTCTTTACCTTGAATCGTTGGATCCAGACGGGACGGCAGTGATCTCACAATCTCTTCTGGACGCGATATGATTTATTAAACTTCTTCGTCGGCGTTGTTCCCGTGGATGAGCTGGCGCTGTCCTCCATTTTGTGCCCTCACTAACCCCCTTTGCCCTCGCTGCTCCGCTTCAGACCTTATAAGGCAGCGTGGATTCCTCTGGCTTGCATGCTTCTTATTATCTCCACATCCCCCTTATTCAATATCTCTGATGGTTATCGTTGTTGAAGTTGAGGGCCGTGACCAGGAGCCTCGGCCCTTTTAAGCACAACTGGATCCGGGTTTATGTTTTCTGTGTCATACCTGTAACCGTTGTGTGATTGGTTTGGGTTGTGTGCTGTTACTGCGCACCATGACAAACCCCGAAGTGATTATTTGGAGACATGCAGATTTAATTAATAATAAATTCAACCGGTTCAGATGTTTTGCAGGCTTTCAGAGCCATGAGTCCACCGACCAGGTGATGGGGATCAAAGTCAGGCGGCGTCACCGAATAACTTTTATATAACGCGCTTGTTTTAGTCTCACGTCACGCCGCTCAGCTCACTGGGCCTGTAATTCTTCTGGGAAGTTGAAAGCAGTTTAGCGAGTATACCGAGTAGGCAATGACCCAGAGAATGTCAGGCACGCTTTCATTTGGCCTCCAAGTTCTGATCAAATCACTCAGCAGCAGCATTTCTACAGAGTGAATCACAGTGAAGCGTCTCTGTTTCTCTTCTGCGTTTCAGCCCTGAAGACTTCAAGCTGCTTTATTCGGTGACACCTGCGTGGCCGCTGCTGTGGTTAAACACTACAGGCGCCGCAAGTACGGGGGCACAAGGCTATTAGCAGCTACTTGTCACAAGAAAAGTGCAACTGGTGTCAGTTCATAGTGCACATAAACAAATCAACACTGTGTTATTAACAGGTCAATAATCAGCTTTTTCCCATCGTGCAATGAGCAACTATACCATTTGATCAAGCTGCACAGAGCGCCTGCAAGACATATACTTTACATTACATTACACAGTAAATATAGTTTCATCACTACTCTTCATGTAACAGCATATCTGGCTGCTCCTTCTGCTTTTGATACTTCCTATTTAAAACTCTGTCACTGTGAAAAAATGCTGACATGTTCTCGTCTGAAGATGCATCTTTAAGAATGCTAAATAGCGCTCAGTGCTAATGTCTGTTGTTACAGAGGTTAGCATTGGACCGCATGCACATGCACATGTAGTTTCTTGTGAATCGCTCATACATAGATTATTTGAAACCAGCATGAGGACGGTGGACCCGGCCTCCATCAATGAAAACTATGAAACAGGTCCAGAATATAACTTTCGCAGAAAAAATGCCGGTCATAAATTTTTATCAGAAATCTCGAGCATTAAAATCTGTATTTTCTCTTCCAAAACACAGACCATGAGCTGGGGGTTGCGTAGATAATTAAAGTAGCATCGGGCGGTGTTGGCTGCTCGCTCCTCGCTGTGTGGTGGAGCCACAAAGGCTGCACAAACATCTCCTCGGAGGCCCCGCTCCCCGTTTAATGAAACATCGCAGGGGCCCCGCGAATGCACGCAGAGCGGCACAGCGCGATCTGACGGCCGGTGTCACCGGGGCCATGCCAATTATGTTTTCAGCGAAAGCCCACCAACCCCTCTTCCTCCTTCATCTGTGCTTCACGTCCCACACCTCCTCCTCCACAGCCCAGACATAGAATAACAGGACAGAGATATGATTACTAATCTGCCCCCCAAAAGCCAAACACTACAGATGTTGGGATTTGTTTGTTCAGTCATCAAGAAGTGTTTCAAACTGAAGTGTGGGTCTGGAGCGATGACGGTGTAATGAGACTTTCACATGTTTGTTTTTGCCCTGATTGGATCGCGTGAGGGCTGGTCGTGTCTCTCCGAGAGCTCGCCGCTCTCATTACGAGGTGCAGCAATCTACTTTTAATAGCAGCAATTTGTTGCGCGCACCAGGATCGGTGTCATGGACTGTAAACAGGATCGCGCGGACGAGTCCTGAGCGCGGCGAATGTAACACAGCCGTCACGCGCTCTGACTCGGTGGTAATGTGCTGTACGACACGTCCGCCGGCGGGGGAGGAATCACCGAACATTGTTCCCCACCTCGTGGGCCCGATGATGGCTCGGTCCTCTCTCTGCGCGTGACGTCTCCATTGAGGCGCCGCCGCCGCCGCTCCTTCCACATGGACGAGGACGTGATGGAGGACTCTTCTTATGGATTCATTCAGTTTTCTGGCAAAGGTATCGCATTCAGCTGACGAGGACGGATGGACAAGTCGTTTGTCAACTCCTGCAATTGTATAGAAGTGAGACAGCACATGTGTAACTGAGGAGAGAGCAAGAGACAAGGGAATAGAGGAGAAAGCAGGCGCAGAGGAGGTGATTTAGCTTCTGGATGTAAATGTAACCAGAAGAAAAGGAATCAAAGTTAATTGTTTACCACAATAACGTCAAGCCTCCACATTTCTGAACTCATAAGCCATGCATGCATGTTACACTTACAGTGACAAATAACCATATTTAATGATGAAAAAATATTTAAAAACCCTGACACAACAATGGCAACCATGTTTTCCTCCGTCCATATTTATAGAAGTCTTTTCCCCTTGCTGTCTATATTCTCTGATGTCACTCAGACAACATTAATGGATGAACCTCCACGTGCACGACGTCCACAAGAGGCCCGTGAACGAGCCTCTTATGGACGTCCTCGGCGTGAGAGACTGGGTCGCTTCTTTATTTTCGAGGAACAGGATTAGCTCGCCCGTGAAAGGAGACGGCCGCGTAAAGTGACACGATTATGGGCGGTGTCGGTTTCACTTTACAGTCCGAAGAGCTGCCGCTTCTCCCTTTGCCGGCGAGGAAAAAACCTCCGCGGAGATCAACCTCAGCGGCTCGTGAAACCCTGGAGGCCTCGCCCCCCCCTCCGGCCCCTCCGGCCCCTCCGGCCCCTCCGGCCCCTGCGGCGAGCAGCTCATTGGGCGTAAGGAACACAATTAAATTCAGCTGAAGCACGACCCCCGACTGCTCGGCTGGAGCCTAATAGGCTTAAGAGGGGAAAAAATAAATCTAATTGCGTGTTATTGGGCTGAAGTTAATCCCCGTCTCGCTTGACACTAAACTTTTGGCGGGTTACGGCGGCGCTCTGCGGCTCAACAACGACTCAATGCGGAGAGCAAAGCCGAAGAGCTGCACTTGACTCCTCCTGACAGGAAGCCGAACGCCACTAAAAAGCTTCCTGAGTGATGGTTAAGTCTTATCAAGTGCACACTCGTGTCTGGAGAGCGCGCCCGGTGAGATGATGATGTCACAGTGCTGAGGGAGACGAGGGTTCAGTTTCCTTTGGGGATTATGAAAGCTTGGTGTTCCACTGAGTGCATGCACGTTATGAATTCATTGTTTCATTACACATCAGATGGGATTAATATGCAATTACCGCGTCAACTGATCTGATTTCTCAAGGCTACATGAAACGAACCATCGCGATATAAAACACTTAACTCGCTGCTCGCTTTCTGAAATGGTTCCCAGTCCCGGAGCAATCCTGTGAACACATTGTGTTTTTTTTTCCTCCCATAATTGGAGCCTCACGTTTGCCCTTTCCTACATATTATTAAGTTGTTAAAACTATCAAGTCAGAGGTTGGGCTTTTGACCGCGTAGCCACACGCATCGCTAATCCTTTCTCTGTTATTTCAACTCCACAAGATTTGGCCTCTCTCAAGGTTTTCCCTCTAAGTGTACAATACCTTTCAGCTGTGCGTCTGGTCATGGATGTGTTGGTGTAAGATGGCTAAATAGCTTGTGGTGTAAATAGGACCCAGACAATTGAGCCCCAAAGTGGATGGAAACAGTTTTCGAACTTATTTACTTAGGAACGATCAAGAAAACCACCTATTTACATACCAGCCGTTCTTCTTCTGAAGATATAGGTCTGTCTTTAATTTGGTGAGCACTTCTACAACTCACTTCTCACAACGAGTACTAATAGTTCTCACTTGGACGGGCGCCCTGCGGCGTGTGAGCGCTGCAGCACTGTGACGGCCTCCTTCGCTGCGAGCAAACAACGCAGACACAAATCAGTTAAACCTCAGACAACACTGGATTCGGCAGTTTGCAAGAATAACTTGTTCTCCGCTGGTTAGACACCGCTCGTTGCAGCTGAAACTCCAACCAGACCGACGGGTAGCTTCCCAACGGTGGGATGGCAAGACCGGGAGGTGGTTTGTGGTCAACTCGCAGCATGGATCTGGGCTCAAGCCTCATGATATTATCTAAGAGTGTGAAGAGAAACCTCCAACGTCTTTGGAGAAAAAGTCAACAAACCTCCAAATAAAACATAACATAAAACATTTTTTGTAGCTTGAAGGCCACTTATGCCACATTGACTGACACATTTAGATAATATTGCAACCGCTATGCTGCAATGTGAACAGTGTGTTTCTGCTAGCAGAGAGTTGTTAGCAGACGGGCAGCGTGGACACAACAACCTGTTGAGGGACAAGGAACCTGAGACACACCAGGAACACTGAGATTAGACACACACACACACACACACACACACACACACACAGCGCTTATTCAACCAAACCAGTTCAGGGACAACAGTGCGAGGAACATGTGGCCGAACGGCACAAAGTGGAAGACCAGAGCCGGCAGGAGCGTAATGAATGGATGAGTCTCAGGTGTGCAGGCTGATTGGCAGCAAGAGAGAGATTGAGTGCCAAACACACACACACACACACACACACACACACACATTCACACACACACATAACACAAAAGGAATGACACAGGCCTGACCGTGATAGCATTAGCCAAAATGCCATTTCTACCTGTTGATACTTTTAATATTATAATCATCCACTTGTCACATTCCTACTTGCAGAACCAGGTGTACAAGTGTATTAACTTTTAATTAAAACAAACAAACAACTTCTCTGCAAGCGATAGAGAACTAAAAACCTTCAGAGTTTGCTAAAGCAGAAGCAGCTAGCTTCAGCAGCAGCTAGCTTCAGCAGCAGCTAGCTTCAGCAGCAGCTAGCTTCAGCAGCAGCTAGCTTCAGCAGCAGCTAGCTTCAGCAGCAGCTAGCTTCAGCAGCAGCTAGCTTCAGCAGCAGCTAGCTTCAGAAGCAGCTAGCTTCAGAAGCAGCTAGCTTCAGAAGCAGCTAGCTTCAGAAGCAGCTAGCTTCAGAAGCAGCTAGCTTCAGAAGCAGCTAGCTTCAGAAGCAGCTCGCTCTAACTATTGTGAACCAACAGAGCAGGCGACACAGCGGATGAAGCTTCAACAAAAAATACCTCAAACTAAAAGAAAAGTCTGAGAAATGAGCTGAAACACTTGAAAATACTGGAACGCACACTTCATAAAATATATAATTGGCGCCACATTCCAACAGACATCACATGCAGATTGAGCAGAGAGTCTTATCTGGTTGAATGGGAGTCGGCAGTCGATAATTAGCGCAATCAGTCATGTTGTTTTAAAGGAAGGAATCTCCTTGGAAGTACTGTCGAGTCTTTGATCACAGCCTGATCACCTGTCTGCTTATCTGCAGCGCTGCGCACACCAGGCCTCTGTTTAGTGTTCAGATAGCAGCGTCTTTGTCAGCCAAAAGAGTGGCTTCTTCCTTTGTGTGGTCAAGCGCGCAGCCGATGAGCCTTGAAGACGGAGAGCGGCTGGACTTCTGAGGTGAACGCACCGAGCGCCAGTGAAACCCGAAGAGTGCATCAGGTTTTCCCTGGCGCTGATAAAAGCCAGATTTAGTGCCGCTCATAAAACACAAGGCAAATTGTGCGCTAATAGCTATCTACTCCGGGGCCTGGTAATAGGCTCCACTAAATTTCCATCTCAAATAGCACTGCCAACTGAGGCGAAGTCTTCACCGCTTCAACTCTGTGGGTCGGGAGAAGTTCTGACCTTTATTACTCCTCTGGAAAGTAAAAACAACCCTGACTTTTGTTATTAGTTGTGTTGTTTACATATGGAACAATATACTATGCATATACTATGTACACATTGATTGGCTGATAAGAAGGTTTAGAAGAATTTAACATTATCAGTTTTCCACATAATGCTTCATAAATATGCTTTAATATGGGAAGGTATACATACTTGAAGACCACAATCTGCAAGCTAAGGGGTAATAAGTGTTATCATTGGATTAGCTGGTTCATAAGCCACCTTTCCGCTCTCATCGGTCTGGAAGAAAAGTCCTTTCACACGCAATTGAACCCAAAGTTAATATCCAAACGCATCGCAGCAATTATCTCAATATCCGGTCGTATAGAGCCTTTAAACTTGAGCACTATGGACCAAGTCTGAATCCAAACTCACTTGTTTTTTCTCTTTTTAATCCACCTCAGATGTACATGGTGACAGACAGGACGAATGAAGAGGTGACAATGTCGATAAAACATTACAATCACTGCTCTCTTCTTCTGGCAGCGTTCGGTTGTTTTTTGCAGCTGTATTCGATCGCCAGCTTCCACAATCGTATTCACGTAAAAAATACGAGTGCAATTGATTTATATTCCTGAAAAATAATCCGTTGTACCCACAAGCAGCTCGTTGCTCATTGACATGTGCTCTGGCGTCGTCGAACACGACGGTTCCTCCACCGCAGTGCAACAGTAGCTCGGCGGCGACGGCGTGGAAACAAACGTGGCAACAGCATCGACCCGAAGCTCAACATACGGCTCAGTGAACGCACGGAGAGAAAGAACAGCCGCACTTCCTGCTATTCCACGTAAAGCCCCGAACGGAGTTAATCACGATAATAACAACGTTCATCAGTTCACTGTCACAGAGCGCGGATTTCTTTACTTTCCCTATTCCTCAGAGCGACTTCCTCCTCACTCCCCTTTTCTTTCCTCTCCCCCGCTCTCTTATTTCACAGGAATAAGGGGACACATGAATATTAGAAGAAGTCAAGTGTTTAGGAACAGTAATGGGCACAATGCTTCGTTTTGACCTTTACAAAAATGGCCTAAAGTGAAGGAGGAAGGAGCAAAACGTCAGCAGAGAGTTCTGCATTTTGAATATATCGGTTTATATTTTTCTATGTGTGTGTGTGCGTGTGTGTGTGTGTGTGTAACAGAAACAGAAGTACAGACGTGGGGGAGTGAAAGAGAGAGAAGCTGAGAGAGAGAGAGAGAGCAGGAACCTCCTCTGGTATCTAAATGATTACAATGAGTCCCTTTCAAGCCGTCGCGCCCGTCGCTGTGACTTGATATGATTTTTATCAGATGCTGAAATGCTACATTACCAAGTGGGCAGTAAATTATGTCTAAACCAATTACAGCGGGACCCCGTCCGGCCCGACGGCCACAGAGGGCCAAGTGGGAGGGGCCCGAGGGTGCAGGGAGGAAAGGGAGGGTGGGGGGGAGGAATGAGAGAAGGATATGATAGGGTGGGTTTAGGGGGTGAGGGGGACGGCTGGAGTTTGTCTTGATTAGTGGAGTCTGGGGATGCATGAGAGTCTGGCGATAAGGCCACTTGCAGGGAGTGTGTGTGTGAGTGTGTGTGTGTGTGTGTGTGTGTGTGAGAGAGAGAGAGAGAGAGAAAGAGAGAGAGAGAATCAGAAGAAATGCACATAAACAGAGGTTATTATGTGTGTATATGTTTGTGCGTGTGTGTGTAGGCGTGGATTTATGTGTGCGTTCAGGGAAGGTGTGTGTCTGTCAGAGGTCACAGAAATCAAAGAGGAGAGTCATGGGAAAATGTGTTTCAGAGCTGCCCCCAATAAAGCAATAAATTAGCCTCGGTTAGCTCGCGCTAGTCGGGGGAAGCTGCTGAATTGGTTTCATGTATCTGGGCAGAGAATCGCTGCATGTTCTGCTTTTTATTGTCAATAAACTGAAATGTATCAGTGGAAATGGACGCGGAAGATAAGGAAGATATTTCTGAAAACACACACGTGGGGGGAAAAGTAATTGCACAACATTTAGCTTTATTTTTCATTACAAACCAGCTTACTGAAAAATAAATAATTTAATCTACAAATTGTTTTGACTTGTGTAGTTTTTTGATAAAAAAAATGTTATATGACTTTTGATTATTCCTGTGATGGGTATTTATTTATTAAAATGCTTTCAGGGTTTGGACCATGACTGAACTGGAAGCGGCCGCACAAGCAGAACGATGTGGAAACAGCAGCAGCGAATGCAACGTGACGTCCAGAGGAAACGGGCGTCGCTCCATGATTTCAGCACAAAGGTTTCTCCCAAAGTTTTGCTCCAGAGCGATCGTGTTTCAGTGCAGAAGTCGATAACGTTTCTTTCTGCTCGCGCTGCCGTGTGAACCTCAAACACTCAGAAACGTCTTCAAACCTCTGATTAACAAACCGGTTGAATTGTGCAAAAACATCTGTTTCATAGTTTACATTTCTTTACAAAACTGTGAGGAGAATTTGACTTCAAGTAATGCCTCGAAACTAAGAGTTCAAAAGTCTGTGTGTGTGTGTGTGTGTGTGTGTGTGTGTGTGTGTGTGTGTGTGTGTGTGTGTGTGTCTTATCTTGTCCATCTCCACTAATTTGTTTATTCCCATCCTTTTCATAAACACCATTAGAGGGCAAATAGGTGATAGTGAACTGGAATGGCTCTCCCTCCCATTTGCTGGGACGTTTAAGATAAAGTGCAGAGATTCAGCATCTTTATGTTCCTCCGCCGCGTCGCAGACTTCTGGAATAACTTTCCGTCGTCTCTTTTGTTCGGCTGCTTTCTGCTGAGCCGTGCTGTCATCGGGGGGAAACAATCAAAGTCCCTTCCAGAGCTTTCAGAGAGGAATAGTGATAATACAATCAGGATCAATGGCAAAGTGTGCAAGCGAGAGTTAAAAGGTGCAATACGACATAATAAACCTGAGAATGAACTGCAGCATCGATGCTGAAGTGCTTGTTCCCCTTCATGCTTTTATACATTTTCTATTTGTGCATTTATTCCACCAACATGCCATTGTCATGTCTAATTACATGTTCTAAACATGATGATGTCCAGTGGTCAGATAAGAAATTGGACTTTGTTGTTTAAAACAACAAGACAAACCTTTCATCCCACGGCCAACATTTGCCTTTTTTTATTTTTTTTTTACATTTTTGTGTCCATTTTCCTTGTTTAAAAGGAGGCTTTATTAAAAAATGAAATGAAAATCCCCTTTCTTCATGATGTTTATTCTGCCTTTCCCCATATCCGCTCCCGCTCCGTCTATATCCTCCCACCGCTGCTCTCCATAGTCCCGGATGCAGCGGCTTGGAGCCAGCGATGGACGGCAGATGAAAGGGGAGAAGCGAGCGGGGAAGATGGTAATGAAGCGGAGGGAAGAGACAAGACGTCCCTGCGGGGACCCCGACGCCTCGCGGGGCCCCGCCGGCCCTCCACGTCCACGGCTCCCTGTGGACGAGATGTGTCGCAGGATGTTCTGGGTCGGACCACGTCTGAGCAGATAGCCAAACCTCCGCCGAGGCGTTTGATGTCGGGGAGTGTAAATAAAGAGGGAATGAGCTTGAACTACAGTCGAGATCAGCTGATCTGAACCTGACTTCTTCCGGTGCCTGTACATGCGCCCCTCCTCTCTACCTCTTCTGCTTCATGGACTGTGGCTATTTGGATCGTGTACCATGCATATACTACTTATTATATTCATGTAATGTTCTGTAACTCGCTGTTCCTTTTGGTCACATGACATCTATCGCTTCTGTCCATCCTGAAAGAGGATCCTCCTCTGTTTCTCTATGGAGCTTCTTCCCTTTTTCCCCTGTAAAAGGGTTTTTACTATCTTTATTTGGAGAGTTTTTCCTCATCCTGGATGTCATGTGTGTGTTTTGGGCGATACAAAATAAACTGAATTGAATATAACCTCATGCTCACACACACACAGTCTTTGACAAAAGGTTCATCACAACGTTCAATGCGTCCAAGTCTTTTCTAACGCTGTCGGCCTGACGGTGTGAGTGGCGAGCGGCAGCCTGCGACGTCATCCTGTGCGCGGCTCTGCTTTTCCTCAACAATTTACCACTTTAAAAGCCCGATGGCCAATCTGCAGACAATCGTCCCCTGTAACACTATCTGGGCCCCGCTGATAAAATGCAGATGTGGCTCCTCTCAATGTGAATTTGTGACCCATTAAGTGGAGCCCCTCCTCTTTGCTCACCGCTCCATCCCTCCCTCTTGGCAGAGACCCCAGACCGCCTTTTCACATGCATTCCCCAAAAGCAGGTATGTGGATAGTATCAGGCTAACGAGTCACAATGGTGAATTTGTTCAACAAGGAGCGCCGCATTACTTAAATCCAAGCGTGGCTCTCCCCTCGCTTTGAGATCGGCGGACTAGATTGTCGCAGTCTCCCCAGCGTCTCGTTTAGGGACGGACAAAAGGTGAATTCAAGCGCTCCCTTTGAGGTTCACGAGACCCGACTCCGCTCTATTGATGTCGAGTCTCCCAAAATGTCTCCATTGGTCGGCCGTCGCCGCTGCGTCGCTCTGCCACACTTTGCTTGTGCTTCAGTTGTAAAAACAATGAGAGCAACTAATTGAAGCATATATATATATATATATATATATATATATATATATATATATATATATATATATATATATATATATATATATATATATATGACTCAAATACACGCAGGAGTACAAACCGGTCTCAGGAGCAACTGAAGGTGTGTTAACTTTCCCACAATCATCCGCATTTGTCACATTATTCTGCATCAATGCTGGTTTGTATCTATGCTTTGTGCTCTCGACAGGACGTCTGCTGCGAGTGTTTACTTTGGATGATGGTTATTTTAATTGCAGGGTAAGTTAGGACCAGCCGAACAAACTAGTTCTGCAAGTTTACACACTGAGCCCAGTGATACTGACATTATCTAGAGCAGCAGCCTGTAAAGCATTCAACGTTGCTCTAGCAGAAAACACCATGTAAACACTTATGCTTAACATGCTGCAAACTTTTATTCACATTTGGGATTTCCAACATTTTGGCAGGATGACATTTCTTTAACATTTGTGTTTTTTAGTTGGCGAGAGAAGCAGCTTTTCTTTCCCACAATGCCGTCTGTCTGAACACGGCCTCCAGGCCTCTGAGTGTAATGCAGTTGGAAGGATATCAGTTGACGTTAAAGCACTTCTTGGGGTTGTATCCACATGATTAAATGCACTTATTGTGACTCCCTTTGGAGAAAAGCATCAGATAAATAATGTGAAGTGAATGCATACAAAGATCCTGAGTTTCATAACTTAATAACTACGCACAGCGGTCGGCCAGGTATGCAGCTTCCAACGTCAGCACTAAACGTCACGATTGTTTATTCAGCTTTCTTCTCGCGTCTACGTGTTCCTTTGAATGTGAACAACCGCGTGCGACACCTCGCGTGACGGATAGAGGAACCCTGAGCTCGGGTTTCGCCGGAAACACGAGCAGCGGCCTCCTGGGAGAAAGTCATTGAAGGGATTTAGCGATGGACAGAGTGTAAGAATAACCCGGCCTTTACCTCCACGTGAGTGATTCATAGCGTGTGAGCTGAGTTGTGGTTCTGGGCCGACTGAACGGCTGCGGCTCGGAGCAGCAACCTGGATTACATGTGAATCTCACAGCGCCGAAACCAGGCCGGAGCAGTTAAACCCAGACTCTGTGTCTAAGTGCATCAAAATAAAATCAGTTCCATTTAAGTGAAGCGAGTAGCACGGAGGCTCGCTTGTGCACGCCGGGGACGGCTGGCTGTCACACCAGAGACGCTCGGAGTCGGGTTCACGGGCAATAAATTGCATTTCAAGATTTCCATATAATTCCAGTAAATTTAGCTTTGACCACCCTGACCACTTACTGATTTCAAATCGTCCAAATAACAGTGTTTCAAACTGTTTATACTGACCTCATTGTTCAATTTGTAAAGATCCCCCCTCCTCCTCATCTGTGGCTTGGCCCGGCGGTGCCTCTGGCGATGCTTTTACATACTCTGTGATCTAGCTCATTGCACCACTTCACTGTGAATAGAGAGAGTTAAAGTCAAACCCCGGGGTAACAGAGGAGAGCATTATGGATGAGCAGCCTGCGAGAAAAAAGACCCATTGAAAAAAAAAAAAAAAGAAGCCCTTTGACAGTTTAATTGGTCGAATTAGTCACGATATTCAAATCGTCTCTGTTGAGCAGCCAATGACTGAAGTGTGTTCTCCTGGAGGCCGGGCCGACCGCACCGCTCGCTCCAGATTGCAAACGAGACGCATTAGGCTCTCGCTTCCTGCCAGAGAGTCCAGCGGCACGGCGCCGGTGCCAGTGCGGCTTCGTGAAAAAAGTTCCTCTGCTACTTTCTGGCTACATGGAAAACATTGAAAACTCCTTTATAATATCTGTCAGCTCCCCCCGGGCTCCAACATAAACAGGTGTTCCACCCAAAGCAGTGTATTTACTTATGTCAGGGCAGTGCTTACATATACAGACACTCAACACACTTTTAACATTCTCCTCAGTGCTGCAGCGGAGCGGCTCTTGGCTTCGGTGTCTGCGGCCGGCTACACACTGTTTCAAGGAGACAAATTAAAGCCATATAATTTGCCTGCTGAAAGACTCGCTCTGTATCGCAGGTGTGAGGCCCGACGCAGGCGTTAACTCCCTCCAGCCCCCCCCAACACACACACACACATGGTACATGCTCACACTAACATGTATGTAAGACCGCTACAAGAAATATGCCTCGTAGCAGTCACTTACGTCCCCATAGCACGGTTAAGGTGGTTGTAAAACATGCCGGCCTGCACACGGCTCCAGCTTGTAATAACAGGTGATGACAGTAATATGAGTGTGTGTGTGTGTAGATGATGTGTGTGATTGTGACAAAATGTATACGCACGCATCGCTGCAGAGAGAAAGAAAGTCGTGGATCGTAGAGGATCAGTCCGATTAGTGAAGAACTTGTTTAAAAAGTGTGATTTCCTTTTTTTTTGCAAGAGCAAAATGATAAAAAATCTGTTTTAGCATCGTGCCGGTGCCTTAAACCTGAAAAGAGGATTTGTGGTGCAGCGGAAACAAGCTGACAAACTATTTACACTGTCTGCCGTTTGATGCTAGCAGGTACAGCGTATTGTGGGTTTTGTGTAACATCAATCGGCTGCAGTAACTGTGCAGCATCCTAAGGCCTGTGCAGAGATCGACACCGAAACCTGCACCCACACATCATATCTAGCATCCCACACCGGAATATATATAGATATATAAATATCTATATATGTGTGTGTGTGTATGTATGTTGCACATAGCTACTTGGAGGATGGATAAGCTGTTGTTTGTCAAGAAATAGTTCCATCCCGTAGTCAACGGGCTGCACAGCCTGCAGCTCCCGAAGAGGACTGGATGCTGTGTTTTGGAGACGCCGCCCATTCTTTCCAATGAAAGCTGCTCACCAGCCGAGCCAGGAGACTTCCTGTTGCCTCGCCACACACATTAAAGACACGGCAAAAATGTACTAATATGGCTCTTATGTTTTATTGGGTCTAATAAATGAATGTTTCACTTCAGAGTTTTTGGTGGATGGAAATTAATTCATTCCTTTTATCATGATTGTGTGTGTGTGTGGGGGGGGGGAGTATTTCTGGGGGTTTTGGGCACCGCGGGACCTGCAACTCCAACTGTGGGCTCGATACCCAAAAATAAAAAACTAAAGAGCATCTCATCTCACGCTCAGAGAAGAAGCAAAAGAACACAATAACGATTCCTTTAAAGAAAGCTGAGGGGGGGAAGAGGATGAGAAGAAGAAGAAGAAGAAGAAGAAGAAGAAGAAGAAGAAGAAGAAGAAGAAGAAGAAGAAGAAGAAGAAGAAGAAGAAGAAGGGCACTGAAATGCCGAAAGTAATAATCCTTATGAGACACAAAGGCGTGCCCTCCACGGTGCTGTATGTGTGATAGTGTGTATGTGTGTGTATGTGTGTATGTGTGATAGTGCGGCTTGGCCTTCAGCCACTTCCAACAGTTAAAGAAAGCACTGGAGAAGAGAGCCCGGGCTGTCCCGTCCTCTCACCTCCCCCAGCCTCCCTCTCTGCCTCTCTGTATGAGCGCTTGGCAGTTTTACGCATGGCTGGGAGCAATTTCCCACAATGTGTAAATTAGTCAATCTCCCAAGTCAGTAAAGTGGCCTTTGATGGGGAGGACATTAATGAAGTGTACCATTAGGCCTCACATTTGTATTCTTAGGGGCTCTCCGAGCTTTTGATGTCGCCGGGCCCCATGGCTGATTATCCACATGCCAGCGCTGCATGCCTCTGTTCCTCAGACGGGAGGGAGAGAGGGGGGGAAGCAAAGATGCTGAACGTTTAATGTTCTTTTCCTCGCTGCCCTGCTTGGACCGTCCACGCGGTCCTGCCGGCCAATTGAAATTGGCAGGAGAAAGAAAGAGAACGAGGGAAGGCGAGAGAGAGAGAGAGAAGAGAGGGAGAAGAGAGGGTGAGCGGTCCCAAAAACAAAAAAAGTGCAGTCTCGGAGCCGGACTTCTCTCTGACACTTCAAAGCGCTGTCTGGAGTAAATTGCTGTGGACCGCTTCATTCAGAGTGGAAGGGCTTTCCCTTGGCGGATGACAGTTGCATGGTGACAAAGTTCAATTGGCACTGGTTGGAGGGGGGAGGAGGGGTGGGAGGTGGGGGTGAGGAGGGGGGGGGGGCAGATCAAAGCAGGACCATTGTAATGGTTTTGTTCCGTGGAAAATCGCTTTTTGTCCCTGGCCTTTTCAAGCCAACTCCTGGCTCCAGTCAGAGTAAATGGGATTTTTAACTCCCTTGTGTGGGTGGAGGGGTGAGGGGGGGGGGGGGGGTGGAGGAGCAGAGGGAGGGGAGATTCTTAGCCTCAGGGTGAGGAACTCAAGACCCTCCCCGCCTCCTCCTCCTCCTCCTCCCGCTCCTCCTTTAACCCCCCCGGCCTCTCTCTCTCTCTCTCTCTCTCTCTCTCTCTCTCTCTCTCTCTCTCTCTCTCTCTCTCTCTCTCTCTCTCTCTCTCTCTCGCCCCCGCTGACAATGCCAGGCCAACTTTGTTGATGTTGTTGCTCTCTTTCATCTCAACTCGCCGTCACCGTCGTCACGGGGAGAGTTTAGAAGAAGCCATCGTACAGTTATGTTTCTTGTAATTATTCCAGGAGACACGGCGATGACTTGCACACCAGCTCGTTCCCTCCTCCTCACACTTTGTTGTCCTGGGAGAGAAAGATATGAACTAACACTCATCCAGCGTCTCGTCCTCCTTCATGCCTCCTTTCCTCTCAGCAGCACTTTTTTGAAGCAGGATGTGAAGACTCAGCACGAGGAAACATTCAAACCTGCAGTTTTTTAGGGCTTCAGTGACCAACAATACTTGCTTTCCTGTTGGATGAATTACTTATGTAATATTATGCAGATATTCATGTTTCCCAGGAAATGAATCCTAATGAATTTGATTATCTGCCGACGTTTTCCATGAGTTTGATATTCGGGTATTTTCTTCCTCAACGACTGAATCAGCTGACGTCACATCTGGTTGGGACACGTTTTCCTTTCTGTCGTCTTTGTATTTATTTAAAGACACATTTTAAATATGTTGGTAACAGCGGATCCTCTCGCGTGTCAAAACATGCATTCACCTCTTCTTCTTCTTCTTCTTCTTCTTCTTCTTCTTCTTCTTCTTCTTCTTCTTCTTCTTCTTCTTCTTCTTCTTCTTGCCACGCGTGCGATCTGTCCAGCCACAGCTTTGTGCCGCCTGCGGACGTCTTCATTCGATCCACACGGACGACTTTTATGTCACACAGACCGAAGCAGACCAACAAACACAGGAATGTGTGTGTGTGTGTGTGTGTCTCACAACAACGTGTGTGTAGCTGTAGCCTCTTGTTTGTTTCATTGTGGTCTTTGCCCTCTGAATAAACATGACACAGAGCGCTGGTCCACATTAATGCAACATGCTCAGTGTGTTAAAGTTTCATTATTTAAGACAAACTTCATCTTCATCACCTCCTCCTCTTCTCTATAATTTGCTCGGCTATTCCTTTATCTCTGTGCAAACTCAACTAAAAATAATCAACCGTTTTTGCAACAAATCTTCGTATTTCATCGTCGTTCATGAGTGACAGTAAGTTTCTGAGCACCATAAAGTGTGTGTGTGTGTGTGTGTGTGTCTGTGTGCCTGCACACACACAAGGTAGGAGGATATTTTAGTAGCCAAGTGCGTCACACGGCGCTGCAGCTCGCTCTGTGTGATTGACTGTACGAGCTGCCGGCCAAACGTCTCCGTTTTTTCCCTCGAGCCGGGGGAGAAAAGTGTTATTTCTTCAAAAGCCCCATTTGAGAAACCCCGCAAGCCTGTAATTGCTCGGGAAAAGGCCGGACAACCTGCCAAGCCAAACACTTGAGAGGGAATTTGAAATATTGTAAACAGTAGAGTAACCCACTCACTGTGGAGACGGGAGGGGAGGGAGAGGAGCCGGGGCGTCGGAGGGATGGAAGGTGGTTGCGGATGAAACATCGAGTGCGAGAGAGAAACACTTACAGATTCATACGCATGGACGACGACAACAGCTCGCCGCTTCCTTTGAAGCGCCACCAGGAGAGGAATGAACGTCACAGGAGAGTTCTTCTTCTGCAAACTCAAAATGCAGATGTTTGAGGATCACACTTTCTGCAAAACTTTAAAAAAAAATCTTTCCCCACATAGGAGATGTCAGTAATAACCCCCCCTCCTCTCCTCTCCCCACTTTCTGAACAGGGAATGTAGTTTATGATCACCACTAACCTCTTTTATGTGTTGACACAATATTTTTCTTGTGCTGTCAAATAAAAGCGGGGGATTATTATTCTAGCGCGACCCCCTTTTCCCGTCTTAATGACCCGAGCCGTGCTCTCCCGGAGTAGGAACTTTAAAACCCAGTTTGGGTTCAGTGCCGCTCGGCAGTTCTGTCGGCTTGTTCCCCTCCTCCTCCCCTTCCTCCTCCTCCTCCTCCTCCTCCTCCTGCTCCTTGCTTTCCTCACTCGCTTTTTTTAAAAGCCAAAATCCCCCGACACCAATTAGAAGGCAAAAACGGAAATCTTCAACCAAACATGACATTTACAGGCTCGAACTCCAGACTTTGAACAGCCCCCCCCCCCCCCCTCGCCCTCACACATATTATGCAGGAGTTTACGTGCTACACACACATACACAGAGTTGGATGTAATCAAAACCAAATTGATGCATTCCTATGCAGTTATATCCTCATATTCACGTTGTTTGATGGTTACAGAGAATCGTTGACCTGCAAACAAAGGTTGAACCTCCATGAACCCAAAGCAGCTCCTCTTGTTTCATTTAAATGAATCCTCGTGTCGGACTGCCACCCTCAGCGTCAATCTGTGTTCGTCTGCACACGCTGACATCTACATGTGTCTGTGTGCATGTGCTTTAACCAGAGTGCACCACAGCATGCAATAAGATGGAAACACATCATTAACTCAGACCCCCCTCCTCTTCCTCTTTCCTCTCCCTAAGCCTACAGAGCGTACACAAAAACACTCGGGTAATTACTGATAATTAAATCAATTACAGGCGGTCTGTGCAGAGCCGGCTCTGGATGGCGGCGGCCGCGTCAGGGCGCTCCAAATATCTGAACGGCACAATCCAAATGTTCTCTAAGAGCTGTGTTTTTTTGTGTCCGTGTGGGCGGGGCCAAGGCGGCGAGGCCCTGTGAGCGTCAGCGACCAGCTGATTAGTCGGCTCTTCCTTCCTGCGGAAGAGGCTCTGCAATTTCAACCCAATCACATCGTTTGCTTTAAAAGGTTTTTTTTGAACGGCTGTAAAAAAAAATTAGCCGGGGCAATTAAATTGTTTTTACTCTTTCTTTTCCCCCGGATGACTATCTGGTGCTCTTGTGGTCATGGTCGACAGAAAAGAGATAAAATGGACCATTTACTGCGTCCTCTGGGGGTGGGCTCACCGGGCCGCAGGGCCGGGCAACAGGATGCTCTGCTGCTTCTCCATCAAGGGGCAAAAGCCACTTCTCACTACGAGGAAGTGTTGAAGAAAACAAAGGTTTGTAGTCCAAGAAGAAAGAAACCATCTCAGTCAGACCAGGACAGACTGCTCAACCTTTCTATTTAAAATGAATTAGCGGATTCTGATTCATTGATTTATGTTTCAACATGAGCTGCAACAAGTCCAGCAGGTTTTGGGTGGCGTTATTAATTATTAGCTGCGTCTGACGTGGAGCAGTGGAGTGCTAGTGAGGGAGGAGAGGGGGGGTTATCAGATGCAGATTTGTGGGTAAACCACAGTGGGGAGTGGCCCCGATGTCTCTGTGTGGTTTTGATAAAGATAGAGATTTATGCTCTTCCAGCGTTTATGGGTCTGGCCCATTGTGGCGCTGCTACTCAGACCTGCCGCCACCTCGTTCTCCACAAGCTGGGAGGGAGACGGATGTTGTTAACGGCTCCCCTTCTTCCTCGTACCCCACCTCCTCCACGCTGTTACCCCCACCATGCCAACGAGGGGCCAAACGCCGACGGAGCGGTGGCTCGGTGACGCGTCACGTGACCCGGCTGATGACAAACATGTGCCATGAAGAGGTAAAGACGTGGCAGCTGCAGAGAGGATTTCCCCAGGGCGCGTCTGCCAGGCCGCTGTCTGCTTGTAGGTTATCAGATCAAGCACAGACGTTGATATCGAGGTTAATCATGAAGGCCAATCGAGCCTCAGACAATGCACACCTCCTACTGGGGATGAATACTATTTTAAAAAAGGGAATAATGCAATTGTTCAATGACACCAGTCCGTTGTAAATAAATGTGCGTTGTTGAGCATCATCAGTCTTTGGTATCGCATCCCGCGGGTCAGCACAGGGGCAATCCTGATTTAAAGACAAAAAGATGTCGTCGGTTAAATGAGAACGAGGCGTTTGTGTTCAGCGGAAGCTCCTCGAGGACGGACGTTTGCTGCAGATCGTCCACAGAGGCTTCAGTCGGAAGAGCGAGGGCACAGAGGGTGGGGCGGGGAGGGCGGGGGGGGGGGGTTTGGGGGTTTGGGGGGTGGGGTCGGGGCGGTTGGGGTTAGTGCGCTGCTGTGCTTGTCCCCCCTGGCTTATTGAATTACCTAAATGAGCAGAGGAGACCAGGCTGGGGCTCTTAGTTGTTTGAAGTTTACAAATCATTGTGACTGCTCTGGGGCTCGGGGGGAGGTGGAGGGGTGGAGGAGCGGGACGGGACGTCGGAGGGAGGGGGGGTGTCTTTTGATGCCTTAAATAAAAACATCAGGGAAACAAACAAACAAGGGAAAGGACGGGGATGAAGATGGAGACGGCGAAAGAGGCGGTAAGGAAACACCGTGTTGCACATGGAGACCTGAGAAGATGGAGACGCTCCAGAAACCACTTCCTGTGTCTGATGGGGAAAGTTCAATGTTGGTGTCTGAAGACAAACTGTCTGTGCGGGTGTGTGTCTGTGTGTGTGTGTGTGTGGGAGAGAGAGTTTGTCTTAAAGTTCGCCATTCAAGGAAATATGCTTATTTCCTTTCTTACTGTAAGTTAGAGAAGCTTTAGGTGAAGCTACATCCAGCAGCCAGTTAGCTTAGCTTAGCATAAAGACCATAAACCAAGGGAAACAGCTAGCCTGGTCCCAGTATAAAGCTTTTTATATACGTAGCGCGAGCCTCCGCTGACGGTGCACGAGGTCCGAGCGTTTACACCTTGTATGAATATATTTGTCGCATATTTTACGCCACAGAGCGTAAAAACTAAATGAACCGTCACATGCTACAGAATACCTGTCTGTTATCTGTGCACGTGACAGTAAAAACATCTTGAATCTTGAACATGCTGACACCAGCGCTCTGGTTTTCTTATCCTTTATGCTACGCTAAGCTAATTAGCTACCGTTGACGTAATTTTTGCAGCTCACACATGAGAGTGCTATCAGTCTTCTCTCTGAAATGATGCCAATTAACATGTTTCCCAAAGTGTCCTGTAATCCATAGAGGACTTGCTGTTGTCTTTCCTCTCTGTACGTCCTCAGAACTTCGCTCTGAGCTTCAGTAGACGACAGACCTTTGCTCTGAAAGATGGAAAGATGGAAAGAAATGCTGTGCTTTGTTTCATTCCCACGTGGATCCAGTCTTCAAAATTATATTAGGAAAACATGCATGAAGCCGTTTGTTTTTCCTTTTACAGATTTAGCTTTTTCACATGAAAATGTAACTTTCGAGTACATTTTGCCCCTGAACAGCGCTGATCACTAGGATTCTTCTGTGCAGACCAATCAGCATTGAGTCTGGGTACGACGGAGGAAAGATAGCTTGTTGCTGCTACAATCAGGGGCCTTGTCCAAGCTATTAGGTGGAACTAATTAATTATGGCATGGAAATGCGTTAAAACGTCTCTCTCCCACTGAAGACAACATCCATTTTCAGAAATGGAAAAGCCTGAAATGTAATTAGTTACATAATCATGGCAAAATAGGGTTGACCTGATTCAAACCATATTGTTCCGATTGCATGGCCCCACTTCCCGTTTCCATTCCCCAAAGCAGCCGTAACGCAAGTATTCTGCTTTCAAAAGATATTTACCGTTCTCTCTCGCAGCTTTTCAGATTCATGAGGCCGACTCTCACACACACACACACACACACACACACACACACACACACACACACACACACTCACATGCTCACGACTGAAAAAAATGACAATGGGGAACGAGTGATTTCCGCCTTCAGATGACCGGGAGCTCAATCAACAACTGTCTGGGGACGGTGCAGGAATCCATTTCAACTCCTGGACCCGGCGGCCCGGCGTCTTCGTAACCACGCGACTCCGCTCTAATTGGACGACGCGATGTCTGGGAGTTCTGAGGCTGGACAGAACTCACGGCAAATTACCGCTCACTTCCTGTTCGCTCTGAGCGGGCGCTGCAGCCGTCGAGGGAGCTGTTGGACTTTGAAAAGTGTTTGCTTAGCTTTGGCATCTCCGGTAACCGTGACCCCCGACGTAATGAAGAATCATTTAGCGTTCTGGAAACTTCTTTGTGTGTGTGTGTGTGTGTGTGTGTGTGTGTGTGTGTGTGTGCACGCCTTCTTTACAACAGCAACATCCCAACTGTGCATGGAAGACTCAGTAAAACCAGAAGGTTGAAATTGAAATGACACTTTTTCTTGGTGCTGAAAATTATCTTGAAGAGAAAAGAAACAATTGCTGCTCTCTTTATGGTAAGTTTATTGTATAATGAAGCTGTTCTGTAAGTGTAATGGAGGAAAAAAAAGATTTAAATAAGCATAAGAGTAACGAAATAATCTAGTTTGGGTTTGTAACCTGATGCAGACCCGTCTGAGGAGCTGCGCTTAGAAACGGGCAAGCACGTGATTGGATGAACCACCTGTCAATCAAAGAGCGAACACTAGAGCAGTCAGGGCCTTGATTTGCTCTTCTTTGAATGAAAGAAGAAACAAAGACAAATGCTCTGCAGTCCTGATACAACTGAGCATCGACATGAACGCTGCTGTTCAGATTGAACAAACAGCTTTCTGTGATCGGCCTTTCACATTTGGGGTGAAACAGCGAAACAAATCACTGAAGCCAGAATAAAAGCTAGAATCAAACAGACTGCTGCTACTTGAGCGAGGCTTTCAAAGTGATATGTTCCTCCATACGATGCAGGAGGTGAGGTACATGAGATGTACATGAGTTGTGTCCTTCGGCTCCATCAGCTCTCCGTCTCCGTGCTCCCGCCTGCTGGAAGCAGTGGAGGAGGATTGGTACTGACATCTGGCAGTTTGATAAAGTGGATTTGGTTTCTTCGGGGCAATTCCAGGCTGCTCTCCGCGGGCGCCAGGCCTCCTCTGGTTAGTGTATGACTTACATGTGTAGGAGGGGGGGGGGGGGCTGTGTGTGTTGGTGTGTGTGTATGAGAAAGAGTGTCAGTATGTACAGTATACAGTAAGCAGGTAGCGTGTGTGTGTGTGTGTGTGTGTGTGTGTGTGTGTGGTGCGTGGAGCGGAGGGGAAGCGGTTAGTTCAAATGGAAACCAGCAGTCCCCTCTACCATTTACATTAATGCAGGCCTTTCATCACCAGCTCCCCTAAAGCACGGCCCCTCTCCTTCTAATTTACTTTAAACACACACATTAGTCTCATCAATAAACACTAATGGCTCCTCATGAAACAGAGGGCTATTTCCCCATTTTTCAAATAAAAGGCCCTTGTCCCTGCAGAGCCTCCGAGTCCGATCTAATCCATCGCTGCGATGGCTGATCCGTCCTTCCGTAACATCCCTCACCGCGGATTGGAGACAATAAACAGCATGGCGGCGTGTCCAAATGGCTGACATGCAGCCTTTCATTGCACATGGGATGAGGACAGTAATGGCTTTCTGTACATTTCCTCTTAAGGCAAAATAAGGTGGTCATTCTTCTCTTTAAGGGACCCGTTGCATGTGTCCCCATTGCAACAGTCTTCTGGTATTAATATGAGACGTAAACAAAAGCCAAAGTGACCGTCGTGAAGCAGCTTTTTGAGAATTCATTTGTCTAACTGGGTTAAAGGGCTTTTGTAGCAGAGCCATAAGATGAAAGCTCTTCTGAAAATGATCTTTCAGTTTACTTTCATTCAACTAAACAATATTTACAGAGAGAAATCTGGAGTCTGGGAGCAAAAAGAAGGGAAAATACTGGCACTAAAATAACAGCTCATGAGCAACTTTTGCATTTTGAAGTTGCAAAACGTCTTTTTGGTGCCGTGTTTAGTTTTTTACGCGGCTTCAGAAACTGAATGATTACTCAAGCGTCTGCTCCGAGCGTCTGATTTATGGACGTGTTGTGGGCTGCGAGCTCCGCTTCAGGATGGGACCACATGAAAGCCGAGGTGGAGGTCGACAGCACAGGCCTTCTGTGGCTGTGAAAACATCGCGGCTGTTTTCTCGCCAGCTCACACCGAGCAGCGCACAGACGCGTCATTCTGCCGCCTGAGCGCCGCGCGCTCCACGATATAAATAGGATTAATTAAAGCAGGAATACAATCCATGAAACGGTCTTTCTCACAGTGTCGGCGCTGGAGAAGACATGTCTTATCAGCTCTTTGCATCTTGAGCAGAACATTCTTGGTTCTTTACCCGCTCGTCACATATGAGAACGTATCGGCCGAGCAGCGCGTCATACGAGGAATGAGAAAGAGAAATAACGGAGCTGCAGGTGAAGGTCAGCATTAATACAAATAAACTAGAATACACATGGAAATATTGATGTGGCTTTTCGTCAGTTAAAGTCCTGTTTTAAACGGAAAAGAGAATTAAATATCAAAATCAATTCAACTTTATTGGCTATGTGTGTGTATAAATATATGGAATTTGACTCTGGCTACACATTGCTAATGTATATATATATATATATATATATATATATATATATATATATATATATATATATATATATATATATATATATACAAATAAAAAAGAAAGAAAAGAAAAATACATAAAAGACATTAAAGACATCTACATACAAGTTTTATTGTATGTATTTTTCCATTTGCCTTTTAAACTGAAGGAATTATTATTTCTCAAGTGTGAACATGTATTATTTTTTTATTCTCAAAGTGAAGTACTTTTACCTTCATACACCGCTGCTGCCTTATTATTAAGAACATCTCAAATATTAAACATTTACAACTCAAATCAAAAACTTAAATAATCCAAAAGCGGGGCTTTAAACGTGAGATCACATGGTCAACCAAATAAATACGTTTAAATGCCTAAAATAAACAAACGTAGTAACTTTTTCTGATGTCAGGAGGAGATATGGACCCAACGTGTTGACTATCACATCCCTTTAAAAGAACAACACTCAGAGAATCAACATGAAGCTGATAATATCCACATAGAACAATTACTTTATTGAGTAAAATAAAGCCTGTCATGATGCATTGAGTGTGCTCTCCGTCTTGAATGATGTCAGTTCTACTTTCTCAGGCTCTCTCTCGCTCTGAGGCCTTCCAGTCGGCCTCCCCTCACCGCGGCATCGGGGGGGAATTACAGGGCTTAGTTCTCTCAACTTGACCCCGCTCCTAATTACTTGTTGGATAAGTCTTTTGGCTCCTGGCGGCGTGTTGTCCTAACCTCCACTTGTCTGCTGTGTGTCCAAACATGGAGAAAGGAAAACACGTTGCAGTGCACCGGGAGGCTTACAGCTTTTCCCTCGCGGCGTTCTCACAGAGCCGCACCGGCCCGCCGGCCCGCCGGCCCGCCGGCCCGCCGCAGGGTCCCGGGCCGTGCTGCAGGTGAGCCTGAGCGGCCGGCGTACCTGCTGCTGCTTCTCCTCTGATGCAGCCATGAGCTCATGCAGGTTTTTGGCTCCATTCGACACGTTGTCCCTATACTTTGAAGCAAAAGAAAGAAGCGCAAACACGCCCAGTGCATGCTGGGAGCAGCTGGCTGGCCCGTTTCTGAACCGCCATTCCCTTTTAGAGAGTCAGCGAGAGGCTCCAGTTAAGTGGCGGCAACCTGCGGCGAATTTGTCTTCGTCAGCCCGTATTGTCTCAGACGTTTCACCCCCTTCCTCCTCCTCCTCCTCCTCCTCCTCCCTGTAATCACGGCCTCTTCAAACACAATTACCAGCGCAACAACTTAGTGTGTAATATACGCTAATGATGGATAATAACACTGAGAGACGACTCATCTTTTACGTGTTTCTGACATGACTTCACACTCAGCGGGGGCGCCGTGTGTTTCTGTTCTTTTTATGAGTAATTCATAACATTGATGGTTGACTGAGAGACACTTTGAACACTTTGTTTTGATGCTTTTTCACACCGCACTTTCCACCTGAGTTAGCAAACTAACAAGACGCAATTATGGAGGAGCTCAGATTGTTAATATTGTTCAGCGAAAGAGAAAGTTAATGTCCAATATCCTCGTTGTTTAGTGATCATATCTCCTCATTGCATTGTTGCTCCACCATACTTCAAATCAAAACTGAAAACAGAGATTATGATCAGGCTCAGAGATTAGCTTTTAGATGAGAGCTCATCAGTTCTGTGCAAAGACAGATAAGGAACTTTGGAGGAAAAAGACAATCCTCCAGGGATGGAATAAGTTGAAGGAGCGGAGTTTATTCCATTATTGTCTAATAGCTTCCATGGCCATCACCCTTTACCCCCAATAAAGTCTCATTGGCCCGAGGATTGAGTCTGGATTACATGGTAGCTCGACTAATAATGTCAAACACATGAAGAGCCCTGACCCCGAAACTCACCCATCGCCACAGCGAGCACAAGGTTAACCTTCCAAGTGCAACACACTGTGCTCACGGGAAATATAAATAGCATCAGGATATACATGCAAAGCATAATGCATCATTAATAAGGCATGTTCAGCATGTGAAACGTGTAATTATGGTGCGTTATACCATTGTGTGATCGGCATGTGAGGCTTTGAGAGGAGCTGGGACAAGATACAAAGCCTTTTCTCATGCATGCGAGTGTGTGTACGTGTGTATATATATATGTGTGTGTGTGTGTGTGTGTGTGTGTGTGTGTGTGTGTGTGTGTGTGCATACCTCAGTCCCTGAGGCTGCACAGAGACCTGGTGCCAGAGAGTCTCACCTAGTCAGGTTAGCCTGGGAACTCGCTCACGCTGCCTTTCTTCCTCTCACACATAAACACACACGCCGTGCGCCGTCACGTGTGTGTGTGTGTGTGTGTGTGTGTGCAGCCAGCGCTCAGCTCCCCACATCATAAGCTAATGAGCCATTATACTGTCATTAGTGTTTTATTTGCACCACCCCGTCTTTCAACAATCTGTCACGCTGTTCCCACGGCGGTGACTCAGACACAGTTGTTTCAGATTCGACCATGTGTGTGTGTGTGTGTGTGTGTGTGTGTGTGTTTCCACTCTCATGTGCACACACTCGTGTTTCTGGGCAGGTCAGCATGCCGCACGTGTATTTTTTTTTTCCTCGTTCTTGACGTCGAGTGAATCCTCCATTTGTCAAACACTGACAAACTCTAAATCCGTCTTGGGCCTCAGGAGTCAGTCATGATTTAACTTAAATGTGTGTGTGAGCGTCTCGCCGTGAGGAGCGTGTGTTTACGCACGCAGCACGTCATTATCTGTGCATCCTGAGCAGGTTTCCCCATGTTCCTCATGTGTTGTACACCTAAATAAGAGAACAGGATGGCAGGACCACCCAAACAGAGCAATCACACACGTAGAAGAAGAAGAAGGATGCTCATGATGTCACCGACGGTTTGATGCTCTCTCTTTGCGTTCGATGCCTGAGAAGATCAGCAGAAGCTGAGCTGTGTGTGTGTGTGTGTGAATGCTGTGTAATAACTTCAGGCATTGATTTGTCTCATTAGTCGAGTGGAGTGATTTGTCTTCTCACACAAGAGTTCACAATTATTTGAACATCCGTCAACATCGTCAATTTACAAATGAAACCGCAATTGAGTGCTCGGCGAGGAGGGCGGGGCACGGGAGGAGGAGCCAACGGGCTCTCCCCAGTGTTCAATCAGAGGAATGTGTTGACAATAGCACTCAGAATCAGCTTTCTTCCTCCTTCATGCCAAAGCACACATCCACACGCTGCCACGGATTCATCGCCGTCCTTTTCTGTTGAGCTAGACTTAATCTCAGCGCCAACCTTTTACATGCACGGACATATTTTCCAACAGCGAGCTGACAGCATGAGAGCAGCCACGGCACGCAGCTAAAGAGCTGGCGTGGTGTTAACTTAGCAGACTGAAAGTTATTCAAGGTTCTGGTGCAGATAACCCAAAGTCATCGTCTCGTTCACTGCCACGAAGCTGGAAGACGTCTCAGGGCTGAAGGCCTCGCTCCTGCAGAGAAATGAAGCATGTTTGAGTCCCATCTCAGAGCTGAGATCAACCCAGCATGCGGGTCATCCTCTGGAGCTGTCAGCGGGTGACTCAGCATTGATTAAGCAACAAGATATGTGTGTTTGGTGCCAGCGGTCCACCT
The DNA here is from genome assembly GCF_023055335.1 of Clinocottus analis. Lineage (NCBI taxonomy): Eukaryota > Metazoa > Chordata > Actinopteri > Perciformes > Cottidae > Clinocottus > Clinocottus analis. The sequence goes on along the minus strand of NW_027176042.1, from coordinate 2,129,525 downwards.
TCTCCTCCACGGTGTTGTTTCAGCCTCTCCACCTCCGTCCTGCCCTCCCTCAGAATTTCCCTTCGGTTACAATCCGCATAAGATATTACTCAGTGTTCCTTTTGTGACAATACTCCAGCAATTATGAGAGCCTGCGCACTATTTTCATAATTAAAGTGCAGCTGTGATGGATGAGGCTGTTTTAGAATTGGAGTTTAGCCTTTAATTACCTTCTGAGTGATTGCTTTAAGCACAATGAGGCAGTTCAGGAAGACATAATTAAATGTCAATTATAATTACAAAAAGCAGCACATGCTCTCCTGGAGAGGCTCTTGCCGAGAGTCAGCTCGCACCGAATCCCAGAAAGCATTTGTGAACACGGTATATATTTATCTCGGCTCGGAGCTGGCCCGGTTCTCACAGCCTGTGAGTCAGAGGATCTATCACCCGGAGAAGTGCTGGCAAAGCTTCTCAGCGAGCGGTAGAAAATGAAAAGGCCAGTTAGTGCCTTTGGGTGAGAAACAATTATGGGGTTGTGTTCATTACAATGCCGTACAAAGGGAATGAAAATTCCTAAGATAAGTGTTTTACCATCAAAATGCCAAGAGTGAAATGAATGTAATTAAGCCCACAAATACCTCCGGCTTTTGTAACAAAGCTGTTTTACTGCCTTGAGCAGCATGCGAGGACTTTGCCTCACGCTGAGCGGTCAACACGAGAGCTCTGGCTGGGAAGGACTCTGGAATCATGAAGCACAATGCAACATGCCTTAATGCAACATGTTGTATCATGAAGCACAATGCAACATGCCTTAATGCAACATGTTGTATCATGAAGCACAATGCAACATGCCTTAATGCAACATGTTGTATCATGAAGCCCAATGCAACATGCCTTAATGCAACATGTTGTATCATGAAGCACAATGCAACATGTCTTAATGCAACATGTTGTATCATGAAGCACAATGCAACATGTCTTAATGCAACATGTTGTATCATGAAGCACAATGCAACATGTCTTAATGCAACATGTTGTTGTATCTGAAGCACAATGCAACATGCCTTAATGCAACATGTTGTATCATGAAGCACAATGCAACATGTCTTAATGCAACATGTTGTATCATGAAGCACAATGCAACATGTCTTAATGCAACATGTTGTATCATGAAGCACAATGCAACATGTCTTAATGCAACATGTTGTTGTATTTGAAGCACAATGCAACATGCCTTAATGCAACATGTTGTTGTATCTGAAGCACAATGCAACATGCAACATGCCTTTCTATCAGAAACACAATGCAATACGTTGTTGTCTAGTTATTGCTGATTAAATACTGAATAATAATGTTATGTCTCCACAAACGATAGAGTTGCAGCTCTTTAGTGGTGTTGTCACAAGAATCCCAGCATGCACTGCATGTTGAGCTGCACATAGCAGGGATTTAGTGTTCAGGTCGGGTTAAGGGTTTAATTCTTCAAATAATGTATTTATTTTCAAGATTGAGCTAAATAGAGATCGTGTAAAAGATGCCCATGCACCTCGGCATCAGAAAGTCACCCTCAATATTTTGAACATTGTAAATCATGAAAGGTTAATATGCTGCCAGCTGTCGTGCTTCAACGTCAGTAAAATCATCACAACTCAGAAGCAAACGCACACTGACTGCAGGAGAATGAACCGTGAGGAGTTAAACACAAAGAGTTCAGGTGAACTCTGAGTCTGTTGATACACTCACAACCCAGGAGGCAAAAATAAAAGTAAATGTTATTTATGTTTATTTATTGTCAATGTGAAAAGAAAACACCTCAAGCAACCAAATCCTGAATGAATGCTACGAACGACAAGACTTTAGTGTAGTTTATTAAATAAAAGGACCAAAAAATGTTAGACGATAATAAAAAACTGATATCAAACTCTTACAATGGCGAGAAAGAAATATGTTGTAAAACAGATTTAATCAAATTGTTTTTAAAAAGTATGAAAATCAATGGAGATTGTTTTTATCTATCCATGCATTCTGCTTCCTGTAGCCTACGTTACCCACAATGCAACTTGATTTGTGCTACTAGCAGCTAATGTCGCAGATCGTTTTCCCTCCCAAACCAGTCATGTTCACACCCAGCGCACGCTGAATCATCACTTGAAGGCAAGTTATCTGATTTCCTGTCACTCCCTCTGGGGCCAAAGGTGTTACACAACTTAAACTGTCAGCTGAGATGATTTTATGAATCCATATTTATGGTGTCGCATTAACTCTAAAAGTCCCTTTAACGCTTGAACAAACAACAAGTGTGACTTAATAAATGAAGAGACGTGACTCTAAGAGAGCACGTTGTGTGTAAGAGGAGCCGCAATGACAACAGTTATTGTTATAGTTGAATAAACATCACATGTTATGTATGCTGAATATCAAAACAAGGTTTAATAAAATAAAATAAATGCTGGTGCAGCGTCCGTGTCGCCCTCAGGACACGAGGACACACTTCTGACTTGTTTACGCCTCGGCGCTCGTGTGAAGACAGAAACACGACTGGATTTATGAAACAGTGAATGAATGTTTCAAGTAGAAGCACGTGTGTGTGAGTGTGTGTGTGTGAGTGTGTGTGTGAGCGTGTAAGGGGGGTTTGTTAAGCGTGGGTGTGCGCTTGTTTATGAAAAATGGCTGTGCATTGTGTATTCCCCTGACATATGCAGTATTAATAAGCAGATGTCAGAGGGACGGTGAGGGGAAACCACTAGTGAGCTTAAGAGGAACAACAGGAACCTCTGAGGCTGCGAGCCTGTTAGACACAGCATGTTTTATTTCATGTGCACTTAATTCCATCAAACCCACTCTGCAGCACGCCCTCATATCTGAGCTCTACATTTCCCTCAATTGGAAACATCTTCCTGGAGATACATAAACATATTCAAAAAGGCCTATTTCGCTGTACATTTGGGTCCCGAGATCAGATTTTTTTCCTCCTCTCTTTGATGTCCGCGTTCATATCCTTCAACACATGTCCCTCGTTACGCCGCGTCATGCCAACGAACAATCAGGGCTCCAGAACACGTCTCCGGGCACGAGGAGGCGGGACGAAGGGGAAGAATGGCGGCTCGCAAAGGGGACTGTCAGGAGCTTTATTAAAGCAGTAACAGATAGCGGCTCTTAGCGTCGCAGGGCCCGGCGGCTCCAGGACCTCCCAACCCCCCTCCCCCAACCCAGCCCAGCACCTTCCCCTTGATGTCGGCACCGGGCCGCTCTGGGATGGGATCAGGGGCGGCCCGTTGAGTGACAGCTTCAATAAGGCTAATTACAGTGGGCTGCAGGGGCCCAGTTATGTTGTCTGGCGACTCCACCCACTGTGGAGCCAGAGCAACTGTGTTAACTATGGTGTTACACCAAGGTAGGCATCAGTCAGTAAACACACACACACACACACACACACACACACAGAGTCACGTACCGCACGCTGCCTTTCAGACGACACAGCACCCTTAAACCTTTCAGGGCCGAGTGAGTGTCCTGAGAGCACAATGCAACGTGACGATGACGCCAGCTGCAGTGGAAGGGAACTTCACTTTCATACCTTTGACTGCATTTATTGGACATCTTTCAGGCGTAATAAAGATCCAAATCCAACACAAAAAATATGTTTAAATATATTTATATAGATATATATATATTGAATGTCAGTAGGAAAATACCAGATACTGTTTATGCAACTGCTACTTACATAAAAGCATCATTAAATATTATATTCTGTCATAGTAAAACACGTAAAACACAAACCTTCACATTTAACTGGTCATGCAGCATTATTCTATCACGCTAAAGAATTAGTAAAGAATATAAACAGATATATTTATATACAATATATAATATATATATATACATGTATATATATATATATACATGTATGTATATATATATATATATGTATATACATATATATATTATATATATTATATATATATATATATATATATATATATATATATATATATATATATATCCTGTGAATATCAAGGATTAATTGAGTAAAGATGAATAACTCCTCAGTGATTTACAGGTCTTTGTGTCATGTGACCTCTTGACCTGCAGGTCTCTCTGGTTGCGTCTCTGCACTGATCACACACAGCGTGATGTCGCTGTGTGTGATCAGTGTGTGTTCCTGAAGCCCAGCGCGGTGTTTACGGTCATGTCTTGTGTTGTGTGTGTTTACAGGACGTGTACAGCCGTGTCCTCTCGCTGATTCGCTTCGTCTTACACACAAACTTTAATCAGATATGTTGAGACATTTTGACATTTTTTCCGGAGACTAGAAGCATCTCTTTGCTTTGGCCGCCGGCGGCGGAGCTGCTGTCCTCCCCCTTCATTATGAGTCAGGTGCAGTCCTGCCTGTTTATATGAAAACTAGAAATTACGCTTAATTAGAATTCTGCTTAATGACAGTCATTAAGGCTTATTGCAATTCATTATGCCGTATTGTAATTATCGGTTGCTCGACACAGCGACCGCGGCGGCACGTCGCTTCATTTATCATCACAGGGACTGTGAGCTGAACCCAGAACATGATGTTTTTCTGGACCACCTGAACCCGTCAGTCTCCCACGAGGCTTCAGCCCGCCGCTGGGAGACGTTAACATCTTCGTCTTCTTCAGTTCCTTCCTCGTGCTGAGCCGGGACGCCGTGACACATCACGGGTGGAGGCGTGGTCGCCGGCCCGCCTGCAGCGAGCGGGCCGGAGCTGCTGGTGGGGCGGCCCGGTGTGGGAGGCTCATTCCAAACTGGTGCCAGGACCGTTTAGCTGTGTCTGGAGTCTCTCGGGTCACTTTAATATCGGCCCGAGGCTCCGACTCGGCCCCGTGAGGATCCCCACCGTCCGCCCTGCTCCCTCCCTTCCCCTCCGCTGATTCTCCTTTTCCTGCTGTCCGCCACTTTGTTGTGTCTCCTTAACTGTTGCCTTTTAACCTTTTGGAAACCATTTTAATACCCAGCATGCCCCATTCAGACAATCTTTTGGCAAAAAATACGTAATTTCTTCCATTTTTGAACCGAATAACACAGTTTCTTGACTGAAGCTCCTTCCTAACAGGACAAGACTTTGTTTTATTGTGATTGTTGTTGCAGGTTCTGATTCTTTAGGTCCTAATCTTTCCATAAAGGTGTCTTATTGACGCTCCAGGGTCATTTTTGGGGAATCTGGCTCATATTATGCTGGATGTTCATAGTTATGATCAAAATATCTTTTAAAAGTGTTTTTTTTTTTTTGCAGATATACATTTTTTTCCCCAAGACTTTGCTGAACAAATACATACAATAAACACAAGTATTGGAATTAATTTGGGGTCCCTACGAAGTCTGGAGCGAAAACTAGTTTCCACAGTTTTCAACGGGTTAAACATAACTGATGCTGAACACAAATATTATTCTGCAGCTCCAGAGATGAGAACTGCTCACCGGAGTCCTTCTCTCCCCTCAGTGTTTACTCTGACTGCCAGTAAAGCGACTTCCTGTGTGCGTATTTGTGTGTTTGTGCGCGTTGGAGTCGTCCCCGTGAGCTCGCGTGTATCCCATAACGCTCTCAGGGTTTCTGGGCCTTTTAACTTAAGTCAGCGCTGCATCCTGATACCCTGGTGTGACTGGTTCGAGGGGGTAATTCACCCCACCAGAAACACAGGCTTTTAGAGGTTCCACATGTGCGTTGGCACCAGACAGCAGAGAGGCCAGTAGGCTTCATTAATTGTGGTAACATTCCTGTAGCGTTGTCAGGCAGTTTTATTAGTATTAGCTTTGCCCGCGGGCTGTCATTAAGCACCGTTTAGAAACCCAACCCTTCCCATGGCTGTCAGGTCTCCACCGTTTGTACAGTTAACCACTAACAACTCAATCATTAAATTAATAACGTCAGCTTTAATATTATGTACTAATTGGAACAATCAGGCGATCTGAAAACAGGTCACTGAGTATTTTAACGAGAAACAAATTTCAGAATAAAGTGAATTTATGTGAATGTTTCATATTCCAAACGCAGCAACACAATAATAAAATTGCTCTACTTTTCCTCGTGTTGGAACACATTTAAAAAAACACCTTCTCGGGGTTTTATTTACAAAACCAACATTGAAATGAATTAGCTGCAAAATGAGGATTTAAAAGGTAATTATGGGAACTGAATGTGCTCTTTGACAGAGACGGAGTGACAACTTTTCTTTTTTTTCTTGCTGACTTCCCGTGTCAAACATCCCAGAAGAAATGTCAAACGCTCCTTTAATCCCTGCGCCTCGCCGGGTGGATTCGCTGAAGCAATCATCCTAATAACAGTAAATCCCCAATAATTGACACGTCAAAACGACTCAAATGGACTTTCTTTATTCACGGGCCTTTCAAACGGGCCGAGATGATCCGGCGGCGGGCTGGAAATAAAAAGCAGATTGATGGTTCCAGTCGGCGTTAACCCCCCCTCGGGTTGAGTCTCTCGGGGTCGGGCTACTGAAGCAGTCGCGCCGCATGCTCGGCGGTTTGATCCCGGCCTGTTGACAAGGTCAGCTGTAGCCGGCTGAGAGGTTGTCATGACTGACTGCAGAGCGCCGCAGACGCATCGGGGCGATCGTCCGTCAGCGTGCAGCGCAGCGCAGAGCTAAAAAGAGGCAGACGATCATTGGAAATGACATTTTATTGTCTTTTGTTGCCATTTTTATAATCCTCAACCAACTGTTTTGAAGTCATTGGAAATGTTACCGGCATTGTTAAATTAAAAACTTTCCCTTTGACTGAAAATACAATACCACAGTGTCTGGAGTTTACAGATATTGAATATGCCCTTTGACTTTTTAACTTCTCCTTTCTGTGTTTTGGCGTCACGTGACAGGACTCCTGCTCTTCGTGCTCATCTGGACGTGATTTGTTTGCACCAATAAAAAGCAGGCAGGAATTGTTTGTTTTTAATGACCATGTTATCCACCATGGAAGCATGAAATTTTATGTCTTTTTTCCACTGAGACCTCCAGAATCACCCCGGGATGAGATAATGAAGGTGAATTACACTTTATTAGAAATGTATTTAGTTGTTTTAGCGTACGAGTAAATGTTTGACTTTGATGGAGTTTTATGTGCTCGTTGCATGCGAGACCTTTTTGTTTGTTTGTGTAAGATTTACAGGCAATTAAAACAATAAACTGACATCATTATGATTTGGTCAGAGGCTGAAAACTGCACATAAACACACACACACACACACACACACACACACACATCTGTGTATGTGTCTATGTATGTGTGTCTGTGTGCGTGTGTGTGTGTGTGCATTAGTGTGTGTGTGTGTGTGTGTGTGTGCATGTGTGTGTGTGCACGTGTGTGTGTGTGTGTGTGTGTGTGTGTGTGTTTGTGTGACTATGTGTGTGCATATGTATGTGTGTGTGCATGTGTCTATGTGTGTGTGTGTGTGCTGTGTGTGCGTTTGTCTATGTATGTGCATGTGTCTATGCGTGTAAGTGTGTGTGTGTGTGTGTGTGTGTGCTCTCGGTGCTGTGTCTCCACATGGAGCAGTGTTTGAGTACTTGAGCAGTGGAGGAGGAGAGGAGGAAAGGAGGAGAGGCGAGGAGTGGAGGAGGAGAGGAGGAGAGGAGGACGAGTGGAGGAGGAGGAGAGGAGGAGGAAAGGAGGAAAGGAAGAGAGGAGGAGTAAAGGAGGAGAGGAGGAGAGGCGAGGAGTGGAGGAGGAAAGGAAGGGTGGAGGAGTAAAGGAGGAGAGGAGTGGAGGAGAAGAGCAGGACGAGAGGAGGAGTGGAGGAGAGGAGGAGAGGAGGAGTGTAGGAGGAGCAGCTCCTCTGTGTCTCGCGAGAGCGGGATTATTACTCATTAGGACAGTTTGGTGTTTGAAGATGTTTGTGTGTGTGTGTGTGTGTGTGTGTGTGTGTGTGTGTGTGTGTGTGTGTGTGTGTGTGTGTGTGTGTGTGTGTGTGTGTGTGTGTGTGAGAGAAGAGGGGTTAACAGAGTGAAGGAGGGAACAGAAAAGAGAGGACAACAACAACCAGGGTTCAGTTTCCAGAGTTAAACGTTCTGTTCAGGTTTTGTTCCGGTGAACAAAGTTCTGACTCTCTTTCCAGCGGCGACCCGCCGGCGCTGCTCTCCCTTACCTGTCTGTTAGCTCGGCATCAATTAAAGCTACTTGAAACCCCCCGCAGGCCTCCGCGCCGTACGATTAAAGGTGGCGTGAGACTCGGGTTCACACTAATTTTACACCGCATTTAGACGGCAGCGCCGAGGCGCCTCGGGCGCCGTGTGAATGCTTTATTGGATCGCTGAGGATTGATAATTACCTGCAGAAGTAATTGCAGCTAATTCCACCCAGCCTCCAGGACAAGTTGGGTCTTTAGCTGAGAACTGCGTTCAGTCTCGGATTGCCTGAAAGAGCCGTGAACACTGGAAAGTGTCTTTGATTTCATGTCTCAAAGGTGTTTTGGATGTGACTAATAATGAATGTTCTTTCCCATAACATGCTTTGTGTTATGCATCCATTCATTTATCCATCATCACAAAATCTGGGAATAAAACCTTGATTGAGTTTACCAAAAAAAAGCTCATAATAAGGACACGTTAGCCTGAAGCTAATCTCCACACATCCAAAACAGACAATATTTATAATATCCTATTTTATGATCTTAACAGTGATTTATTTGACCATAAACTACAGCATAGCAGCGTCTTTGCAGCTTGGTTTCACCCAACACGCCAGATAAAGAATCTGAAACACATTTCTAGCCACAACCACTCGTCTCTGCTCCGGACTCGCAGCTTCTGGTGAAGTTGAACAAACTTTGGTCAAAGACTTTTGGGAAATGGGGTTTCTTGAAGGCCACTAACATGTTTAGTTATGCAGATGTAAACCACACGACACACTGGGGAGAGTGTTCACAGCGTATCCGGGGGTTGATTATCAGTAATTTGTGTTATTTAAATGTCAATGAAGTTTGCTGAAGTTGGGTTTCTGTTGGGCTGAACTTATTTTGTACCTGAGGAACTGAAATCAGGAAATGGGAAACCTTCTTTATCGTCTATTTTTCACAGTTCATCCTCCCTCCCGAATACAAACTCTCTCTTTTTCTGTCTCTCACACACACACACACACACACACACACACACACACACACACTCATGCTCAAACATCTTGTGGTCGTGTAGTGACTAACCGGGGGATGAGAGGAGGGTTCACGCTGACAGGATGTCGGTGCTCAGTGGGAGACGGCTAACTAGTGGGAGCATCAAAGAATCGCTAAATCAGCGTCCTCGCACCGCAGCGCAGTCACCGCATTCCTCGTAGGTGCAGATATGAAAGCGGGTATGCGCTTTGTAGCCTGGCCAACTAAAATATGTACAATATAAGTAAGATAAGACGTGATGGTCTTTGGCAGTAAAAGTAGTACATTTTACAAATTTTCTCCACCAGCTTCCTCAGGATCCTCAGGCCTCGCTGCATATTGTAAAACATACATGTATCTGCTTAACAATACTGCGTGCACCAGCGCAGCTGTCTTCACTTTGTAGTTTACTGTCGCCTCTTTTCATGACTTTGGCGGCAGTAACACAGCAACCGCCGTCCTTAAGAGCATCTCGTATAGCACTCAGCGCACTGAGGGGCCCGCGCATGTCTGCGTGGTCCAGCGGTAAAAAGCTGCTGCGGAAAAAGGAAAAAGGGAATATAATGAGACATTTATGTGGTGACAGCTTCACTCACTAGGCCTCTGTTTCACACTCAGGCCATAAATGACAAAATGGAAGTCATGAACATGAACTTCAGAGGGAATAACTCAAAGGCGGATGTATTTAAGATAATGTGCTTGAATGAAAAATAAAAAAAGAGCGTGAATGCATTATTCATGTTTGTCCGTGTGTGTTTTTGCTCAATCGTACAAGTTGTGCATGACTTTTAACAACTATCCCTCCCTTTTTTTTGACGTTTGCTGCGAGTAAACATTGACTTTATGTCATCCAGAGTGGGTTTTTCCCCTCCTGCGCTTCATAGCCTCACTATTGTGTTCTGGCCATTCTCATTCATCCCCGAACCGCCGCCTCCACCCGGCTCTCCCACCGCCGGGCCGGTCACAGCCAAACAGGACGGGGCTTTGACTGCCACTTAATTACACACCGTTTTACTCCACAGTTTACCAGTCAAAAGGAGGGGCCGGCTGGGGGTCGTGGGGGGGCGGAGGGGGGTGGAGTTGGGCCCCCAGTATCCTCTCCATCAATGTCGGCGGCCCCCACAAAGGCCCTCATGACAGAGGATGAGCGGTTATAATGCCGTGTCCGTGCCTGCCGCTCAAAGTCACCCCATTCCTAATTGCCCTCAGAGATGGCAGATAATGGAGGCGCTTTGAAGTGAAAATGGCCCCTAATGAGCGAGAGAGAGAGAGAGAGAGAGAGGGAGGATGGGAGGATAGCGAGGGTGCGTATGTGTGTGTGTGTGTGTAACCTGTTTATAAAGTAGAGAAAAATGTCGGAAGAAATGCCGGAAGAACCACAAAGGACGCGCGATGGCCGCCGCCGTCCTTCCTCGGCCCGGCCCACACTGTGCTCACAGGAGCGCACCGGAGTCTGAGACGGCCGCCCGGCGGGGGGGCCGCTCCATCCATCTTCCTGCTGGACCCCTCCGTCTCCGGCCTACAGCCTCCGGGGCACCGGCCTCCACCACGGCGCTTCGCTTCGCGGCTCCTCTCTCCGTCTTTTCTCTCCTTACATCATACTCTCCTTCCTTTTATCCCCTTCCTGTGTTGTCTGCCCATCCGTGCCGGGGTTCCCATCCCTCCTTCCCTCCTTCCCTCCCTCCCTCCCTCCCTCCCTCGCTCTTCCTTCTGTCTTCCTGACGGACAAACTGACAAAGGCACCGCCGCTCGGTCTGGCTCGGCCTTCCCATGCCAGCGACGGGGCCGTGGTTCTTTTGCTCCGTCTTGCATACTTTCACATGACGCCAAGGAAACTCCAACCATTTACATACAATGTGTTTTTTCTTTCTTTTTACTGCGCGCTCCTTTTGTCATGCTCCTCGGTACTGTCTTTTGATTACCTTTTCTTTGTTATGGTGATGAAGCGCTCTCACCCTTCACCTCTGGCTTTGTCAGCGGGTTATAAAGTCAATTTACTCTGCGAGCCCACTACTGGGAGTAAATCACAGCCACATGAGGAACTGCACCAGAGTTACATCAAAGACATGTTTGCATCGAGCCAATGATGAATATCAAACCTGTAATTAAAATACATGTATATTCAATCTAATATGTCCTGCAGAAACATACTTATTTACTTCAGAAGTACTTAAAATACAATAGCATTGGATCACGGAGCTTTTATCAACCGCACAGAATCCTCAAAGACTTTTTAAAGTATTTACATGATCAAATATTTCATCTGTTTTCCAAGAAAAAAATCACATTTATTTTTCGGCTGGCAACCAAAAGTGACGAATCTACTTGATTATATCCACATTATTATCACTTAAAGTGGTATACTGTATATTGATTGATGTATTTTTTCTTTCCAATATGATATATATCTCTATATATCACCTGGTGCAATACTTTTTTTAAAAACTTTTTATACTTTTACACTTTATGCACATTTTTGTACTATTTATTCTTATTCTCCATGTGTATTTCATATTTTTGTTTCTTACTGTTTAATTTTGTTAAATTGTGTTTTTATTTCTGTTCTACTGTTTATTTATATTACTTATCTCTACTTTCAATATCTGTGAATAAGAGCTGCTGTAATCCTGTAATTTCCCCACGGATGGACTAATAAAGGACTATCTTATCTTATATTTCCTTGTGTTCTCCACAAAGAGATTTCAAAGTATAAATAAGAAAACAAGACGCCCGATCCATAAAACAAAACCCGGCTCGGCAGCTTGAATGCAGAGTTCACAGTCGTTTGCTTTCATCCGGTCCCGTCAGCCATCGGGATTCTCCCTTCGGCCTTTTGTCTCCGCGCTGGACACGTGGTGTTGTCGGTGTTGTCGGTGTTGTCGGTGTTGTCGGTGTTGTCGGTCGTTTCAAAGAGGGCCCTCTGCTGAGGACAAAGAGCGGCGCCGGCGGGCCGTTCTGCATGACAATGCTCGGAGGCATCTGTTGGTATTTACCGCTGAAGAGGTGGAGTGCATTAAGCCAAGAGGCCGATTGTTGTGGTGTTTGCCTTTACTAATTGGCTGGAAGGCAGTAAGCCGCTGATACAATTCACAGGGAAAACACTGATCAGAGGAGGAGACGGGGGGAGGAAGAGGAGGAGGAGGAGGAGGAGTGGAAACTGCAGATTAAAAAGAAAATGCATGGTTGGTCGTCCCTGTGAGGGCTGACGGGAACATTAAGATTATAAAGACACGGCGGACAGCCGCATGCAGTCAAACCTTGTTTATTCAATACACAATTACACACTGTGTGTCCTCCCCGACGCCGAATGAGGTCATAACACACTCTATCAACTTTGTGTACAATTATATTGTCGACACGAACAATGGCGAACGATTAAAAAGGAAGGTTTATTTCAGGAGTCCACCGGGTACTTAAACCTCCGAGAGCGTCGCTCCAAAGATGAGAAGGCGGGAAAACGAGGACCTGGTTGTGTCTGGTACTTTGTCTGCTTAGTAATCAGGACGAGCTGCGGGGGGGAAAAGACGTGGCCTGACTTCAGAAACCACATATTCTCCCAGCGCGGTGGAGGGAGAGCAGGAGGAACAACATGGAGGGGGAACGCCGAGCAGAAGCGTTGCCGTACCTGTGATGGGCGACAAAGGGACGGCCCGTATATGTGTGTGTCTGTGCGTCGGTTCGCTTTTTTTGCTGACAAGCACGGCCCCGAAAACAGAGACGCTCCTCATCAACCTTTAGGTCAGATGGAGCCCAAACGTAGTGTGTGACATCCAGCCGAGGAGGAGACAGGAGGGGGGGGGGGGTGCGACTCGAAATCAATGCGAAAGCCAGAAAGTCGGGCTCTCAAACGGTCATGGTTGAAACCAGTGTTCACAGTGAATTTCCGGCCGCGGTGCCATGCCTAAGTCCCCTTGATTATTTTCTGGTTCAGGGGGTTGCCGCATTTCAAAGCCTCCCGTCTGCGACTCGGCCTCGTTAGGAGGCCTGCACGTCAGCGGAGGAACACGCGGCGAACCCGTGAGCAAAATCCAAAGTGACTCTCAATCACAGAGTCCTCAGTCTTCCCCTTCGAGGGCGTGGCGGCGTGCAACCTGGACGCTCGGCGGTGTGAACCCCCGTGACACCGAGTGGGCGGACGGTCGAGTGTGTTTTTGGAGCAGGAGGGTAAATTTACAGCGAGGCGAGGGAAATTGGGGGAAAGTCTTTTCATGCAAGAGAGCCACGAAGCCGCTGCAGACAGCGAGGAGGGCTGTGTGCTCTGGGAAGAAACGCACAATCGCTCTCTGTCGAGCGGAAAGTATCCCAAATGAAATGAACCCGGAGCTTTTTGCATTGAAGAAGATGCTTTTGAGTTAAACCTGAACGTGATCCAGAATCAGATATGAACAATATGCAACAGGCAGACACAACTGTTGGCATCTTATTCCCAATATTTGGAGAGACAATAGAAGAAAAGGTCACTTTTGAGTTTGATCCATAAGGCTATCTAGTATATATATATATATATATATATATATATATATATATATATATATATATATATATATATATATATATATATATACGTAGCTATTGTTAGCATGCACACAGCATTTATTTGGGATTTGTTTAGATTTGTTTTTTGGGGTATTTTAGATTCAGATTCAACTTCATTGTCATTGCACAAAGTACAAATACTGTGACAACGAAATGTAGTTTGCATCTGTTCAGAGTGCAAATGAAGCAGTTAAGATGCAGTTTAACTTTTAGTATGGCGATTAATTGTTGAATTAATGAATTACAGTAATTGCTTGGTTTGCAAAATATCTGAAAAAATACCAAAAACATTTCTAAATATCTCAGATCCCAATGTTACGTCGCTCTCTGTACGCCATGAGTACAGAAATATGTATTATTCCTCTCAAACATACTGACATTATTATTGTTTCCTTTGCAAAAGTGTTATGTTTATGAGTTGGGTGGCGAAGTGGCCGGGGGTTTGATCCCCGGTCCTTGTGGGTGGAGTCTTCACGGCGTGGGGTCTGTTCAGGTTCTCCAGTTTCCCGTCAGAGTGAATTTGAGAGTGATTGTGATTGTGACAAATAAAAATGATTTGATTGAAAATCACTTGTTTTGCCTCACCAACAGTCCACAACCCAAATATATTTAATTTACAAAACATATGAGCAAGAAAAAGCAACATGTGCTCTCAGTTGAGCCTTCGCCTGATAAATAATAATGCATGGATCCTCATTATTTTGCTGCTCATGACGAGTTGCATTTCTCCACATTCTCTTCTGTGTCCTGTGTGTTTTAACTTTCTAAAGGTCTGGACGTGCCGGCGGCAGATCGACTCATCAAAACTTGAAAAAAAAAGAATTGTCCATCAAAACTCCTGCAGGGAACGAACGTGGAAACAAGTGAAAGCGTTCAGACGAGGCAGCAGGGATCTGTTCCACAGAGTCGCTGCTCATGACACTCCTCCTCCTCCTCCTCCTCCTCTTCCTCACCAGACATGAAAGAGCCAACCTCATAATAAAATGGAATAAACCATCTTCCAAGGTTGAATTATTGTAATTACATGTAATTGAGTGTTTGGCGGCAAAACCATTTCCTCCTCAGATGCCGCATGTACTTTTTTTTTTTTTTTTTTTTGAAAAATCACGCTGACTTTGTTCTCGGCCTCGGCCACCGAGTGACCTTCTCCAGTTGCAGTCTTTCCTGAACGGCTGTGACATGAGACAGAGTGGGACTTGGAGGGTAGATGGAGGGATGTGGAGGGAGGGGGGGGTTGCTATGTTGTCACAAGATGAGTTGCTCTTCACCGGTTCCATATGTTTCCAGTCATGTTGGGCTCGCGTCTCCCTCTTTCCCCTTTTTCACTCTGCCTATTTATAAATCCATGGAGCGGTGCAACGTTGGCCAGAAGCCGTGGGGTTAAGAGTGGGAGAAAACCACCAAAACACAAATTAGTTCATGTTTCATTCCAGTGTCTGTGAGGAGGTTTGGTTTGTTCTGCTGCAGAAGCACATGTCTGTACAGGAGGAGGCAGAATAGCCGCCATTGTTTTGTGGCTGCCAGCAGTCTCTCAGCAGAAGAGCAACGGTTTAATTGACCTTCGCTGGACAATTGTCGTCCTGGAAGAGTTTGTTTTTTGTACATTGTGTGTCCACAAAGATGATGACACACTGTACTATTGAAGGAGGAGAACATTGCAGTGTGTTATGTGCTACGACAGTACAACGCTCTCACTATAAAGTAGATTTTCCCGCTGACGCCCATAATTCCCAGAGTCATTTCAAACTCAGCGTTACATTTTGGACAGCGGTCCGGCGGGGATGAGGCCATGGGGCTGCTCTGTAAACGCTTCCATGGCGTGAACGTGCTGGTCTGCGTCCGCCCTGTCCCGTTGTCATCGGGCGACCGTGCATGCAGAAGTTGCAAAAAAACTATTCGGTGAATCCCCAAGAAATGCTGTCAAGTTTAGCTCAGAGGGCGAAGCAACACAACATCACAACATTACAGCATCGCAGTCATCACAGAGGCGATGAAGGTCGTGATTCATTGTGAGCAGCACACACTAAACCTGCTTGTGTTTCTGGTCAGACTCACATCTACAGGAGCAGCACGGGACTTTTTTAAGTTGAGCTACTGAGTCTTTTACTTAGTTTACAGGGAAAATAAACAATTTCTTTGTTGTTGAACGACTGTGACTTCAATTGTTGCCTATCGATAAGGACGGTGGAAGAAAAAGAAAAAAGCAGTTCGGTCACTAGAAAAACACAGAAGGAAGAAGCTTTGAATTGGAAAGTATAATTGTTTTTGCCTTCATCGTAAGAGGCCACAGTTCCCAGCTCGAACCTGTGATGTTGTCAGAAAGGACTTTGATTGGTGATAGCGATCAATAGTTGAGACAACTGTGCACTTCACACCACTTTAGATGAAGTAGCATCACTCAGGGTTCCCTGAAAAAGTGAAGAGATAATTACATGTATTTGACTTTTGGTAGATGAAGTTCAACTAGCTCTTTTATTTAAAATATAAAATATTCCTTGAGCTGAAATAAAGTGTTCGTAGTTGATGTGTCAGCGGGTATCACGCACTGCGCTTGATTACAAGAAGTCAAACGTACGTTGCGATCGGGAATGTCAGGTTGTCATTTTCTTATGATTGGCTGATGAAAGGTATAATTTGGGACTGCCGAGACAGCGACTTCAAACGCTCCCCGTGCCATATCAGGCTGGAATGTGAAAGCTGTCCAGGCAAAAAATGATCCAATTTTCTACTGGCTTTAATTACAAAGAGGATCCTCTTTCACTGGCGGGGCAATTGCTGTCCGTTTCTGAAGACCATTGTGGAAAATGATGAAGTCAAGCATGTCCAGGATGCTTCAAACTGGACTGTCGTAGTGTTGCCACGGCGTGATCAGATCATATTTGAATCTCCTCGTCTCTGTGAAACGACCTCCGAACCGATGGCAACAGAGAAAGGGACAATGATGACATTGATGGACAAAGTCCAATCCCTCAGTGTCCAAGAAGTAGTTTCTTTAATAACCATTTTGTTTGTGCTAGTGGTGAAGGGAAAGACAAAATAAAATTAGTGGGTAGAGGGTAAATTGCCCTGTAACCGTGTCTTTTCACAAAGTTTCCCTTTCTTGGCTGTCACCGCGCCAGTAAAATAAAAGCATAAATTGCGGTTAATCCCTGGAGCAGAGACGATGCGCCCGAAGCCGGCCGGTAATGGGCAATGCCCTTTCTAATCTAAATAAAGTTAAGCGTTCGTAAAAGCGACTGCATTACGGAAAATCCAATTTGTGATTGCAACATCTGTACGTGAGCTATGGGGAGTGCTTTGTTGGTCCAAGCAGCTCCGCTGCATGTCTTGTTTTCCACCATTACTTCTCCAGGAAGCTTCCATGAACATGACCTTGCATGCAATGCTCATGATTCATATGCAAAGACTATTAAAAACAGAAAGAAGTCCCATTGAAATCCTGTCAGACATGCAGAGTTTACAGCACCCTGCGATACTGCAAGCTTTACTTTTCTCACAGACAAAGTATCATCCAGGCAACATAAAAAATAATAACAGCTTGATATCTTAATTGCTATCTATGTGACAATGAATAGGAAACACACATATTTATTGTCAGTGGTCGTTAAATTACACTGAAAGAACTCAGAAGTTTACGATGTGACTCAGATATAGCTAACGCCTTTCCCTTGTGTGCTCTGAGAAGTTTCTTCTTCTTCTTCTTCTTGACCCGCTGACATCACGCCAACCAAAACAAACCCGCTGACTTCACCGTCGCCGTCGAGGCCAGAGCTTCCCTCTCAACCCTCACCTGTCAAATCCTGTCAGACCGAATGTCACGAGGGGAAGGACAAGAAGAAAAGGGACCATTCTCACACGTTTTTGGGACGTGTCCAGAGGCTTATTTGTAAGCCTGCAGGGTGTGGCAGAAAGCCTTCACCTCAAAGGTAACAGCTCCCTCCCATGTAATTGCTCCTCATCAGATCGAGCTGCATGGCATTCCTGCAGACTGCCAAGAGACAGAGAGTTAACTGCCATCAAAGGGGACAATCTCTGGATCAGCGGTGGTTGATGGGATAGCATTAGCGTCATTAGCTCAGGTTTCAGGCTACGCCCCGAAAATAAACAATGCAGACATCAGAAAGAGCAGCGCACTGAGGGACACAAGCAAAATACAGCAGGAAAAATGAAGACGGATAATAATAATAAGGGGGGAAAAAGCTCTTGTCAGGCTTCTCTGAGGGACGCATCCTCAGGCTAGGAGATAAGAGCCTTTGATAGAATTAAGCCAACGTCAAACAGCCAGTTAGATGAGTCCTGTGAAGATAAAGCAGCCGGGACTGACAGGTCTGATAATAGTCCAAACAAAGAGAAAGTGGAGATTAAGGGGTTCCCTTTCAGGCAGTTAAGTGGACTGCCCAGAGGACACTCCAAAACATGGCTCATCTGTCAGGGACGGGAGGAATGGATACCGTCACTGACGCTCCACGAGGAGGACGGACGGGATCCAGGAGTTCCCATGAAGAATGCCGTCCCGAGGGTTTCAGGGTTTCTTCAGTGTTGTTCCTGATGTTTGCGTCTCACAATATGTCCAAACATTTAGCTGATGCTATCGGCTGGAGGGACACAAGAAATAAAGTGAACGCAATGGACAAATAAGAACAAAAAGAATCAATATGCATGTCTGCTTTGAGGCAATACTGGATTAATGTTTGATTTTAGCATGAATGCAGTGGAGTGCTGTTACGTGTCAGATTATGTCATTAATGTATTATATCATCATATAAATAACATAGATTGGATAATGAAATACGTCACACTGCTGAGAGAGACCGTAAACAGCTGCTGCACATTGTTTAAAGTGTTGTATTTGTAGGTGAACCATGAAAAAACTGTGAGTGAAGTATAACCGAGGAAAGTTAAACTAACTTAAATACATGTTATTTGATTTAAAAACAACATCCACATGTTTCTGTTGAGAAGGGAAATAAAGAGACAAATAGGAATACATGCTATATGAACAGGAACCAGAAGTATTTAACTCAAATACTTAATGTATTTACATTTGTACTCACCTATAGAAATTGATAACTGGTTGTATGACGTTGTTCATGATTATGCAGTTACATATAATCTGTAGTGTTTAATGGTATCCTGTTTATATTTTATTGAACATATTGGAGCGGTGCAGGTGAAGGAGTGAATCCTTTGTGGGGGATCGTTAGATGAAAAAGGCTGAATTGGAGAATAAACATGAGAAAAGATGTATTTTCAACCAAATCTTTGACTCTAGGAAACACATTTGGATATCATCTGTTGTAAAGTAGTAGCCGGTCATATTTTTCGTCATCCCAGTGCACCACGTGCTCGCAGCTAGCTCAATTAGCGCCGCCGCCCCGTGGTCAAGTAAAAGTCAGGAAACTTTAATGTTTAATCTCCGTTAGGCTCCTCGCATCAACACTTTGAGGGTAATAAATGTAGCCGGGCCTTTTAGTGCACATGACCTTAGTCCCTCAGAAAGTTCTCTTTCCACAGTCGAAGCTAAAAGAGCGAATTTAAAAAAAAAGGATGAGGAGTTAAAGTTAATGCTGAGGCGGCTGAAAAGGAGAGACAGTCGCGGCACTCAGTTGTAACACAGTCTGGCAAAACACTAACAAAGGAAATGAGCAAACCACACAGCAAATAACAGACTTTTATTCAACACTCTGGGCCCGCTGCTCACATCTGGGTGCCAACCCCCGTCACTTACAAATAAACGGATTTATGAGAAATATTATGCACAAATTACTCCATTTGTCTAGACAGGACATTATTGTAGCTTTGGTTACATTGGCATGACCGAGTTCACTTTTCATAAATATGTATATTGGTACATGTCAAACATTTACAGCTTCCAAATTTGCACTTAGGACTAAATGGCATGAATCCGTAAATAAACTACATTTCTCAGAGTGTAAAACTATAAATACGAGTTGCACTTCCCTGCCAGATAACCAGAAATCCTTCATACTTTCTTTAAAGAATAACCTATAAATGTTACAGCTGCATTTTAAAATAAACATGGTAGTGTGAACTTTTCTTATTGTGTCCTTTGCTCTTCTTACACTTTGGTTATATTAAAAAATATAGTGTGCGTCTTAACAATATGGGCCTCAAACACTCTAAAAGTAAAGAAATGGAACCGCTAAAGTAACAATGCTAAAACACACGATGGGAAAACTTTACTCTTGAGTAATATTGATTTAACTCAGATTGCATGTGAACACTATGCAATGCTACAGGTACAACGGGTTCTTCTCTACGACCACTTCAGTCCTTTGAAAGTGTCTCCGTTTGCCTTTTCATCAGCTGAATTTTCAGCGTGTAGTATTCCTCCTGCAGCCTGAGGACTGCCTCTTGTCTTCTCAGCACAGACATTTCTAAATCCACGCGCTCCTGCAGAGTCGTGCAGTGCGCCGCGGGTGGAGCAGAAGAAGAAGAAGGGCGGAAAGCATCTCGGTGTTCTGCAGCAGCAGCGACGCCGGCGGCGTGATGAGTGCTGAAGTGCACCGCGAAGGTTTTGGGAAAATCGGCCATTTTTTGTTCTGCTGGAGAAGTGGATGGATCTGGGTACGTGGGGAGCTCCAGCTCTCTCTGGGGATGCTGGTTTGAGTATCTCGCATCTATTCTGTGCTCACTTCCTTCATCACTGCTGGAAAAAAGTGTGTCATTGATATTGTTCGACAATACTATGAGTTTCATCTTTGAACTCCAAACAATATATATTCTTACTTAGGTTTTATTTAGGCTCTGAGATGACACCTCTGATTTGTTTTGGTGTGCTCCTAGCTCTGACAAATTAACTAGGATACATTAATGGCAGAATTTCTTTCCAGAAACAATATTTCTGTGACTTTAAATAATCCGCAGAGCTCGCTGTGAACAGTTTTCTATCTCATTTCACTATTTATTTATTACAAAGTTCCACTGAAAACCTTTGTGGATAACACAAACATGAGGATATTAAGTTGAGGTAAGTGGGAAAATACTGAATGCTTTTGTAATAACATATTTTCAATAAATTAAACAACCCAGAAAGAAAAGATCACCTGTTTTGATGAGCTTCCATCAACTCTGAGATGGAAGCGTCTTCTCTGTCCTGTTGCAGGATGTCTGAGAGGTTCACCACAGACATCACCACTTGAGTCACAGTACTGAACTGTTCAGCGGCCGAGCCTTCTGTAAATGAAGAACCATGTAATGCCTTGATTAAAAATAAGTACAATACTACAGAATCAACTCAAACAGCGAGAATGTGGATTTGCTTATTTCTTCCTCAAGGTTTTTTTGAACTCAAAATGTATTTTTCTGCAGCACGCAGCGCGCTCTCCTCACCTGAGCCCTCTTGCCTTCTCTGTCGCTTGATCTCCTCTCTCGACTTCGCCAGCAGATTTTCCCACTTTTTGTTACAGTCAGAAACTGTACGCTGAAACTGTGGGAAGGCATCGTTGATGGATTGGGCTATTTCCTCCCAGGCTTGTCTTTTGGCCTGTAATGAAACACCACTGCTGCACTTCCCTTTGATGACGTCTTTCCTCTCCAGCATGAGCTGAGCCAGAAGAAGACACTCCTGGTCTGTCCAGTTAGGTCTCCGCTTGCGGCTGGACATCCCTTCAGGAAGTTTTAGGGGCATTACTCTGGCAACGACAGTCACATGATTATCTGCATTGAGGTCCCTTGTAATCCTTACAGCGTACAATACAGAAAATGTAACACGACTAAATGTAACTATACCATTAAACATAACAACCTAACTGAAAGGCAAAACCTCCAATTTAAGTATTTCTTTGACTTAAGTTATTATATTTAAGAGATTATTTATTTTATTTTTACATTTTCGCGACCCAGAGCGCAATCAGGGCGAAGAGTGTCTTGATGGCGAGTCACAGCTCTGCAGGACGTAAATACAACGAGGCGAAGCACGTGCCACAGTTATACTTACTGGTGAAACCTTAAGGTGAAATGTAAGGCTTTCTTCTCCGTCTTAGGGAAAATCCACAACGTCGCAGGCTGATGACGTCGCCACTCGGTGACGTGTCAGTTTGTTTACAGCGCTGGTTCCTGCGCCGCCGCGGCTGCACAGACATGGCTGTGGATATAACTTTACTTTTCAAAGCCAGTGTGAAGACCGTGAAGACCCGGAACAAGGCGATAGGAGTCGGCTTTGACTCGCCCAAAGATGAGGTCTTTAAGAAGAGCAGACCCAAGAGCGGCTTCTCTCCGAAGGCCAAAGAAGTGGTGAGTGTTCACTCGAGCTAACGTCAGCTAGCTGGGCTAGCATCGACACGACCTGACTTTAAAGTGTAATGACAGCGAACAACTGGGCTGCTTTAATGCCACTGTTGCTCATGCTGCGTTGTATGACGGGTAGTAAGTCTATACAATGTGTTATTAATGCTCATGCAGCGTTGTATTAAAGGTAGTAAGTCTATACAGTGTGTTATTGATGCTCATGCTGCGTTGTATGACGGGTAGTAAGTCTATACAATGTGTTATTAATGCTCATGCAGCGTTGTATTAAAGGTAGTAAGTCTATACAGTGTGTTATTGATGCTCATGCAGCGTTGTATTAAAGGTAGCAAGTCTATACAATGTGTTATTAATGCTCATGCTACATTGTAGGAAAGGTAGTTAGTCTATATAATGTGTTGTTGTTGATCATGCTATATTGTTTCAAGTAGTAAGCCTATACAATGTGTTATTATTGCTCATGCTACATAATTTAGTAAGCTTATGAAACGTATTATTATAATTGCTCATGCTACATTGTTGCAGGTAGTAAGTCTATACAATGTGTTATTAATGCTCATGCTACATTGTATTAAAGGTAGTAAGTCTATACAATGTGTTATTAATGCTCATGCTACATTGTTGCATGTAGTAAGTCTATTCAATGTGTTATTGTTGCTCCTGCTACATTGTATTAAAGGTAGTAAGTCTATTCAGTGTGTTATTGTTGCTCATACTACATTGTTGCAGGTACTACGTCTATGACATGTGTACAACACTTTAAACAATGTGCACCAGCTGTTTACAGTCAGTGAGGGCTCAGCAGTGTGACGTTGTATTTCATTATCCCAATCTATGTTATTTATACGATGATATAATACATTGATGACATAATCTGACACGTAACAGCGCTTCACTGCATTGATGCTAAAATCAAACATTAATCCAGCATTGCCTTAAAACAGACATGCGTATTGATTCTTTACAATTATTGCTCAATGCATATTAATAGATATTAAAGGAGGCTGTCAAATATACACCAAAACATAACCTGTTATGGCCGTGTTATTGCTAGCAGAACATGGTTTATATCATCGTATTCATGTTCGAGAAATCATTTCTCAATAATATAATAATAAGTACTAAACTTATAGTTTTTGCTAAATTTATTTGAATCATTTTCAGAGCTCAGAAACTATAATCATATATTACTCTGTGACTCAGAGCTTTATTTTCTTCCTGTGAGTTATTTATTTAATCAAAAGGAAAACAATTTTTGTATTGAAAAACATTAATTTTTCTGTATTTCACTGCGTCGTTCTTGCTGCTGAGGTTTGACCATTTGGTCTGCTTTTAATTTTGAATACAACGTCTGTTTTCATCTCGCAGATGGCATGTAGCAGACGAGGCATGTCTTGAGATTAAAAATATTACAGTTGGCGTTTGGTCTATTCAACTCATTTGGCACATATTTACATCTTGAGCACATGTGATTCATTTGTCACATGTTTTGTGTGCAGTGCTGCTTGTCTGTGTAACTCGTATCTGGACCCACTCACAAAGAAATGAGGCATTGAGTTCAAACAACATTTTCTGTCTCAGACGTAGCAAAAAAAATCCTCTTCCGCTCTGCTGGCTTGCTTTGTTACACGCCTGCGTGCCTTTTATAGTCCAACAATCATCACAACAACTTCACTTAAGTCCGTCTACTTCTGAAGCAAACAATCAATTCCAAAATGGCGTCTACTGGACACGGAGAGAGACAGATAACTGAAGTAACACCTCACTCTTAAAAAACTTTTCACTTGAACCTTGGTCAGACTACAGGAATTTTCCAATCCTGCTGTGGGGAGATCAGGATAAATGGCTGCTCTGCTTGAGATCTGGAAAGACAAAAGCTAAGTTGTTTTAAAATAAAAAACCACATTGGGCCAACTGGCCAGACGCAGCAGTTTTATGCCCAGAATATTTAGTGCCAGCTGTCAGGTCGGAGCGCCACAGCTCCCCAAACATTGACAAGCCGAGATTCTGGACTTTGAACCGACCCAGAAAATTACCCAATAAGATGGAGACTTCAGGCTGTGGACGCCGAAACATTACTTATAAAACTCTCCTCATGTCTTTTCTAGATAAAAGACATGGAGAGTTTTCCTTCATAATGTCCTGAACTGGTTGTTCAGCTTTAGGTTGCGTTCACATCGACGGCGAAAAAAGAAAGAAAAAGAACCTTTCCATGAGGCAGAAGGACCTTCATTGGTGTTTAATTAGTTCTTGAAAACATCTCCACTTGTATTCTCCCACCAAGGTGCAGAGACATCATCAACGGTTGGCAGTAGGTAATGGATCATTGGGAACTACAAGGCTTCGCTGCGTGTCATGAGAGTTGATCCTGCGCCAGAAGTCCTTGGCCTGACATGAATATGGTACACATCGTAACACAAACCTCTTCAAAGGCACCTTGAAGAACCACTTTACGTTTCCCTCGGGGGAGTCAGGACGTTAAGTTGTACCTGATGTCTCCGACCATCAGTCTGAGGCCAACATGAGCTCGCTCTCACAACTCTCTGCACAACTAGGTTTTTGTTATGTTCCGTTACATTGATATTAGAAATGGTGGTTTAATAAAAGCAGTGGTGCTGATTCAAAGAAACCCAAACCTATCCTGTGGTGCCGGCCCTCTGCTTCGCTCTCCCTCCCCCCCGACCGCTGCGTCCCTCACGCTGCAGATATAATCTCAAACCGTCTCGGCGAAGTCGGCGTTTGTAGAAATTGAAATTGCGAGCTTGGAATGTCCTGACTGCGAACAGTTATGTCGCGGTTTTCACCCACAACTAAACTATCAATTCTTTTCTGTGCAGACTGACACGGGCAGCGTTTCTCTTTTTTGCACCCGTCTCCTCTTCAACATGCACGATTCCATAAACACGCTGCAATAACATTTTCTTTCGGCTCTCCAACAATTTCTCGGGGAAAGCCGATCCTCCCAAGAGCCAGTGATTAAAGGTGGAAGATCAAAACAGAGAAAATATTAAATTAGGTCCCCAGTAACAATGTTGACGGCCCGGCACCTAATGCACAACAGATGTGGTGCCCTTCAAGACATAACTCTCCCAGTTCCCACTGAAGCTTGACAAAAATAGAAGGAAAAACATCAAAGTTGACAAATACACTGTGAGTCTTTTTCCTGCTCGAAAAGCAGGAAACGTAGCATCTTTCAAGGCAACAGAAAAAAAGGGCTTGATTGACTAATAAGAGGGCCAGTGTTTACAGGGTGGAGTCTTTTCTACCTCGTCGGGGTCGGTTTGGGGCACTGTGATCTCCATTTCACCGCTCACCTCGCCGCCCTCTCCGCAGCACGCTGCCCTTCTCCACTTTAAATGGAGGAGGTCACTTTCAAAATTGGTAAATTGTGTGTAGAAAATAGTGCCGGGCTCCCCACTGCGTCTCAGTGCTGGTATTCCAAAATTGGCTCCTTCTCACGGTGTTTTCTTAGAAACCCTGAAAAGTGTGGCCATCGGCCAGCACTTAAGAGTATGTTGTGCTGATGGAGGGGGGGGGGGGCTTATATATGCTCAAAACATCTCGCTTGGAATCTGGTTCATTTTATATTTTTGTCAGTGATGATCAAGTTTCCAAGTCCAAGTTTCATCAAAGTTGTGTTTTTTTTTTTTACTTTGTGGCTCTAAATAACTGTCTGGTTGCAAACATG
This sequence comes from Clinocottus analis, assembly GCF_023055335.1. Taxonomy (NCBI): domain Eukaryota; kingdom Metazoa; phylum Chordata; class Actinopteri; order Perciformes; family Cottidae; genus Clinocottus; species Clinocottus analis. Next base: position 2,103,924 of record NW_027176042.1, on the reverse strand, counting down.
AGAGTTAGTTTCCCCGATGGTTCAGACGGGATGTGTTGAATCTGCAGCGGCTTAAAGATGTCGACCAAACTTTGAAATGGTTTGACGGATCATTTTCATGAATAAAATGTGAAAATCGAAGATAAAACAACTGAATTCTTTATTCATCCCATATGGGGCACGTTGACGTTATTACAGCAGCTGAGAGCTAACAGTGAGGCCATCATAGATAAATACACATATAAATATAAAATCCAATATAATTGTAGATACACTGAATGGTTGACTTCACATTATATAATATTATTTTTTATATGTAATAGAATATTGATATCGTTTGTCAGTTTTTGGTGTTGATTGGTAGCTTCACGGGTGGAGCAGCCCGTCACTAAAGGGTGCTGTTAGGGTGCTGTTAGGGTGCTGTTAGGGTGCTGTTAGGGTGCTGTCAGGGTGCTGTCAGGGTGCTGTCAGGGTGCTGTCAGGGTGCTGTCAGGGTGTCACTGCACGGGGACGGGACACCTTCTCAGTTGTCTTGATAAAAGTTGTCGGGCCTGATCTTAAATAAAAGTTATTGTTGCTCAAGCAACAAAGTTTAAACATTAAAGCCTTCGTCCTGTAGCTGAAATTGACCGACTTGATTATTTATTAAATATCCTTCCAAATGTCCAATAATTATGTAAAATAAAAAGCTGAATCCTCACTCTTCCATATCGTCTCTGAGTTAATGTTACGTCTGAAAGTTATATTTCTAATCTAATGGATGTGTGCAGTCTGCGACTGTGTGTAGCATTATTTACACACAGTCATAGATTGCTGGTAAATGCGTGATAATCTTTTTCTTAAAAAGTCACAAACGTGGCCCACAGGTAGGCGCGTCCTCGCGTGCAGCTGTCATGGCGCCGTGGGGAAGTGATTTGCAGGGATCACCTCGAGATGAACGCGCCGCTAAACGCTCTCTTTACCAGTCGGCCTAATCTCCGCTCTGTTTTCTCATGGAAGCCGGGCAAATTGAATTTCGAGGCGTCCTGTCGGGCTCGAGCAACAGGCTTGATTTTTGTCGTGATTTCACAAAATGGAAATGAAGAAGGAAAAAGCAGCGAAATGCAGATTCACAGATGTACGTCAAACCTCTAAATCACGAGATGGACACCAGATACTCTGCAGACTAAATAAATAGACGAGGCTCAATCCAAACACTTAAACATGAGGAAGACTGGAGCAGCAGCTGTTGACTCTTTTTGCAGCGTGCTGTCGAGCTTCGTTGTCGTACAATCTGAAGCTCTCGTGATTTACAATCACTGGCAGTCGAGCGACGCAGAGGACGGCAGACCTGACCCTGACGCTTCAACACAGTCTGAAGCAGGAAGCTGCAGCATGTGTGTGCTCCTCGACTGCAGGATGTGTGTGTTTTGTTCTGGGATATTAGTACAAGACATGGGGTATTGATTATGTCACTTCACATTAGCATATAGCATACCTAGCATTGTTGCACTGCGCCATCCAGCACAGCAGCAACGCTGTCGTTTCCAGAAAACACGCTTTGCTTTTGGGAGTTTTCTCCATTTATCAAATCGTATGTCTTTAAATCATTCTGCACCGGATGGCGGTGTGGAAGAGCTTTACATGCACAGTTTCTGTCGTGCAACAGGACTCACCTCTGAGAGCAAGTTTGACATTTAGAGTCGAGGGTGGAAGAATGTTTTCCCTGCAAGTTCAGCAATTTACCGTCTGCAGTTTGACAGAAAGAAGGAAAGTAGTTCATTTTACTCCTGACAGCTCTGGTTCATCCTGGAAAGAAGTTACTTTTGAAGTTCTTTAAATCTAGCGTCAGTTGTTTATGAGTAAATTATTATTGTTATTTTATTCTAAATTATAGGAATCAGGGCTAGACAATATGCATATTTAATTATTAGTATATTTAAAGCATATAATCATTCAGAAAATCATTTAAAAAATCTATAAAAATGCTGAAACAACCCGTTGACTGATACATGTGCAGCGCTGCAGGAGACAACGTAAAGCAAAGATGTTATTTTATATTTTAAAACATCAAGTGTGGCTCGATGTGTGTGTGTGTGTATTGTGGAGTAAATCTGTGTGTGTGTGTGTGTGTGTGTGTGTGTGTGTGTGTGTGTGTGTGTGTGTTGCAGTTACATAAATAAAGCTGAATGGGGACGCTGAGTGAGAGGAGGGAGTTTGTTTATTGACCTGATAAACAGACTGTAAAACATGTCCTGATTAGTAACAAACATTACTCTTTTACATAAAGTCATGCTGGCGTTTCTACAGATCGGCTTCGTCCATCTGATTATTTCTTTATTTTGTAAAACAGACAAGACGTGTCTCCGTGGTGACCTCATCTCGTGCTTCTTAAAGACTTTCTCTTTGTGGTAAACAGAGTTTAAGGAGATACGACTGTTTTATTCTGTCTCTTTATCCTCATTGCAACAAATGATGTGTTTGCTTGTTTGTTTTTCAAGCTGCCATTTTGTATCCATGCATGATCGGATCAAAAATTAACCAACAGCAGAGCTGCTTATGTTCATCCAGTAGAAACCCAAACAGCGTAATAATACTTTATTATCTCAGAAAAAGACTCTGGTGGTGAATAATCTAAAAAGTCTTCTTCGCTGGCTCCGCTGTGTTTGTTTATGGAGCGGACTGAAGACACAACTAAAGCGTCACCGAGTCAGACATAAACATGGTAATAAAGTCAGCATGTGGCAGAGTCTCCTCCGCTGAAGCATCCTCTCTCCCTCCGTCGCCCTCGGTCAGCACGCAGAGCCACTTAACTCTGTGAGTTACCTGGATTCAACAAAACAAAGAGCGTCCGAGCTCTTAAGAAATCTGCTGGCTAAGCCTTTTTTCTTTTTTTTCCTCGTAATAATCCCCGCTGATAGTTTGTTTGGGCTCAATCGGGGCTGCAGGGGAACAGGGCGGACGGAGAAAGTGAGGAGGTAAAGTGGGGGTCTTTGATGATGACGAGATTAGACGCCGCCCGGCAGACTGTCTCCTCCTCCGTCTCTCACACACACACACACACACACACACACTAACTAGCATATAGCTACACACACATGTATACGGTGAGCCGCATGCACAAGGCCACCCCCTTCCTCATTGTTGAGGAATTACTTGCTCTTTAGGGTCTTAAGTTACAAGAGCAATTGATCCCTCTGACCCCCTGCAAACCCTGGAGGTTGTGCTGGGAATCTGAGCTCCAATGTATACACACAGGAGACAGCTCAACCCCCAGAGCAGCACTCTTAACACTCCCTGCACCCCACAGCACACACACACACACACAACCACTCTCTCTCCCCATGTCCCAATGCTGTGTGTGTAGCGCCGCCTGCAGGTGAAACGCTGCCGAGTTCTGCAGGCAAAATCTCTCTATATATATATGTTGTGTGTGAGTGAAAGGCTGATTGTGAGCATCAAATATAGCGTGTGGTAATATATAAATGATGGATTATTATAGAAGGTAAATGGTGAGCAGGTTTTACGTCAAATGTTTTGTTTTTTCCGACTCACATTCCACACACAACAATATTTAGTTCATGGGCAATAGAGCTTTCTCCTCATGTCTCTCTTTCTTTTGCTCAGAATAGACCAGTTATCAATACATTTTTGGTCGCTCGGCTAATTGATTAATCAACTAATTATCACATTAAATACTTTAGGTTAGAAGTGAGTGTTTCATCTTTCTTGAACCACAAATAAAACACACAAAGATGCCACAACATTTCTCAATGAACCATCTGATGTGTCTCCACTGAGATACACGTTGCAACGTCTGGATGCTTAATAAACATATCAATAACTCATGTGAATAGTGTCCTGACCGCTGGCTTGTCGTGTGTGTGTGTGTGTGTGTGTGTGTGTGTGTGTGTGTGTGTGTGTGTGTGTGTGTTGCACGGCTGCAGGTTTTTTAAGAGCTTCTCC